>NC_071353.1:93473138-94073138 GCF_943734655.1 Sabethes cyaneus | reverse complement strand
CAGTTTCGGTTGGCGTTTTTTTTTTCATACTGTTCTGCGGGGTCGATTGTACCGAGATTATACTGTTGGCCACTAGGAGTCGGTCACTCGGCACAGCCGTTTTTATGTTAGGCGACTTGAAACGAACCGAGCTGTGCCGATGCTGTACCGAAAGTGCCGAACTGCAAAATTTGTTAAATTCGTTAACCCTTTATAAGGCCGTGGCAATAAAATTGCCACCAACGAAAAATATTTGTTTTGCGTCTATAATGACATCAATATAATTATAGAAGCAAAATAAAAAAATTTTGTTGGTGGCAATATAGTTGCCACTGCCTTATAAAGGGTTAAAATCTGATAGATCTGGCAACCGTGCGAGATGATTTTGACAACTGGCAGTGCTCCGATTTCATATATGTAAAATTGAACCTGAGGTGTGTAAAGCCCTATAAATGTCATTTTTATAAGGCTTTAGAGGTGTGCCGTTTGATATCTCTGCAGTGCCGGGGCACTATGTGCTGAGTGTCCGACCCCTTGGTTGACCATCAGTTTGACATCGTTTAGTCATTCTTAGCGCAAACTAGATTTGGACAAAGTCTAGCACCGTGAATCGATAGATTGGAATACATTGCCCGAATCAAAACTTTTATCCGATAACTAGTACAAATTTGATGTTCCACTTCCTCACGACCAGCAAAACGCAGACAAGCACAAGAGACAACTACGAAGCTGTAACTGTCTCAAAACGATCAGCTGCTCTAATGTCAAACCAGAGTTGCCAGTGAGAAAAAGTTATTATTGTTGCCAGAAACGTGTTATTTTCGTTATGTCAAGGAAGATCTCTAATGTCAAGCGAGAATAAATTACATCATTTATGGATCAAAAGGTCTGTGCCATAAAGGAGAAAGGAATAAATTACAATATTTTTGTTTTTTAATTTTTTAGTGCTCTGCATCTTTTTAAAAAAGAAAAAACTATACTCTGGTAGTCATAATGGGAAGCTTTATCGTTCCTTCTAAAAAAATCATCTTTTTATCACAAATTTTAGGACCCAATTGAGCCTGCCACAATGTTCTAAGCGACTTACCCTTGGGTGAGAGTTATTTTTTGCTGGACCAGCATAGGTGAACAAAAGCTTCATTCGACAAGTAGTTGGCGCCGCGGTAAAAATGATATTTTTATTTCGAGCTGTCAAAACACATAGAAAACTAAAATCATAAGAAGCGAATTTGAAAATTCGAGCAATTTTCAGCGCCGCCTAGTCCATGAATCGCCACACTAAAATGGAGAATCTGGCAACCGCGTATTCTCGTTGACGTTGCTGCTGACACTTACGCCGGCTTTGTGCTAGGAAAAGAGAGAGAGAGCAATATTTTCGATTGTGTTTTACCAGTATTTTGATAAGTCATAATGGAATTTCCTATAAGTGCGAGAAGACTTGGAAATCTTTTTTTATATCCATCAACACAAATGTGAATGCAAGTGGCGCCGCTGACTACTGTGTTACCTGACTCACTGCGAATATGCGTTGTGTTCGCGGGATCGTGTTGGTTCGAAAGGTTTCGAAAAATATCGCCTTTGTTTCGAAAATATCGTTAATTTTGATCACTAAAAATAACGTACTTAAACGTTATATATCAAGTGCCAGTAGTACGCAATAATTGGATTGTGAAACTGAATTTTTATTCATGCAACTTTTTACAAATTAAATGCAATAACAAAAGCACAACTTATAAAAAATCGTTTGTTATCGATATTAATTGCACATGCGGTATAAACGAATAAAACGTATGGTTAAGTTTTATTTCAATAATACGCATATTCGCAGTGAGTCAGGTAAAACAGTAGCGAATCGCCAAAACTACCGAAATCGAGTAGTTATTTGATCGTGAATGAAGAACGGCCGTTACAAAAATTTACACAGGTTGAGCACCCTAGCTTGGATGTCAGTTCGTCAGTGGTTAAACCCACGCTCAACCTCGGCTACTCAAAATTGAGTAAAAAACTTCTCAGTTTCGGAAAAACCGTGGGTACGCAAAAATGAGTAAAGGTGCTGTCACTCAAAAATGAGTAGGCATACATTTTCTCCAAAATGAGTAGTTTTTGCTCAGTTTTATTTACTTGGATAAATGGGTGGAAACTTCTCATTTTTGAGTAACCGGGCATTTTGTCAAAACAGAGTAGTTTCTACTCAGTTTAATTAACTAGAATAATGGGTGGAAACTACTCATTTTATTGAAGGAAATGGTTAGAAAATACTCATTTCGAATATGTTATTTCAATTAAAATATCTAATTTAGTATGATGTATTATTATGAATATTTATTTGTAATTAACCTTCGTAATGCATCGGAAAAAGTTTCACATTATTTGAACTTAAGTTTTGAGTTTGCCCTCATTCTACCGTTTTCAATCCGAATTTCGTTTTCTTTATCTCGTTTCAAAGATATGACCCAAAACTGGCACCTAAAGTAAGTTGAGGAATATTTTGTTGACTAATGGCCACTTCAGCGTCGGTTTCGGAACATCCGGTAACTGTTTTGGGTGACATTTTTGACGTAGGACTACGTCTTTGTTTACATATACTGGGTAGCAATTTGTGAAAACGAAAATAGAAGTGTAACGTTTTAATGAATCTTTCAAATGATATTGTCAATTGCAAGGAAAATTGTCCAATCAATCAGTGCGCAATCGCTCATAAAAGTGCTATTTTAGCTTAAATCGTTTCAGTCTCTTAGGCGCACTTATTGCTTGGAAGATAACGAAAAAGTGCGCCGAAGACACCGAAACGATTTAAGCTAAAATAGCACTTTTATGAGCGATATCGCACTTTGGATGGTACAATTTTCCTTGCAATTGACAATAATAACTACTAAACTACTGAATGAAACCGAACCGGGATTTCTGTCTATCTGTCTGTCTGTTCGTATGTTCCTTATATACTCGGAAACTACTAAGCCGTTCGGCGTGAAAATTTGCATTTAGGGGTTCTTGGGGCCAAGAAAGGTTCTTATGATAATTAGAGAACCGTATCTCTCCTAATACGGGGTGCTCTCATACAAATGAAACACAAATTTTTGCATAACTAGAGAACTTATCAAGCAAATGGATCCAACTATGACATGTGCGGGGTTTTGGAGGCAAGAAATTTTTCTATGGTGAATTGAGACCCCTCATCCTTTTAAGAGGGGGCTCCAATACTAATAAAATACAAATTTCCTCTTAACACAGACATAACTCTTATAAGAAAAATCAACAAAAATTATCGTACCTAACATTTAGCCTGAACACTAGCACCATCTATGATCGACATTCCCAAATATCAAATAGCAACATGGGTATCCATCGAAGTAGCAAGTATTTTTTATGGGGAATTCCACTTTCGTCAAAAAGCACCAATTTGACCAAAACGGAGACATTCCCAATTAACCTAAATTTGAAATGACGTTTTAATCGGTACGAAGAATGGAAAACGAGTGTTATGTCTGTTTGTCTGTGCTCTTAACTTGAGGACTAATCAAGCAAATGGAAACAAATTTGTCCTGTGGGGGGTTTAGGAGGCAATACTTTTTGACGTAGGACTACGTCTTTGTTTACTGTACTGGTAGCACTGGTAGTCAGATGCTATACATTAGTTGAATAAGCTACTTGTAAACAAAAATGTTTCACGTGACGTGATTTTGCGGCTGCCGTGCGGGAATGGGATAAGCAATTGCAACAAAATATGTTGGAATGATAGCGTAAACCGAAGATATCAGATGGCTCTGCAACATGTAGGCTGACTGACTTTTCCCTGAGAGGGCCAGGCTAAAATACTCAGCAGCTATCAATTTAATAATTTTTGCAACAAGTATGAGTATGAGTTGCTATTAAAAAATGTGATGTGATTTCATTATTTTTTCGTGCATGAAAATCTTACGTAAGAAATGATTAAACTCCCTCCCCCCATCATGCCTGGAAACAAGCAGTTGTTTTACGATTCATTAATAAATTAATAAATTAAATAACTTATGTAGCCTAAAATCATCCCAAACTCGGGAACCGTATATTATACGACTCCAAAATGTTCCTATTGTACATCAGTCTCATTTCATCATTTGTTCCGGGATCGACGCTGAAGTCGCCATTAGTCAACATCAACAAAGTATTCCCCAACTTACTTTAGGCGCCAGTTTTGGGTCATATATTTTAAACGAGGCAAAGAAAACAAAATTCGGATTGAAAATGGATGAATGAGAGCCAGCTCAAAACTTGGGTCGTTTTCACCCCAATGAATAATGCTCATGAACATGAGGACCACCTACCGGTAGTGTCGTATAAACATGGAGAAACGCTGGCAATGGCTATAGATTGGATAAATTCCAAGATTTGTGAGAAGGAGAAGCTACCAGAGGACTGGATGGAAGGAATGGTTTGTTCCATCTACAAAAAGGGCGATCGGTTCGACTGCTGCTGACCCTAGAAATGAGCGCAAATTCCGCCAATGATCAATTCCAAACAATTCCGGGGCAAAATTTGTGGCATTAACCAAGGTCAGGCTGCAATAAGCCAAGGATACAACATCTTATTCTGCTCCCTGAAAATAGAAAGACGTACCAACTACTAAAGATGTGTAAGAATAAAAAAACAAAAGTAGTAAAGTAGTTGCTTAATAAACCAATACATATATAAAGAAATGATGAGAGTGCATTCATTGCAAAGCTTGGTTAATAAATAATGCATATAAATTATTATTGATATTCGTGTGCAATAATTGATGTATTCGAAATTGATGCAAGATTACAGAGGTGGGCACTGCTAATCAGCTAACCGCGAACTAGCTAGCGCATAGTGCGTTCAGGTTTCAAATGGGTTAGTAGTTTTGTTAGCTTGGTATAATAGGTTTTTATAATCTTATGAACGCATAAGATAAATGGTAAAAGATGGTAAATGGTTGGATAAAGCGCAAAACAGATCCCATAGTTGTGCTTAGCCTCCTATCCCTACGTCCACGTGATACCAGCCGAAATACGAGCTACCTCAGCGGAGATCCGGTAACCAACCCCGGTAGAAACAGAGGTCGTATACCAACAGGGAAGGAGGCACAGTGTTGTCTCGACACTTTAAGATGGCAACCCCATCACGAGACTTGGTAGCGTAGGGCTTAGTACCGTCTAGTAGTGTCTAAATCTAAAAAACTAAGAGTCAAGAAAATTGTACTCAGAACATTCGGCATAGACAAAGGCGACGAAATAAGGACATGCAATGGAATCTTGGTACTGCAACTGCAACTGGAACTGCAGATCGCTAAATTTCGTTCGGTGGCGACAGAGTGCTACTCGTTCAGTTAGAACCCCGAAATTTTAGCATCGTGGCACTGCAGGACTGTCGCAAAGGCGAAAAGGTATGCAGGGTCCGTGGCGGCAACGTGCAATTTTACCAGAGCGTCGGAGCGACCAACGAGCTGGGAACGGGCTTCGTAGTGATGGGCAAAATGGAGGATCATAAACATGTATTGTCCACACGAAGGTAGACCCGACGACGAGAAGGAAGCGCTCTATGCGCACCTCTAGGCAACGTACGAGAGCTGCTCACCACGGGACATCAAGATCGTCATCGGGGATATGAACGCCCAGGTCGGCAAGGAAGCAATGTTTAGACACAGAGAATAGACATTCAAGCAAAAGATCCCCACTAGGATAAAACTTATGTCAAATTAGTTGAGAAACTATAGAGATTTTGTCGCTAAAGACGCATAAAATTCTACAATAAACTCACAACAACTAGCTTCTGGCGCTATTGTCACGCTTATATATACTAGCGCCTGAGGAGCCAAAGGTTATCAGTGTGCAAATCAAAAGAGTCATTTAGTTGGGAAACTATAGTCTCTGTGCTATAGTGGTGGTGACGCTAGCACACGCTATGTCCGAAGGTACTTATTATTTAATTTACATACACTTCAGATTTCTCTTCACAGGATTCACAATCCCCCTTGCAGTGACATGCAGTGAAAAATGAGTATTTTCGAAAATCTGAGAAAAATGGAGAAGCGTCACTGCAAGGGGGATTGATCAATCCGTACAAAACTTTGAGAAAAAGAATGTGGGGTCGAAATGAGCAATTATCCCAAATTTGGTTGAAATCGGAGGTGGTGGAATACAACGGATATGATCACTAGAGAGGGGGTGACCCCTAAATGACCTTAAAAATTGAATTTTGCAAAAAATCTAAGATAAAATATTTTAAGACCTTCATTGAATTAATTGTTTTGACTAATACTAACATCCTGTGAAGAGAAATCTGTGGTGCATGCCGGTTAAATAATAAGTACCTTCGGACATAGCGTGTAGCATATTAGGTGTTTTAATTTGAAATTTTGTCCGAGAATTCCCGAAAAATTTGAAAGAGTCTAAAATTACTCGAGTTCGATTAGTTGTTGAGTTACGCAAAAATTTCTGTTTTATTTGTATGAGAGTCCTTATCTCCCTACCACAGGAGTAAGGGGTCTCAAACTATCATAAAAAAATCCTGCCTCCAAAACCCCCCAAATGCCAAATTTGGTTCCATTTGCATGATTAGTTCTTGAGTTATGAGGAAATTTGTATTTCATTTATATAGGAGCCCGACCCCTCCTCAAGTTGGGAGGGGTCCCAATTCACCATAGGAAAAATTCTTGCCTCCAAAAACCTTCACATGCCAAATTTGGTTCCATTTGCTTGATTAGCTCTCGAGTTATGAGCAAATTTGTATTTCATTTGTATGGAAGCCCCCCCTCTTAAAGGGGAGAGAGGTCATAATTCCCCTTCTAAAGAGGGGAGGGGTCTCAATTCACCATAGAAAATATTCTTGTCTCCAAAAACACCCACATGTCAAATTTTGTTCCATTTGCTTGATTAGTTCTCGAGTTATGCAGAAATTTGTGTTTCATTTGTCTGGGAGCAGATACCCCTCTTAATGGGGGGAGGGATCTCTAACCATCATAAGAATCTTCCCCGGCCCCAAAAACCCCTATATGCAAATTTTCACGTCGATCGATTGAGTAGTTTTCGATTCTATAAGGAACATACGGCCAGACAGACAGAAATCTATTTTTATAGGTATAGATTTGTATGGGAGCCCCCCCCCTCTTAGTGGGGTAAGAGATCTCTAACCATCATAAGAACCTTCCCTGGCACCAAAAACCTTTACATGCAAATTTTCACTCCGATCGGTTCAGTAGTTTCCGATTCTATAAGGAACATTCGGGCAGACAGAAACCCATTTTTATAGGTATAGATTACCAACAAATGCATATTTAATTTTTATCGTAGAAGCCACTCAAAAATCAAAGCGCAGCCTTCAGGGTTTAATTGGCTTTGTAAGCGAATATCGTTTGCCAGACACCCAAATAAGTAAAACTGTTTTTAGTAATCATTATAAAATAGATACGATAATAAGAAAACCGCTTAAATAAACAAGAGATAATTTGACAAAACAGATCTTAAAACATTTAAATCAATCAAAAACTGAATTGCTTTCCATCTGGTTCCTCTCTGACGTCACTGTTCTGGGGCAAATTAAACAGTGTCGTTTGGCCGACTGGCATATAGGCAACACCTCGCGATATCCTCTGCAGCCTCAATTCTTCGCATTTCTACAAAACCGTCATCGCCAATTTAGCCAAAAAAATTCGCTGCTTCAGCATTCCCCTCCGCCGATACGACAGCGGCTTTCTTCTTCTGTTCGGCCTTCTCGATTATGAAACGATCTTGTCAGCTTCCCGTTAGGCAACTTGTTACATTTATATCGCTTGGGTAAATTCATTGCCGAAAGTCAAATGAGTAACGGAAATGTGAATTGGCCAGGCTGAAGCCGACTTGCGTGTTTCGAGACGCACAATTAATTGGCTACGAGTAGCGCAGGATTAAGTACAATGGAGAGGAATTCTTGATGCGGCAAGAGCCACCGCGGCTCTCGGCTGGTAAAGAAAGAAGAAAGTTCTGGAAGCCTCCGATAAATTAAATATTTTCAAAATAATAACAAAAATAAGCATGAGATGGAAAAAATGATAAAACTGACCATTGGCGGTCGCGATGCGAGTAAATATAATTGATATAAATAGATAGTTGCATTATTTCCAAAAAAATCCTATACTTATTTAACTACAGTTTATTTAGTGGAAGCTAATTGGAAGCATTAACCCATTTAAAACCTAGTGAACACACTATTCGTTAGCTAATTCGCGGTTAGCTGATTAGCGGTGCACACCTCTGCAAAATTAAATTAGTAAAACATAAAAAGTCAAATTTAAAACTATACAATTTACGATTCTGCGTTTAGCACGCAGAACATCGTAGTTATGTGAAATAATTAAGTTCAAAACAATCTCACCGGCACTTACAATCTGTTCTCTTGTCCGTTTCATCAGCAGCAGCACATCTATGAATTTGCTGCAGTCCAAAGCAGGTCAAGGTCATCTCCAACAGTAATTAAACAGTCAGCACTAACCGCTCCAACTCGCGATTTGCACCGAACATCCACCAGCAGTATTTAAAAAGTTTGATGACTCGTGCATCTTGCGTTCACTTTTGTTCACAAAAATAAACCAGTAACTATTTTAAAAAACTTAAAAAAAAACAAACGAGAGCGAACAAGCGTTAAATCAACAACAAATTTTCGCGAAAAAATCTGATTGCGGCAACACTCAATTTTGAGTAGTTTTTGCACAGTGACAATATGCAATTCTACTCATTTTTTGACAGCCCCATACAACGATTAAAAAATGAGTAGTTTCAACTCAGTCACTGAGTAGCCCTGGCTAAGCGTGCACTGACGAACTGACATCCAAGCTAGGGTGCTCAACCTGTGTAAATTTTTGTAACGGCCGTTCTTCATTCACGTTCAAATAACTACTCGATTTCGGTAGTTTTGGCGATTCGTTAGTCAGCGGCGCCACTTGCATTCACATTTGTGTTGATGGATATAAAAAAAGATTTCCAAGTCTTCTCGCACTTATAGGAAATTCCATTATGACTTATCAAAATACTGGTAAAACACAATCGAAAATATTGCTCTCTCTCTCTTTTCCTAGCACAAAGCCGGCGTAAAGGCCCAGACACAATGCATACGGATTTTACTACGTTGCGGAAATTTGACAGAAAACCAATGGAAAAACTGTCAAATTGCCGCATCGCAGTAAAATCCGTATGCATTGTGTCTGGGCCTTAAGTGTCAGCAGCAACGTCAACGAGAATACGCGGTTGCCAGATTCTCCATTTTAGTGTGGCGATTCATGGACTAGGCGGCGCTGAAAATTGCTCGAATTTTACACGCAAAACAAAAAAATACACACAAAAAATAGAAAAATTTACACAGAAAATCGCGATAAATTTGTTCTAGCCTGGATGTCTGTTCTCTGTGGTTAAACCACAGAGAACAGACATCCAGGCTAGAACAAATTTATCGCGATTTTCTGTGTAAATTTTTCTATTTTTTGTGTGTATTTTTTTGTTTTGCGTGTAAAATTCGAGCAATTTTCAGCGGTGGTTAAACCACAGAGAACAGACATCCAGGCTAGAACAAATTTATCGCGATTTTCTGTGTAAATTTTTCTATTTTTTGTGTGTATTTTTTTGTTTTGCGTGTAAAATTCGAGCAATTTTCAGCGCCGCCTAGTCCATGAATCGCCACACTAAAATGGAGAATCTGGCAACCGCGTATTCTCGTTGACGTTGCTGCTGACACTTACGCCGGCTTTGTGCTAGGAAAAGAGAGAGAGAGCAATATTTTCGATTGTGTTTTACCAGTATTTTGATAAGTCATAATGGAATTTCCTATAAGTGCGAGAAGACTTGGAAATCTTTTTTTATATCCATCAACACAAATGTGAATGCAAGTGGCGCCGCTGACTAACGAATCGCCAAAACTACCGAAATCGAGTAGTTATTTGAACGTGAATGAAGAACGGCCGTTACAAAAATTTACACAGGTTGAGCACCCTAGCTTGGATGTCAGTTCGTCAGTGGTTAAACCAAATTTATATTTATTTTTGTAACTGTTTATTTCAAGGGTAAGTCACTGAGAACATTCCGTTCACCTCTTTCATGGAAATTTTGTTCAGTCTGTGCCTTACTGTGCTGCCGAGGTGCTGATCATGTGAAACCTGTCAAATTCGCCAGCGCTCAGATTGACCGTTTGATCGTTTTGACATTAACAAACATTGGCAGGGCTGCCAATTTCAGACATTTCAAAATTTAAATGTCAAAAATGTGGGCCACAGTGTGCCATAAACTGTGAAATGAGTGTACCGCAATTGCAATTAATGAGGTCAGCTGTTCCCTAAATTGAGCCTGCCTCAATGTTCTAAGCGACTTACCCTTGGTTTATTTACATTATTACAAGCACACACACACACATAAAGCATAAATTTGTTCTAGCCTGGATGTCTGTGCTCTGTGATCTCTTGTCACTTGTTATGTCATAAAGAGAATAGAGCGAAAAACGAAGAAGATGAACCGGTTCTGAATGTCAAATTCAGCCGACGCCATATTGATTCTGTTCGATTTCTGCCAGGCATCCAACTTTTTAGTAAGCGGGAGCGGGTGCTCCAGCAAAAAATAACTCTCACTCGTTCTGTTTGACAGTTGGCTTATCCGCCCTTTTCAAATGTTCGTCATTTTTTCTAAAAACAGAAAATTCGTGTAGCCGTTTTTCGAGCAGTTTTTTCAGGTGACATTTTTCAGAAAAATATGGCATCTCTATCAAGGGCCAAAGTAAATTGATATATACCAGGTATATGACAATGCGAGCTGTCATATGCACTTTGCACTAACACATCTACACTAGTTCTGAGATTTCGAGCATTTTGTATGGAAAATTAGTTAATTTTTTTAAAAAATCGTTGGATACGCAAGATTTGTCTTTTTTTTCTTACAGCTTTTATGTTTATGCTTAGAACATTATTTCTAGTATGTATTTTCATGAATACAATGAAGTGCAACATTCCAAATTGCAAGCGGAAATTTTTTCGTCAAAGCGGTATCAAGATGTCTCAAAGAAATGTCGTTATATCGCTTTCCTACAAGTAGTAAAACAAAAAAGATTTTTTTTAAAATGCTCGGACATGATTGTTCAATAAGCAGCATGAGCAACATTGTTATCCGCCCGCGATATTTTTCGTCTGATTTCTGGTAAGCTTTTAAAGTGTTAATTATCTTCTAAGACCGTTTTGTAGCAATCTAAGATTACTTTTTATGGTTTTCTACGTAGTGTTGAGACGGGTAAATTTATGATAAAAAGGTATCATCTTGGAACAGTGACTTCAACTTAAGGATTTTCAAGCAGTAGCACAAGCATCTATTCGAATAAAACTATTTTTTAAAAGAAGACATTAAAGGCAGATATTCAAGAGCATCATGCAAGCAAAATGTTGGATGGAACGTGTTTTAATTCAAGCAACCGTATACCGCATTGATCGTGAAGTATTACATTAACATTAATTCATTTTTCAATTGCACATCGAAATAGTTAGTCACCCATGTTCTCAAATTTTTTACGCATAATAAAGAAGGCTACAAGTGCAAATGACTTTAAAATATATTCCTTACATTTCATTGTAAATGTTCAAATATTTCTCTGGAATAATATAACTGCATTCATTAATTACAATTAATTTAGTTTTAATTTTCATGCAAGTTCCACCATATTTCAGAACTATTTCTTCTTCTTTCTACACACACTAATGCAACCCTCGATGGTCACATACCTGGTATATATCAATTTACTTTGATCAAGGGCATGGTGTGTTGCTATCTCTTTCTCATGTAGGAGTGAAGAGAGCAATTTTCAAATGGTCCTCGGTAAAGGGGAATTCCCAGCAAATTTTTTGGTTCCTGTCAAAATTAACATTTTGGTACCTATGCGTGGGACATCGAAAATGTATGAATTTGACAGCCACTTCACCCCGTTGATCTCTATTCGCGTTGACGGCATTAAACGATCTCTTGCACACTCATAGAAATACCCGTATGTACGTGTGGGTGAAAATCTGCCAAAATGTTTCAATCTCTATTCGCTATGTAAGCATAAATCGATCTCATGTACTCTCATGGAACTGCCATATGGAAAGTTTGTGAAGATTTGGTGCAAAGTTTTTTCTATCCTTTTCACTCTTTAACAAACATGTGCACTGACTTCTCAAATAGCATAAACTTGGGAAGGTGGCAGCACCATTTCGCGCACATTCGCAATGACGGCACCGCACGACCTCTTTTCCACTTACACAACCACCCGCAGCTGAATGCGTGAAAATCGCTCATTCCGCTTCACGCATACTCGAAACTAATGTATAGGTGTCTCCACTGCGGCGCCGTCATAGCGAATAGCGCTCTTTAAGAGCATCCGTAACGGTGCGCTGCTAAACCCAATTTAGCAGCTCTCTGTCATCACTCTGTACCGTACCGGTCGCTGCTAAACGCGCTGCTAAAATAGTAACCGGGCTTTCGGGAAGCAGCGCGTGCACAAATTTAGCAACCCGATAACAGCGCTGGAGAAGGCTGCTACACACTTAACAAAAAGTACCGAAATCGGTAAAATTTTACCGAAATCTAAACAGCTGAACGTTCGGTAAAAATTTCGATGGTGCCAATCGACGTTTACAGATCATTAATAATGTTTGGTGCAATAAAAAATTTTACCGAACGTTCTGCTGTTTAGATTTCGGTAAAATTTTACCGAACCGATTAAGTGTGTATCCCACCCAAAGAATTATCAAATGCGGATTATTATTGAAAATTGTGGATCAAATGATTATTAAAAACTGCGGTTCGGAGTATATTGTTGTTGTTGTTAATGCAAGTATTGCTTTCGGATAGCAATCTGTATGAACCTTACAGACTCAGAAACTACTGAACGGATCGACGTGAAAATTTGCATGCATTTTTGATCGGGAAAAGTTCTTATGATGGCTTGAGAACCCACCCAGTGGAAGCGGGGGGGGGGGGGGCTTCTCATGCAAATGAAACAGACATTTCTGCATAACTTGGGAACTGATCAAGCAAATGGAACTAGATTTAGCATATGGAAATTTTTGGAGCCAGATTTTTTTCTATTATGGTTCGTGACCCCTCTCTCTTCTGGAAGGGGGAGGGCTCTCGTACAAATGAAACATAAATTTCTGCATAACTTGAGAACTAATCAAGCAAATAAAACCAAATTTGGCATGTGGAGGTGTTTGAAGGCAAGAAATGTTTCTATGGTGGCTCGAGTCCCCTCCCCCATCTGGAAGAGAGCGCTATCATAGAAATGAAACACATCACGGCCACAAGAACGCCCTCATCACCACCAGGCACCAGTGACGAAATCCTTGGTAAAGTGCGCAGCGTTCGAAGGTAGTGGATTTCGGACGAAACGTAGAGGAAGAGCGAGCGTGAACCTGATCAGCTAAGATAGCTATCCATCAACGATACACCGAACTAGAAAGAGATGTTAACCGAGATTGTAGGTGAGCAGAGCCTGGACTAACTCTCTAGCCGAACAACGAGAAACCGCTACCGCCAATGGTGATATCCGTTTGTTGTACAAATCGCTCTACATTTGAAAACCCGAATTTTTAACCCAAACAATAAATTCGTACTACTGGCTGTATGCCTGCGAAACGTGATGCGTCTCAGCGGAGACAACACAAAACCTGTAGTTGTTTATTAGTCGTTACCTACAATAAATCATTTAACGGCCGATAGCCACAAAAATTCGGGGAAGTATGGGGAAACGGATCGGACACACCATGAAGAAAGGAGTGAACGAAATCTGCAGAGAAGCACCTTACTGGATTGCGCAAGGACAGTGTAGAGGGTCGGTCGAGAGTGGAGATCTTTGATTTCATCCTTTTATTCTACCGGACCGGCGGACACAAACACATAAGTAAGGTGACAATTTTTTCATTCCCAGTAGCCGCAATTCAACGATCCCGACATCTCTGGGAGCTCGGGCATTCATCCTTTTTCCAGTAACCTTCTGTTTGAGTTCAGCCGCTAAACGAAATAAGCGTTGGCAGCTTGGTTGGCAGCTTCTCTACGTCCTTCACAATGCGCATGAATAATGCATGAGTCCGAAAGAGGTCGCGGAATTACTCGGCACTGTATGTAGGATTGTTCGAGAAGTAATCGTCCTTCCGACCGATCGATTCGGTCGTCTTTCAGTTCGTTCCCTCGCGTACGTACCATTTCCGCCGCTTCCATACCTGTTACTTGTGTCCGCCTCATTATGTCTAAATAGTCAATTATTTAAATTTATGATTGATTTTCATTGGTTTACAAATTGGTTCCAAAACAGCTGTATGGTTTTTACCGGTACGGAATATGACAACTAAAATAACAACCGCGATAGCAACGACCGGTACGAAAACGAGTGACTAAAAATATAGCAGCGCTGTTCAAAGTCACCAGAGCAACTAAAATACTAGCGCACCGTTACGGATGCTCTAAGAAATTCCTATTCCGCTTCACCCCTACAGCAAACTTTTTGAGGTGGCAGCAGCTTACATTCGTCAAAACGCGAATAGGTGTTTCTAGAGTGACTATATACAGAGTGGCGACAAGTCATCCCAAATGTATGCAATGCGGTTTTTCCAATGTTTTTCTTTCTCTTTCCTGCATACGCGTTGGATAGGTCGTCTGCTCTAGAGTGACTATATACAGAGTGGCGACAAGTCATCCCAAATGTATGCAATGCGGTTTTTCCAATGTTTTTCTTTCTCTTTCCTGCATACGCGTTGGATAGGTCGTCTGCTCGATTGGAATGACACTGACAGATAATTATCATTCCAATTTTGACATTGTCGCCACTCTGTATATAGTCACTCTAGTCTGCTCGATTGGAATGACACTGACAGATAATTCTCGCGTCACTTTTCATTTCGTCCAATGTAACAAATGTAAACAAATCCGGTTTATCACAACAAATTATTGCTCTTTTTAAACTCTATGTTATACAAAAACACCTGCCCAAATAGAATTATTTTGAGGTGAAAAAATTAGCATTATCAAAATGTCCAATGTGCACATTCGAATTACGAATGACTGACTGTTACTTCGGTCGTTCTCATCTGATGTCCAAAGTGCAAAAAAAATCAAAACAAACCCAATCTGTACATTGGACGTTTAGCAAGTGAAAGTCTTTTTTCGCATTATTTATGCATTTTAAGTGAAACAAGCGGTCTAATATTGAAAAATAACCTCGAAAATAGCGTAGCACGGCAACGCACGTATTTTACGGTGATTTCGCTTAATTTATGTGCAATAGCCTGGAAAAATCAAACCGTCCAAAGTACAGCATGAGATGGTAAACAGTCCAATGTAACTTTTTCCATAATAAACCAAAACTGCTTAGTTTTAATTAGATTTTTAAAATCTCCGTTAAATATTGAATGTTATTATTCATCAACCACGTTGAGTGAATGACTGAAAATTATTTCATTTTGAAACAATTTAAAATTCAATTCGAAGAACTTCGATCTCGTTTTTCTCAATATGGTGGAATTGTTACATTGGACGAAATCAAAAGTGACGCGAGAATTATCATTCCAATTTTGACATTGTCGCCACTCTGTATATAGTCACTCTAGGTGTTTCGTGGGTTTCGTGTTTGAATCAGGGATACCAGACTTGCAGATTTGTCTGCAAATTCCAGATTTTTAGAACGGTCTTGCAGATCATTACAAATTTGCAGATATTTGCAGTTTTTCTGACATTTATTGTTTCGGTGCAGATTTTTGTTCGAAGCTCTTTAAACTTTCACAGACTTCCTAAAAAAGTGTGCAGATTTTCGCAGATTATTTTCAAACCAGAAAATTCGAGTAGCTGGAAAACTGCTCGATTTTTTCGGGTTTCGAGCAGTTTCAGCCATTTTTTTTAGAAAATATGGCATCTCTGGTTTGAATCACATGACGACATGACATGAACAGAATCGCTAAATAATAAAAATTGTATTTCTCTCGAAAAATTGCTCTACGAAAAAAAATTGGTAGCAAAATATCTATATAAATTTTTAGCAAATATACGTGTAAATTAAAATTGGGAAGGAAGATTATATCTAGCAAACCAAGTAAGTTAGTGCATAGCATGTGATCATGTACTCACAATATATTGTTTTAGATGTCGGCACTTCCCATAAATGAAACTACACTTGAAATTGTTTTTTCTGAAAAATTAATAAGTTTTATAAAAATCCATTTGTCCAATGATCCAACGCTACCTAAATCAATCCGTCGCATCATAACAGACACGCTACCAAATAATGAACAATCAACTGAATCAAATGAGCTATCAAGTTTCAGTTCAACAGAACGAACGTTTTGTAAAACGCAAATTAAACATAAATCCATTACATCAAAATCTACTGTTTTGGTTGAAGACAAATTGGAAAAGCGATCGAACCACACGGAGAAGGGAAAGAAAATACAGGACACCGTTCAGCCTTTGGGGCTAAATGATCTTAAATGGTTACATCAAGCGATGGCTGGATTGAGAAAAGAAAATAATAGTCTACCTTATCTACACGAGCTTATACGAAATTGTAACATAGTACTACCACAAAATGAAATTTTGGAGCGCAATATGGAATTGGAATTACGATGCCAAAAATTACGCCGTGAACAAGAAGCCAGAGAGTACGAGGCAATAACCAGAAATGTCGATAATGTTCGGACCTATATGCCACAAGACACTATAGCATATCAAAGTACGTTGCTATGTATAGAGATTGAAAATGTTATCGAGGCTTATGGATATTTTTATTGAGGATTATCGTATAAGACTTCGGGCTGTAATCTCACCGTCACCTCACATATACCACCAGATGAAAGCACAGTTTGGGATTTTGAATGTTATACCGTTTTTGTTTTTGCTTAGGTCCAATCTAGGTTCGCCCTAGTTCCAATCGAATGGCTGTCAAAATGTTTGTTTTTTCACTCAGATTGAACTTAGTTTCGCTCTGGGTTGCACTTTTTAGACGACGGGTTCGCACTGAGTTTTTTCACAGTTTCAACTTCGCAATAAGCAATACACTGACAACCCGAAAACATTTGTTTATGCTCGCGAAAATGTTTGTTTATTTAGTGGTCGGTTAGAATAAACCCAGGTTAAAAAACGAAAACGCTATTAGTTGACATCAGTTAAAATAGGGATTGAAAGATGAGGTGAGGATGGCAAAAGTGCTCATGGCCGTGAGAGAAGTGAGGTGACGGTAAGAATAGGGTCCTCATTGAATTTGGTTTAGGTGATTATTTAGGGATGGTGCAAGTAAGTCAAAATTTGTATGAACCAGTTCCCAGAAAACCATTCACCAGAACAACTGCCCATAAATGGAAGACAGTCACATTTGCAAAAACGAGCAACTACCAAAAACGCTGTTGAAGCCACGACAATTTTTCTTTAATATTGAATCGATTTTGGAAACATCGTCCAAATCGTCATAAAATCACTTGAATGTACATAACAGAATACTTTTACAAGCAATTTGTTCACAAATGACCTAAAATTTGTTCCAAAACTTAAAAAAACTGCCGAAGTTACTTATATGCGTTTATTTGTGATTGAATAAGCAAGAATAAACGCATAACAGTCACAGGCACAGCATGCCTTGATCCTTGCGTTGTCGGTGACTCGGTAGTATTTTCAAGACCACGTGTCGTGTTTTGATAATTCACGTGCTCGTTCAATTCAATTATTCAAAATGTCCTTCTTAACTCAAATCTCTTCCTGGCCTTTTCTTCTTTTCATTGTAGTTTGTTATCTTGAGTTTATAGTGATGTTGTATGTTGGGGTTTATTTGACCCAGAAGCTGGTCGCTTTCCTGTGTGTCCGGAACACTCCCAGAGCATCTCCGAGTATGGCCAATGTGATCCTGGACACTATATGTGACAACAAATGAATTATTTCAAACTAGTTTTGCAATTTCGAGTACCGATTTAGAGATGTCACATGTTGTATTTTAATTAAATTCGGGAACTGATCCCCGTAGAGGTATCTGGAACATTCACGGACATGTTTAAATGTAGCCAATGACGTCTTGAACACTTTATATGACTACCAATAGTCTAGATTTGCAAATCCGTGTATTTATAGGTGTCACATGATGGGTATGTTGTGATTCAAGGTGCTTCTATGTTCAAGTCCCATATATTCCGGAACTTGTTCCCACTGTAACTTCGGAATCTTACATCCGATCCAAATTCTCCTCCATAGTGTTCTTCTAGGTCATAAAATCTTCCGTTTGGTAGTTGCTGCAGGCGAATCGGTCCAGGCATTTCCAAAAAACAGATGCTTATTGATATATTTTTACTACTGTGACTTATGCGTTTATTTGTAATATGGGACTGATCTTGGGAATAAACATAACTTTTTTGTTTGGAATTTTGAAAGAATAGTTCATTTAAAGATGATTCCCATGTTTGTCTCAAAAGTAGTGAAAAGTCAAATGGGACTGTTATTCATTTATGGGCAGACAAACTATTTTCCAGAAAACCATTTCCCAGAATGGACCATACTCAAAAATATACATGTATTTGCATGAGCTTACCAAAAATTTGAAACAATAATTGAAAAGAGCCTATGTGCATATGAGAGATTCTCTTCGTGTCTCCTCTCTAACGTTTGTCACGGCGACATAAATGCAATTCAATGCAATTGTTCTTCGCCAATAGCTGGCTAATAACGGCTGGCAAGAAAAAAATAACATCAAACCTTCAATAACTAAAGACAAGAGAAGAAACCAGTGTTTATTGCACCTGGCAGCAATTTTACGAGTCCTACGCAAATTCGTTTTTCAATAATAATTATCCTGTACTTACTAAATACATTGAAAATATGCTTGTCAAACAAGGAGGGGTGCAGTGGGGAGGCAATAACGAAAAACTGATGTTTCAAATTGCTAAATTGTAAACATACAGTCAACCAAAAAAGTATTCGGACAGCAGCGCATAAAATTTTCTTTTAATAATTTTGCACAGTATTTTTGCAAAGAATGGTAACACATATTTTTTAAAACAATGTTTAACTAAAGCATATTTAGATGCACAACAAAAATTCGGGGAAAAGCTTTCCGTTTTGAAGATAGGGTACATATAGTTTGAATTGCTCAAAAATGCAGCCAAAAAAGTATTCGGACAGTTAACTATTAGTTGAAACAAATGTCCTTTCTCGCACAACTACTACCTTGTAGGACCATTTACATTCTTGATGACCTGTTTTAATCTGTTAGGGATAAAATTAACAATTTTTCAAATATCCCTCTGTGAATTGCTGACCATTTTTTTACAAGAGCTCGGTTTGAGTCATTGTGATAAGAAATCGAATGATTTCTCATTTAAAAATGATATTATCTAAAAAGATGTTCAAAAGGGTTCAACTCTAGACAGAATGCTGATGTTTCGATAGCGCTAGGACAATTGTATGGGGCCTACCGCTTACAATTATCGACAGTATGATTAGATTCAACATCCCGGTACAATATATATGTACCACACAATTACAATTTTGCTTTAATTTCACCTAAAATTGTTGAGATAGTTGAGTTTACATTTAGTTCTACCCAAAAATATATATCTTTGCTGCCTCGGAGCTTTGCATGCATCCCAACAAGGTATGACACTAACCGCATGAAGTATTCCACCACGCACACATTTAAAGATTTTTTGACATTAGCTGAGGCCCTCGCTGAGGCTGTTTGCAGTAGGAATAATATCAACAACATCAAATTCCAAACTCCCGGATCCCCTCCGACACTCTTCTCTCCCCTTTCACTCATACATAATCGAGCCTCAGCTAATGTCATTCTCGTTAGTGACGAAACCGCAAATTACTTCATTGCATGTTTACTTGCTGACGAGTGATGTTTCTCTTGTAAACCTTCTCTTTTAGTTATTCTTGCATAGGGGTTGTTGATGTCGTACCTTGTTCGTTAAATCTAACGAATGAGTTATCGTGGCATTGATTTTAGTAATGAATCAGATGTTGATATTGCAGCAATTATGCAGATAATGTATTTACCACAAATTGGTTTTAAAAAATACATCTTGTGGGGCAAAATGCGCACCGCTTTATAGACCAAGATTGCTACCCTGAATTGCATAACCATAATCTTAAATCATCAACAATCGCTGCATAAAATATTTGTAACGGAATAAATATGCATATTTATTTGTTTTCGATAAAAATCCCTCCCATGGGTAGGTGGTTTGTCGCGCACTTCGGCAGACTCCTAAACTTAATTCCGCATGTAGAATGTAATATAGTTTAAGTTAGATATATGTGTAGTATGCAGTATAGTATTGCATAATTTAGCTTTATGTGTAGCATGTGTCTCGTAAAGCGGAATGGAGCGAAATTGAACGGATTTGATTTTAAATTCAATCCGTTTGGGCCGAAGCACCGGGAGGGCTTACTCAGTTCCCTAGGTGAATTGCTGGTATGCACAGAAATTTCTCTAGAAACCTGAAACCAAATCCTACCCACCATTCATGAGATTTTGACTTACTCATGAAAATTAAAATTTATCGCTAGTTAGAACGAACGAGTGTTCAAAAATGATGTGATGTCTTTATTTGCGTAATCGAGACATTTTCTATGAGATTGCCATAGAATTTGTGGCTGTTATGCGATTATGGACAGCACAGTACTGAAAAATATACACACACGTACATGTATACATGTGTATGCATGTATGAGTGTGCATGGGTGTATAGGTACGAATGAGTATATGTTTGAGTGTTCTATGATGAGTCGGAAATTCTTCTTATACCTATGCTGCCAAATTACAATTATTAATGGGCAGGAAGTTATAGTCAGTAGCTGTGTTTCCTGTGTCAGTTTCCTATGTTATTACTATTATTACTAATATTGCTATCGTTGCTGTTACTGTCACCTCTATTGTATTGTTTTGGATGTAATTAATTATAATTATTATTTTCTTATTTCCCTCCTTTATTAGAATGATTTGCCTGTCTTATGACTAACCGCGTTAACGGTATTCAACTAACAACATAAAATGATCATGAGTGACGCTGTTTGTCTCCCAAGTGCCCTTCTTATGCTGATGAGCCTCTGTCGGAGAGTCCATCAAGTCGAACGGTGGCAACTCACCGGCGGCCTGCTCCTCTCCATTCTTGCGGCTGTCGTCGCGGTCGGACTTAGTGGATCTCTCGAAAAGCTTTATAGCCTCGATATATATTTTGTTCTGTCTATTGCCCAATGCTGGCAGACTTCAACTGAAATTCCATTCTAACTAAATCTTTTTAGAGTTAAAACTTCTTCAAGTAAAAACAGGTATTCGATTCTCTGGCTGATTCAAGTGATAGCGAAGGGCTGTCCTCAATATACCATCATTTCCACTTCCTACAATGGGGTCATAGTACATAATATATGGCCATGGTATGAGGATTTTTTTTCGATTCAATACCATCCTCACAGAATTATCAACGTCGTTAACATCTTATTAAGTCTTGCTTTAGTGACAGCTTGCACTTAAGACTTAACACGGCATATATACATATCTCCAAGTGAAGGTCTACATGATCCATCTCATCCTTGCTAAGTTACAGAATCATTTCAATTGACCACGGTCTGAAGAGCATACCGACAAATCGGTTGACTACCGCTACAAATATGCAATTAATGCAACCGGGAATAATACGAGCGAGTACCAGTCCCCATTATATCGCATCTGCTCTATTTTTCGGAAGTTCAAGTAGTTTTTCGATAGTTCTGAGCGATAATATTGCTCTTGAATAATATTCCGCACAAAATATTCGAAAATTTACGCCAACAGCTACAATACTGCAAAGATGGTAGATAAAAAGGCGGCTGTGGCTTTTAATGAGCATAGGTTGTTACAGCGCTGGGTCAATCGTGATGACATGGGTATTTGGGAGATGAGTAGCGTCCATCCTAGCGAGTAGTTAGTCGGTAGTAGCATAGGTGATGGACAGACATAGAATTCTCGTGATATTACTAACTCGAAAATTGCGATCAACATGTTGACTAAAAATTTCTTCTTTTCTTTTCTTTTCTTTCTCTGCCTGATCTCTATCGCTTCTTCTCACGGCAACAATGTTGTCGTGAGGGGAGGCAAGAGATCAGCCACAGATGACCACACTGGTGACAACGATGGATGAGGACGCCGTGGTGCCATGAATAAACACGAAGTAAGAAAGGGTCGAGCAAGACGAGGAAACAAACAAAGGAAGGAGAAAACAAGATAAGTACAAGCCATCTTATGCTATATTGACCAAGCACACAATTATAACGAGCCAAGTTCTGTCACTCTTCTTCCGCCCATTAATCCATAATCACCAACACATTATGGCGCTAGCGTTATCCGCACGGATTCTTTTATCATTATCACAACCACCTTATCTCAGCCCTGGACAGACTTGGCTCTAACTGCCCCACCTCGCGCTGCAAACAGAAACAGAAATTTAATTGTCTTGTTTTGTTCATCCATAGCAGTCTGGATAATTTTGTTATCGTGGTTTTCCAATTGTTTTCCATGATAGATTTCATTGAGTTAAAAAATGTTATTCCTAGAATTTTTATTTCATCGGTTATATTTAACCAATCAGGAGTTATCTCAGCATTGTCTAAACCTATCGTAATTGCTTTCCTTTTCATTAAATTTAGCTCTGCTCCAGATGTCAGTGAGAAATGTTCAAAGTTTTGTTTAATAAGATTAATTTTGCTATATTGTTCAACAATCACGGAGATATCATCCGCATAAGCCGTAATAAGATCGAAATTTCCATCGCAAGTTCGTCTTAATCTTTGTATTAAAGGTTTTAGGTATAATACAAAAAGATGCATACTAATGGGGTCACCTTGTTTTACGGAACAGTTCAATTTAATGTCCTCAGTTAAACGTCCATTTATTAAAAGTTTTGAGTATGAAAGAGAGAAAATTTTCCGGATTAGATCGACAAATCTGCGATTTATATTCATATGCTCTAAAGTTCTGAACAGGAAACCATGGTCTACACGGTCAAATGCATGTTTAAGGTCAAAAGATATCAATAATCCTTTTTTTCGTTTGTACTTGAACATCGGAATTCTATCTCTGATAGACAAAACTGCTTGGAATATGTTATGTTTAGGATTGGAACATTTTTGACATGGTGTTAACAACAAAGGCATCAAATCATTCAATCTACTTTTGAGGATTCTGGATAAAATTTTGTAGTCAAAATTTGCCAACGTTATCGGCCGAATCGATTCAATCCCAGGTAACCAATAAGCATTTCCAATGCAATTTAAATGCAAGCCAATAAGCATTTAAGTTGCCTTAAATGCTACTCAAATGCTATTTTGGCAAAATATGCGGCTACTTTACTGCTAGCCCTCTTATAGTGCTGACAATGCTTATTTGCAGCTAGTTACTGACAAGAAGAATTTAAATAGAATTGTGGATGCCAATTTACAACAGTTATGCAGTCAAAAAGCTGATAAACAGCAACCTGCGGTATAAAACGCCAGGGATGCTAATATACGATTGATTTATTGCTTATACTAATGCTTAGTTACCTGGGATGTTATCAGAATTATTCTTTTTCAATAAGACAACATAACTTTTTACAAATGCTTCATTAATAGTACCTTGTATCGCATCATTCAAAACATATGTAATTTCTACACCAATAATTGACCAACATCTGACATAAAATTCTTTTGTTAAGCCGTCAAGACCAGGTGACTTTTTGAAGCACTTGAACGAATAGTCTTTAAGACTTCGTCAACGCTGATTCTGTTCAGTAACGAATTATTGGCGTTACTGTCAGAAGGTATGGTTTTATCTGGCAAGAAGTTTTCATCATAATCTCTAGGATTATCTTGGAAATGTTCTTTAAAATAGGATTTAATGGTTTGTTCTACTTGAGAACTATCATCAATAGTAGAGTTGTTCACGACTAGTTTATCAAATCTTAGTTTCCTCCGTTTTTCAATTTTCTGACCGACATGGAATGTACTTGTCTCTTCACCTTGAATGTAAGTTTCATTAGATTTTTTGTGAAAATATGAAAATTTTCTTTGCAATGATAACATTTTAGCTTTTATTTTATTAACTAGCTGACCCGACAAACTTCGTATTGCCACAAATTAACCTGTGTTGTACATAAATCATGAATCTCGGATGATCTTTGTCACTATCTCGAGTTTTGCAAGCCCCCCAGTGGGCGGCGCTTCCGACGGCGGGTCACCGGCAACACTCGCGACCGGCTCGTCCTGAATGATCTAGTGTTACTATAGATAGTTTTTGTGGTCTTGTTATTGATTAATGTTTTATGGAAGAGTCTCGAATTTCTCGAGTTGGATTAGTTTTTGAGTTTCGCAAAAATTTCTGTTTTATTTGTATGAGAGTCCATACCCCCCTACCACAGGGGTGAGAGGTCTCTATCATAAAATAAATTCAAGACTCAAAAATCTCCTACATGCTAAATTTGGTTCCATTTGCTTGATTAGTACTCAAATTATAAGGAAATTTGTATTTCATTTGTATGGGAGCCCACCCTCTTAAAAGGGAAAGGGGTCGTAATACACCACAGAAAAAAAATTCCGCCATCTAAAACTCTCACATGCCAAATTTGGTTCCATTTGCTTGATTAGTTCTAAAGTTATGAGCAAATTTGTATTTCGTTTGAATGGGAGCCCCCCCCCCCTCCTAAAAAGGTAAGAAGTCCTAATTCATAATGGGAAAAATGGTTGCCTCCAAAAACACCCACATGCCAAATATGGTTCCATTTGCTTGATTAGTTCTCGAATTATGAGGAAATTTGTATTTCATTTGTGTAGAAGCCCCCCCTCTTGAAGTGTGGAAGGATCCTAATTCACCGTAGAAAATATTTTTGCCTCCAAAAACCTCCACATGCCGAATTTGGTTCTATTTGCTTGATTAGTTCTCGAGTTATGGGGAAATTTGTATTTCATTTGTATTGGAGCCCCCCTCCTAATGTGGGAAGAGGTCCTAATTCATCACAGAAAAAATTCTTGCCTCCAAAAACACCTACACGCCAAATTTGGTTCCATTTGCTGGATTAGTTCTCGAGTTATGAGGAAATTTGTATTTCGTTTGTATAGGACCCTCCCTCCTAAAGTGGGGAGGGGTCCCAATTCATCATTGAAAAAAAAATTGTCTCCAAAAACACACATATGCCAAATTTGGTTCAATTCGCTTGATTAGTTCTCGAGTTATGAGGAAATTTGTATTTCATTTGTACAGGAGCCCCTCCTCTTAAAGTGGGGAGGGGTCCTAATTCACCATAGAAAATTTTCTTGCTCTCGAAAACCTTCACATGCCAAATTTGGTTGCATTTGCTTGATTAGTTCTCGAGTTATGAGGAAATTTGTATGGAAGCCCCCCCTCTTAAAGGGGAGAGGAGTTATAATTCCTCTTATAAAGAGGGGAGGGGTCTCAATTCACCATAGAATAAATTCTTGTCACCAAAAAAAACACCCACATGCCAAATGTTGTTCTATTTGCTTGATTAGTTCTCGAGTTAGGAGGAAATTTGTATTTCATTTGTACAGGAGCCCCCCCTCTTAGAGTGGGGAGGGGTCCTAATTCACCGTAGAAAATTTTCCTGCCCTCGAAAACCTTCACATGCCAAATTTGGTTCCATTTGCTTGATTAGTTCTCGAGTTATGAGGAAATTTGTATGGAAGCCCCCCCTCTTAAAGGGGAGAGGAGTTACAATTCCCCTTATAAAGAGGGAGGGGTCTCAATTTACCATAGAATAAATTCTTGTCACCGAAAACACCCACATGCCAAATTTGGTTCTATTTGCTTGATTAGTTCTCGAGTTATGAGGAAATTTGTATTTCATTTGTATAGGAGCCCCCCCTCCTAAAGTGGGGAGAGGTTCTTATTCATCATAGAAAAAATTCTTGCCTCCAAAAACACCTACATACCAAATTTGGTTCCATTTGCTGGATTAGCTCTCGAGTTATAAGGAAATTTGTATTTCGTTTGTATAGGACCCCCCCCCACTTAAAGTAGGGAGGGGTCCCAATTCATCATAAAAAAAAATTTTGTCTTCAAAAACACACACATGCCAAATTTGGTTCCATTTGCTTGATTAGTTCTAGAGTTATGAGGAAATTGGTATTTCATTTGTACAGGAGCCCCCCCTCTTAAAGTGAGGAGGGGTCCTAATTCAACATAGAAAATTTTCTTGCCCTCGAAAACTTTCACATGCCAAATTTGGTTCTATTTGCTTGATTAGTTCTCGAGTTATGAGGAAATTTGTATGAAAACCCCCCCTCTTAAAGGGGAGAGGAGTTATAATTCCCCTTATAAAGAGGGGAGGGGTCTCAAATTACCCTAGAATAAATTCTTGTCACCGAAAACACCCACATGCCAAATTTGGTTCTATTTGCTTGATTAGTTCTCGAGTTATGCAGAAATTTGTGTTTCATTTGTATGGGAGCCCCCCCTCTTAGTGGGGGGAGGGGTCTCTAACCATCACTGGCCCCAAAAACCTCTACATGCAAATTTTCACGCCGATTGGTTCAGTAGTTTTTGATTCTATAAGGAACACAGGACAGACAGACAGACAGACAGACAGAAATCCTTCTTTATAGGTATAGATGTCTTGTGTGTAATCTGAATTGTTTCTAAATGAGTCGTATATTCTTGTCAAGCAAAAGTAGTAGTATTCCATAGTATCGTGGAAGATTTTGTGTTTTTGTTTCGATTTCCATTTCAGAAACGACATAAGCTTAGGTTTTGTGAAATCTGTCCACCAATCCATCCAAGAACGATAATATTGTTTTCTACTAGTCCAATATACCCATTTCGCTTGTAATTCAGCTAAAACACCAGGATCTAAAATCTCTTCTCTAAGCGTCTATAGCCCTTTTCCGTTTTTACTACTGCATTTTGGCATTTTCAATCGTATAATGATCGCTTTGTGATCAGTGAAACAATTGGTTTGTAGTTTAACGCTAAGCACATTTGCTTTCAAACTTGAATCGACATATATTCGATCAATTCGCGAGCCACAATTGGATCTGATAAATGAATATTCAACAACATTTTTATGGTATATTTCCCACGTATCTACAAATCTACAACTTTGGATTAAGGTTTTCAATTGTGGACTGACTCCGTTTCCACTCGTTGAGTCTTTACTTGATACAATTGAGTTGAAGTCACCACCGACTACTAATGAATCGCATGGTCTATTCAGATAATATGGAAGTGTCATTCTGAAAAAATCTTCTCTTGTCTTCCGATTTTGGCTGCCCGAAGGAGCATAAACGGAGCAAAACAGAATATTATTTTCTAGTAAAACAGATGTTATTCTTGTGTCCAGGCTTTTGTGAAAAGATTTAATTTTTATATTATCTTTTAACATTATATAGTAGTACCACGTCGCAAATGAGCAAAGCAAATGATCAATATTGTATATCAATTTATAAGCATAAGCATAGGATACCGCCCGTGTGCTGCTACTCCGTTATTGACCAGGACCGATGAAAATTGCAAAATGATGGCTGGAAAGAGCATACTTGGGACAGCACGCTATTCCTCATTGTGCAACCTTATCAGGTCCCTGCATGCTGATCAATACCGACGCCGGCCACGTCCGAATGCGGGTCCTGGTGGGATGGGAAGGAATGCTAGTCCAATACTTGTTGCTACTAAAGACCAGGGAATCCTCTGCATCTTCACAAGTATTTCGGGAAAGGAATTGTTGTTAGTAGATGAGGGAGTTATATGAGACTAACCTGACTATTCAAAAATTTTCTGGTAAAGCCAGTAATTACGAAAATTAAGATACCTTTAAAAAATACCTTTTAATAAATTTAATATAATGCCATTGGTGCTCATATACAACCATAATTTGATAATTTATATCTAAAAATATTATGCACATGCGAGATTTAAAATGACTCGAAAACCTCGTGACAAATTTGAATTTATTATAATACCTGAAAACAATAATCAGGCATAATGAAACAAGCCAATATAGTTCCTAAGTTGATAAGCATTTCCTCCTATCAACGCTAATATGCAGAGATATAGCGCCCTACACGCTTTCAATATTGTATATCAATTTATATCCTACAAAATCAAAATGGTGTCCATGAACTTCTTGTAATAGAACAATGTCAATTTCCATTAATCTTAAAAATGTTTTCATAGCATCAAGCTTCGTTTTGTTAGAAAAAGCATTTAAATTTATACTTCCTATATTGTATGTTAAATAATCCATATTTAAGTGAATCAAATAAGGGAAAGCAGATTGTTTCTCGTCGGGTGTATGTAGAATAGTTAACAAAACTATTTACCTTCTCTTCCGCAATGTTTTTACCTGTTCCTTGTCATCGTTAGTCGTGTCAGTGTCTGTTAGCTTGTGTTTTGAATTTTGTTTTCCAGCTTTGTTAGTACATATTGTTAGTACTCAGTGTCGTTTTATTTCGTTTGTTAGTATCTTCTTCATACGTGTTAGTATCAGCAGACTCAAATTCCATGAAGTCTGTATCACTATTATTGTGAATTGATATTGTTTCTTTTACTGCTTGAACAATTTTATTGTTCACCGGTTGTTGTGCAATAGTCTTCACTACGTCACTTTGTTGTGTATGTTCCGAGTCACTGACCTTTTTACAGGCTTTTGTCATACTGTCATCAGCTACTTGTTCACTTTTTCCAGCCAGAGCAATGAACTTTTCACCGCCGTCTGCTTCACTTCCCAACGTTCCTCAATGTTTACTCGTTTCTCCAGCTTGTGAAACTACTTCTGCATACGACGATCGCGCTTGATCCATTCTATTATTTACGGATGGTGCGCCAAGCTCTCCCAGTACCATTTTGTTTTCCATACAGCCCCTTCCGCGATGTGCCTTGTAGCCACAATGCCTGCAAGTTGGTGTTTGATTTTTGTAAGTTACGTACGTGTCCTCGCCATGAACTGTTATATATGAGGGAATAGGTTTTTGCAATCGAATCCTAACAGTGCGGACGCCATTGGCTTTGTTTTTGAAAAACACCTTCTCACTCCATGTGAAATCACGAATGGAAATGACTTCACCATAACGTGCCATCCATACAATGAGCTTGTTGTCCATTCTTGGTGGTAGGTCATGTATCTTCACATCGGTTCCTCCATCATCCATGCTGAGAGCAATCTGATAACGTTTCTTATCGATCTCGAGGTGGTTGAGTTTCTGGTGTACAAAGAGGTGCGCCTCTTCTTGTTTCGGGAGCTTCGGCAGGTTGCTAAAATCAACCAGAAAAGCATTTTTCCTAAACGCCGACATAGTCGGGGCCGGATTTCACCTCCAAAATTTGTAGTCAGTAGCACAAAGAATATATTCTATTGTTTTCACCGCTTTGTTTAAACGAAACGATCCGCACTGCTCAGCGGTTAAAACCGAACTGTCTTTTTTTGGGTTGCTACTCCCGTTGGTCACAAAACGGGCGCTATACAGTTGGATTTCGAATTTGGCATGGTTCGATTTTGGCATGCCTCGATTTTGGCAACAAAAGTATCCGTTTTTGGCAACACAAGATATTTCTCTTCCAAAAATATGCTTAAATATCAATCAGTTTCCGCATACATGCTTTGAATGACGAAAAAATAATGCCCAAACATGTATGTTTATGAAAAAAAGGTATGAGGTTTCGAACAATAATATTTTTATTGCCGTAGGACTACGTCTTACCGCAGGGTGTCAATAACTTATTTGCACCGGACGAATAGCTGTTGTCGGACTTTTTAAACATAAAATGGTTGCAATCGGTGATTAATGATATTTAGTCAACTTCTAAAGCATTTACATTAATTTTTTTCATATCGAAAAAGAGTCTCGATTTTGGCACGGTTTCGATTTTGGCAACATAGGCGACACGCATTTGTTGCCAAATTCGAAATCCTACTGTATTTGCTACAAACGACATTGCAGTCCTATAGCGCCATAAATACAAAAAGATAAAACCATATATGCTTCAGCAATATTGTAGACAATAATTAATTCTACAATTACTCTATATACCATAAGGTCGCTATTCACCGCTCAGCTCCATTTTACCGCTCATTTCAAACAAAAATGCTTATATCTTTTTAAAATGGTTCATTATTGTAAAATCTATTGACAAACAATAATTTTGTATGTTTAATGATACGAATTAAACATAAATTTTCACTATGCTCATGAAAGCTCATTTCCAAAATAAATAATCTTTAGAGTGAGGAGCGAAATATCCCATTTTGATCGCGTTTTTATTAAGACCGAGTGCAAATGGCTAAATTAATTATTAGCTCAAGCAAACTTGTTGCTTTGGTTATTTAGAAACTATTCTTCTAAATAACATAAAATAAGTCAACAGTATTTATATTAGCGTTCTATTCTGCTATAAATGCCAAACCCAAAACAACACGGATAGAAATTTAATTTCCAAAATGAGCAAAATGACTCATGATTTCAGGTTTCTAGCTTATGCTTTATTAAAAAACACCATGAATAATACTCATTATACCATGATCTTCTTGCAGTACAGCACAACTTAAAACCCATGAACTATTATTCATAATTTTGTGCTGCTTGATATGAGAGTTCAGTCATGATTTGACAGCAATTCAAACTTCATGATTTCATTCATGGTATCGGAATTGGATTTGTTTCCGTGAAGGATCAAGACGCGGGTTTTATTAATTTGGCAACAGTAAAAATATTTTTCTTGGAAACACAATTGTTTCCTGTATCCAATGACGCAAATTGGGTTTCGATGGACCTCAATTTTAGATTGGCTATGGACAAACTAAGCTAGAATCGTTTTTAAATGAGCGGTAGATTGCGACCAGACGGTATTACTTTTTAGAATTTTGTTTGACTAAGGCACTGTGGTCAAAAGATAAAAATCGAAGCAAAAAGATCATGGCAAGCCTGATCACGCAAAAAAGACACGAGTGTATATTTAAACCGCGCAAAAAAGTCCCTAATGTATGTAAATACCAGTTGTTTATATATGGTCATAAATATATTATGTGACATGATGAACATTTCCCGTTGTCGTTCTTTTTACTTTACATGAAATAGGTGAGTGGGTACAGGTGTTCCCGGTTGATCAAAATCGGGGTATTTAACTTTCATGATCAAAAACTCAAATTTTTTTCTAGACATGTTTGCATATAAATGGTTAAATTTATGAGATTACTTACTTACTTTTTCGGCGACAATCCGCTTATTGAATCAATGCCGAATTCAGGAGCCGTCTCCACATTACTCGGTCTTGGGCTGCCACTCTCCAGTCGCCCGTAACACCCGCTGTTCTAGCATCCTCGTCAACAGCGCTCATCCAACGGGTACGGGGTCTGCCTCGAAGTCGTCGGCCTCTGTCGGGTTCTCTGCTGAATATTGTTTTCGCTGGTCTCTCATCCGGCATCCTTGCTACGTGGCCAGCCCACTGCAGCCTGCCGTATTTTAGGCGCTTCACAATATCCGCATCTTTGTACACTTGGTATATTTCATGATTCATGCGCCTGCGCCACACTCCTTCGTCTAATATGCCGCCAAGAATTGATCGCAGGATCTTACGCTCGAAAACGCCAAGAGCTCGTCGGTCGCTCTCTTTCAACGTCCACGCTTCGTGGCCGTAGAGTACCACCGGGAGAATTAGCGTCTTATAGAGCGCGAGTTTTGTACGGAGTTGTAGGCTACGGGACCTCAGCTGGCTACGTAATCCGTAGAAGGCCCTGTTGGCAGCCGCTATCCACCTTTTTACTTCACGGCTCACATCGTTGTCACATGTCACTAACGTACCAAGGTAAACAAATTCGTCGACCACTTCAAAAGTATCTCCATCTATCACCACCGCAGTTCCAACACCCGAAGGGCTACCACGCTCTCTACCAGCCACCATATACTTTGTTTAAGATGCGTGTACGCTTCTTCCACAGCTCTACGGTTAACACCGATGATATCGATGTCGTCCGCGAACCCTAGGAGCATATGAGATTTCCTGATGATGGTACCGCTTCTCTGCACGCCGGCCCTTCGAATAGCACCTTCCAATGCAATGTTGAACAGCAAGTTCGATAGTCCGTCACCTTGCTTCAAACCATCTAACGTCACAAACGAGTCCGAAGTCTCACCCGCTATCCTGACGCTTGATTTTGAACCATCAAGGGTAGCACGTATCAGCCTAATCAGCTTTGTTGGAAAACCATGTTCAAGCATAATTTGCCACAGCTCGTTTCGTTTAACTGAATCGTACGCCGCCTTGAAGTCTATAAACAGATGATGCGTCTGCAAGTTGAATTCCCGGAATTTATCGAGGATCTGTCGCAAGGTGAACATTTGGTCCGTCGTGGAGCGTCCCTCTCGAAAACCGCACTGGTATTCGCCAACAAAGGTTTCCTGTAACGGCCTCAGTCTGAGAAACAGGATGCGGGAGAGAATTTTGTATGCAGAATTGAGGAGAGTAATTCCTCGATAATTGCTGCATTCGAGTCGATGACCCTTTTTGTAAATTGGGCATATGAGACCTTCCAACCAGTCCGTAGGTAATTCCTCCTCAGTCCATACCTTTAGTATAACCTGATGGATTACACAATACAGCCGTTCGCTCCCGACTTTCAAAAGTTCGGCGGGGATGCCGTCCTTTCCAGCTGCTTTGCCGTTTTTCAGCTCTCTCGCTGCTTTCCTAACCTCTTCCAAAGTTGGTGGATCCACAGCTTGTCCATCATCCTCAATCGTTATCCTGTTTCTGTTGACCGTTCCATCTTGTTCACCATTCAACAATGCATCGAAATATTGTTTCCAACGCCTAGCCACCTCCGATCTTTCGGTAATCTGGTTCCCCTCCTTGTCGTGGCACATAACAGGAGTTGGCACGGTCCGGTTCCTGATTCCGTTGATCGTATTAAAGAAGCTTCTAGTATCGTGCCTCTCGAAGCAATTCTCCGCCTCCGCAAGCACGCGATCCCAGTGCTGACGTTTCTTACGACGGTGAAGTCTCTTTTCGGCAGCTCTAGCATCTCGGTATCTCTCCCTGCTCTGGCGTGTCACAGTTGCAGTCAAAATGTGACTTCTGGCTTGATTCTTCTCATCAGTCACTCGCTGGCATTCTGCGTCAAACCACTCACTGGAAGTGGCTGCAACAGTAGTACCCAACACTTCCCGCACTGATCGCGTCGTGGATGTGTCTCCACTGTTCGTTCAGGTTCTCTCCGAGATGTTCACCGATCCGCTCATCAGTCTTCTGAGAGTACTCTGCAGCAACTCCCTCCGCTGATAACCGCCGAATGTTCAGTCGTATCTTCCTCGTTGGTTTCGATTTGAATACGTTGGACAACCGGGCGCGGAACTTGCTTACTACGAGATAGTGGTCCGAGTCAACGTTTGGTCCCCGGAAGGATCGCACGTCTGCGACATCAGAAAAGAGCCGGCCATCAACCAGAACGTGGTCGATCTGAGAGCAGGCCTCTCCATTAGGATGTTTCCAGGTGTGCTTCCGAATGTTCCATCGTGCAAAATGGGTACTACAGATAACCATTCCTCTGGCTGCAGGGAAGTTGATTAGCCTCAGGCCATTGTCGTTTGTGGTAGAATGGAGGCTTTCTCTCTACCAATAACGGGACGAAAGAACTCTTCACGTCCGACCTGTGCATTTGTATCCCCGATGACTATCTTTATGTCATGTCTTGGGCACTCTCCATATGTTCTGTCGAGAAGATCATAGAACGCCTCTTTTACGTCATCGGGCTTGTCGTTCGTCGGTGCGTACACATTTATCAGACTAGTTGAAGAATTTGCCCTTAATTCTCAACACGCATAGACGGTCATTGATGGGCCTCCACCTAATGACACGCTTCATTTGTTTTCCATGTAATACGAATCCGATTCCATGCTCTGCTTTATCGCCGCCACTGTAGAAGATGTGATACTTGAATGTCGTGCCCGCAATAGGATCTACTGCGCGGAATTCACGTTCTCCCGTCTTCGGCCACCGCACTTCCTGGATGGCTGCAACCTCGACTTTCATCTTCTGCAGCTCTCTTGCCAGGATACCCGCGCGTGCCGGTTCAAGTAGAGTCCTGACATTCCAAGTACCAAGTTTCCAATAATCGTTGTCCTTTTTCTTTTGCCTGGGTCCATGCCGATTATCTGGTTGTAGTTCCTTTCCTGAATTTCTCCTAGCGAAAGTTGTTTAAGCATACTGCCTTACTGGGGCTGCGATGCCTAGTCTCGCGGACAGGGCTGCTGTCTTGGGTATAGCTGGCGAGACACAGCGTTTCATAAGTCAGCCGTCCGCTCCGGATCAGTCGCTGTTGTATGCCGCCCCTAACCTGGGATACAGCCGCATACCTGGTACGGAAACGGCGATTCACCGTGCAGTGGAATCGCCGTCGCGAGCCGCCCCTACCCTAACAGATTGATACAGGCGATTATGTAATCCTCTTCTGGTTTAGAATGCTGGTTGATCAAACGGGACAGCACGTCGGTGTTGCCAAATTTATCGGTTGGGATGTATTCTATGTCGAAGTCGTAAAGGAGCAGATTGAGAGCAAAACGTTGCAACCGGTTTGCCGTGTAAACCGGTATGCCCTTTTTGGAACCAAAGATGTAGTAGTGGTGCGTGATCGGTTTGTAGACGGAAATGCCGACCAAAAATCATCTTGTGGAATTTCGTCACTGCGAAGATAATAGCCAACCCTTCACGATCTAGGGACTGTAATTCTGCTCTGCTTTCGTCAGTGCTCTCGATGCATGTTAAACAACCTTGATGGAACCATCGGGAAATTTGTTGCTCAGGGTTGCACCGAGACCGATCGATGAAGCGTCAGCCGAAACAATTATTTCTTGCTTTGGGTCGTAGTGTGTCAGCAGAAGGTCAGATGACAAAATTTGCTTAAACCGCTCGAAAGCTTGCTGACATTCCGTGCTCCACTCGAATTTTGACTCATTTTTCAGCAAATTGTCTAATGGATAACGCAGCTGTCGCATATTCGGCACGAACTTGCCGTAAAAGTTGATCGCCCCGAGAAAAGAACGCACTCCTGAAATGTCGGTGGGAGCCGGGAGACTGACAATTGCTTGAATTTTTGCTGGGTCAGGGATCGATGATGTAGCCCAAATAACGAACCTGCTATTTACCAAAACTACACTTTTCGGCACGGATTGTGAAACTGAATTCCTGGATACGCTGTAAGACTGCCTTCAAATTGCGATCATAATCATTTTGAGTCTCTCCACCTACGATGACGTCATCTAAATAGCCCGATGCACCGTTCAGACCCGCCAGCATCGTATCTATGAGTTGCTGAAAAGCCCCGGTGCCCGGGGGCTACTTTAAAACCCGGTGGAAGACGATTGTAATGGTATAGACCGCGGTGTGTGTTGATTGTTAACAGATGACGGAACTGCTCGTCAACTTCCACTTGTAAAAAATCAGAGGGGTTGTGTACAAGACACGACCGCATATATAGGTGACGCAGGACTACGTGACTCTCTTTGTAGTGATAGTAGCATGTATTCATGCTTGTAATCATTCGATTCTTCATGTATACATGCTATATGCAACATATATGCATGCTACATGCGTAACATTTATCAAAGTAGTAACATTGCATACGTTCAATTCTAAAAGATTGTGCATTTGAAAACAATTTAACAAAATCAAGAACACAAACTATTGCTTTCCTGCTACCTTACTGAAATTAAAGATTGTTTTTATTATCCATGGTTTCCCACCTTGAATGGATTTTACCAATTCAATCCTATTTTATCAACAGCACATCTTTTCACTACACTTCTAATGAAACGGCAAGCATGCGTATTCATACAGAGTCGTATTATAACCGAACACTACAGCTGTAGCACATTTTTCCAACACAGATATCAAATTCGCCGAGGTTTAATCGTCTCGCAGTAAAGAATTTGCGATCTGTTGGGACAACGAACTTGTGTCGTTTTTTCTGGCACACTTCCCTAACACAGACATCAAATTGGACTAGGTTTAATCGCGTTCGTAAGAAATCTGTTGGCACGAGGGGCTTTGTCACTCTCTCTGGCGTACTTCCCAAGCAAGGACATCAAAATGATCTAGGTTGAACCGCGGTGTTAAGAAATCCTGTTGAAATGAGGAAACTTGGTCACTTGTTTTGGCTTACTTCCCAAGCACAGATATCAAATTTGTATAGGTTTAGATCATCGTAAAGAATCTTCCAACCAATCACGAAGCGAGAATTATGTTAAAACATAGGTTCATTATTTTCAATTTTTCAATAGTTCAACATCAAGAATCCATACTTCAATTCTTCAATCAATTCTTAGAAGATTTTCCGATCGATTGGTGTAAGAATATTGAAAATCGATCGGAAAACCGCTGAGCTATTAGCGCTTTCATTTTTCGTGACGCTCGCATTTTTCGATTTTTTGGAATGACACCCTATCTCAAAACTTGCCGTAAGACGTAGTCCTACGTCAAAAGCATCCGAGAGATCAATCTGGCTAAAAATTTTGCAGTTTGCCAGTTTGGCAAAGATATCTTCCGGAAGCGGCAGCGGATACTGGTGCGGTCGAAGAGCTGAATTCAATCCTGTTGAGTAATCCCCACAGATTCTTATGTTTCCATTAGCTTTGCGAACTACGACGATGGGGGCGGCCCATTCTGAGTAGTCGACTGGTGTAACAATATTAAGTTTTTCCAGTCTGTTAAGTTCCTGGTCAACAGCATCCTGCATTGCGTATGCTACTGGACGTTTCGCACAAAAAATTGGTCTTGCCTGTTCTCGCACTTCCAGTTTCAGTTTTGTTTTATTGCACAGTCCGAGTTCCTCGCTAAAAACTTTTGGAAACATTGCCTTGAGTGTTGCACTGGTCGTGGGCGAACCGGTAATCAAAATGTGTCTATGGGTGATGACCACAGACCGAAACTGTCGACTAAATCAGATCCGAGGAGTTGCAGCTCTTTATCCGTGACATACACCACACATACTCTACTGGTTTCGCCGATGGTAATCTCACATCGAAATTCGCCAACTAATGGTAAATAGTTCCCAGAAGCTGTTTTTGCCTTCACACTTGCTGGTGATAGTACTGGGCCGCCGATATTGCTCCAAACCTGCCTGCTAATAACGGTGATGTCAGAAGCCGTGTCGAGCTGAAGCTGAACCTGTGTTCCATTCAATGCAACGGAAACGAATCGACGTCGCTTTTGCACGCTGCTAGCGTTAACGACGACCACTTTAGTTGCTACCGCTGAATTTCCTCGTCCTCTAGGTGATCTCCTTGCACTGTCGCAATACCCTTCACGGTGTCCTATCTTACCGCAATCCGAACATTTATACGTTTTATAGGTACAGTCTCGAACGTAATGGAATGAACCGCAAAACCAACATGGTGTTTCAGGCTGTTTTTTCATCTCCCTTTCCGGAAGCTTTATAGGCAAGCGGTCCTGCTTGTTAAATCGTCAACCACTAAATCTTTGTTTGATGACATTAACTTGATCGGACGATACGGACTCGATCATGGCGTTGTCATGTTTGAGGTTAAGGATTCGTTGGCATTCATTCGACAGTTGCTCCAGCGTAACATCATTGTTTTCCTCAATTTTGGAAAGCAACCGTGTCCGAGCCTCGGCATCACATTCGGACTTCAGTCCACAGACGAACATTAAGCATTTAAATTATTCTTCAGAGAGTTTCCCCAGCTCAAATTCGACGCACGATTTATTGATTCGGCAAGCATAAGCAATGTGGTCCTCTGTAGGATGTTTAGTAATTTGGAGTGTCTTATATCGTCGACTAATTACTGACTCCTTCGCACCAAACAAGCCTTTCATTTTTGCCACTGTATCGGCGAATGAATGTTCTCGAGGAAGCGTGGGAAGTATAAAGGAAACATATCTTTCATGCTCGGCAGTGCCCAGTTTCCGAAGTAAAAGCCGGACTTTTGCTTCATCGTCCAAGCGAGCAGCATCCTTCTCAAACAGATCGTCGTACCTGGAGTACCACGCAGAGAATGTGACAGCACTGTCGGCCTCGTACCGAAACTCCTTGATGTTGCTGGCCAACGAATCGAGAATCTGCTCGGGATTTGATGGTACTTGCACGTTGATTGACGAAACTACATCACGGAAAAATGCTTGCTGCTGCTCGTCTTTCTGCTGCTGCCGTTGTAAGAACTGAGCCATCAACTGCTGATGCTGTTGTTGCTGCTGTTGCATCATGTATGTATGTATGTATGTATGTATGTATGTATGTATGTATGGGGATAGCCACCATCACCTCAAGGGTTTCCCATTGAATGCAAGTAGAATTACTGCAGAATCGAATTTATCTACCCAGTAACTTTCATGTCAATGCTGTTCGTGAAGGACCAAAAGGGGTTGGGTGGATCTATAAGCAATGTCGCTTATATGATTCCACGGGAATATAAGACACTCCTTCCAGCATAGACCTCCGGTTTCTAGATACATAACTTCGCCGTGCAAACTTATCTTGCGTGTGCTTATTATAATTTGTGTGCTAGAAGGGCGCGTAACAATCCTCTCCGACCTTATATGACTTGGGCTGGTTACCACATCCCTCATCCAGTCTTTGATTCATTCGATACCCTGATGCTCCCTTCCCTCCCTTTTAATGATGTACATGTAAATGTATTAAATAATGAGTAATATGAATATAAAATTTATATAAAGAATATATAAAGAAAGTGGCAATGATTCTTAACTTGTTTATGTATCGCAGTCATATACTAATTTATAAACTAAATTTTAAAAGTACATTCAATTGTATAAAATTGTACACTGTATTATTAACCGAGTCAGCCTCCCGATGGGCCAGCAAAGTCTGCGATTGTGTAAGGTTTAAAACGGACAGCACATAAGAAAGACATCGCCACACATCAGTCTTCAGCCTAAAAAACAAACAGCCAAACCACTACTTATCTAAGCACTCGTCGGAACGTCCTCTGACCACTCTACATATAACATATCAGACCTTACACATGGGGAGCATGGTACCCGTACACTATGTACAGACTCTTATTCCCACCACTAGCAAGCAAAAACACGAAAAGACGAACGACCATGATACGGTTTATTCGTCAGCGGCTTCAACGGCAAGTAGCGCAGCAGCGAAATGCACACACAGAAAGCACGAAGCTATGTGCTGGCAAAAAAATTAACAAGCCCCAACTGCTTCACTAACACACATGCACTTTGCATTAGATACACATTATTATACAAACTGCCGAAACGGAATTTTTCTTGCGCTGAGCGGGCAATATCATTACTCGAATACACAGACATGCATAACCGACAAAGGAAAAAGCTGAAATAGCTTGGTTCGGAATCGCACTTTTCATCACAATTAGCTCAAAATATCACTCATTCCGATCCGCGGGGTATAAACTCATCGTTAGTCACTCTTGCTTATAGGATTTTCAACTAGAGGCACTCGCGTATATTAAATCAAAGCGAAAACTACTGATCTTTTGATTCAACGTATCGCGAAAACACACAAGCGTCCGATCTCTCTGCTTTCCCATACCGAACTGTTGTTGCTGCTGTTGCATCATATGCATAAATTGTGCAATTACGGGATCGACCGACGGTGGAACTTGAACTGGTGGTGGTGAAATAAACATCGGCTGGCCGGAACCATCCGGATGGTGCTGAGGTGGTAAAAATCCATGGTTAACTGGTTTCCGGAAATGCTGTGCCTGTGGTATCTGTTGCTGGTCAACATCCGGAGGGACATTTTCCCTATCCAAATTCCTTCTGCGTCGTTTACGCGCGGGTGATGCAATTGTGGGTTAGATTTTTTTTACACCGTTTCACCCACTAAAAAACGCGAATTCTCGTCGCCAATTTTGGGTTCTCGAATTATGTCGAGAGTTGCCGGGGTTGTCTCGGATATAGACATATGAAATAGCGAATAAGTACAGATTAAAATTATTTATTCGTATATATGTAAAACATGTGTGACCGGACTAGCGCTCATACCGGAACTGTGTTTCGGTGTTCTTTTTACGGCATCAGCTAGTGATAGCTTCAGCTTCAGCTGATGCAGTAGAGCCTATTAGAATGAAGCAGCAAATCCAGTGTTACCATCGCTGTTGCAGAATCGTCTCCAACACATAGTAACTCTAAATCATTCAGGATGAGACGGCCGCGAGTGTTGCCGGCGACCCGCCGTCGGAAGCACCGCCCACTGGGGGGAGGTAACTCCCCGCAGAAATCACTACTGTCTAGGTTTATTTGTTTTCCTAGGTCTACCTGGGTTTCTTGGAACGAGCGACAGCGAGTAAGGAGAGGATCGCGAAATGGTACTTTCCACAAAAAAGTTTTCCGTGAAATGGTACACTCCGCTTAAAGTTTTTCACAAAATGATATTCGGGGAAATGTTGTACAATCATGGCGAATATTACTATCCGCTTTCTGGCTATGCAATGAGGGGACAGGGGGGTTTGTTTTCTACTTTATTGTGAGGAAAAATTGCAAGTTTGTATATCAAACTACCCATTCCTGGTATCTAATAAGCATTAACATGAGCTGCAAATCAGCGTATCTGGCATTTTCTACTACATGTTGTTTTATATTAGCCTTACAGACTCTCAGAAACTTGCAAAACTCGAGATTGTGACAAAGATCATCCGAGATTCATGATTTATGTATTGCCCCTTTTATGACTATTTAGACTACTGTGATAATCATTTAATGCAACGTACCGCATTTTGCACTGTTAATCTGACACTAGAGTGGCTTTTAGTTTGATCTAATAATGAGTTTGACTTCTTTTCCCTTCTTCCCCTTCTTTTTCACTTCATTTTCTTTGAGCGAAATTGTGTGCGAGATTCGACTGTGATAATCGTGTAAATAGGGGGAGGGTAGATAGGGGCAAATGTCGCAATACAACACAGGTTAATTTGTGGCAATACGAAGTTTGTCGGGTCAGCTAGTATCTTATACATAAAAATGGATTTCTGTCTGTCTGTCTGTCGGGATGTTCCTTATAGAATCAAAAACTACTGAACCAATCGGCGTGAAAATTTGCATGTAGAGGTTTTTGGGGCCTAGAAAGTTTTTAGTGATGGTTAGAGACCCCTCCCCCATACAAATGAAGCACAAATTTCTGCATAACTCGAGAACTAATCAAGCAAATAGAACAAAATTTGGCATGTGGGTGTTTTTGGTGACAAGAATTTATTCTATGGTAAATTGAGATTTCTCCCCTCTTTAGAAAGGGAATTATGACTCCTCTCCCCTTTAAGAGGGGCGGCTTCCATACAAATGAAATACAAATTTCCTCATATCAAGCAAATGGAACCAAATTTGGCATGTGAAGGTTTTCGAAGGCAAGAATATTTTCTATGGTGAATTAGGACCACTCCCCACTTTAAGAGGGGGGGGGGGCTCCTGTACAAATGAAAAACAAATTTCCTCATAACTCGAGAACTAATCAAGCAAATGGAACCAAATTTGGCATGTGGGTGTTTTTGAAGATAATTTTTTTTCTATGATGCACTGGGACCCCTCCTCATTTTAGGAGGGGGGGCTCCTATACAAATGAAATATAGATTTCCTCATAACTCGAGAACTAATCAAGCAAATGGCAATTTGGCATGTGAAAGTTTTCGAGGGCAAGAATATTTTCTATGGTGAATTAGGACCCCTCCCCACTTTAAGAGGGGGTGCTCCTATACAAACGAAATACAAATTTCCTCATAACTCAAGAACTAATTGAGCAAATAGAACCAAATTTGGTGGAGGTTTTTGTAGGCAAGAATATTTTCTATGGTGAATTACGATCCCTCCCCCTTTCAAGAGGGGGGGGAGGGCTCCTATACAAATGAAATACAAATTTCCTCATAATTCGAGAACTAATCAAGCAAATGGAACCATATTTGGCATGTGGGTGTTTTTGGAGGCAACCATTTTTTTATGATGAATTAGGACCCCATACCTTTTTAGGAGGGGGGGGGGGGGGCTCCCATACAAACAAAATACAAATTTCCTCATAACTCTAGAACTAATCAAGCAAATGGAACCAAATTTAGTATGTGGGTGTTTTTGTAGGCAAGCATATTTTCTATGGTGAATTAGGACCACTCGCCACTTTAGGAGGGGGGCTCCTATATAAATGAAAAACAAATTTCCTCATAACTCGAGAATTAATCAATCAAATGGAACCAAATTTGGCATGTGGGTGGTTTTAGAGGCAAGATTTTTTTCTGTGGTGAATTGAGACCCCTCTCCTCTTTAGAAAGCGAGTTATGACCCATCTCCCCTTTAAAAGGGTGGGCTTCCATACAAATGAAATTCAAATTTCCTTATAACATGAGAACTAATCAAGCAAATGGAACCAACCTTGGCATGTGGGAGATTTTGAAGTCTTGAATTTATTTTATGATAGGGACCTCTCACCCCTGTGGTAGGGAGATATGGACTCTCATACAAATAAAACAGAAATTTTTGCGAAACTCAAAAACTAATCGAACTCGAGAAATTCGAGACTTCCATAAAACATTAGTCAATAACAAGACCACAAAAACTATCTATAGTAACTCTAGATCATTCAGGACGAGACGGCCGCGAGTGTTGCCGGCGACCCGCCGTCGAAAGCGCCGCCCACTGGGGGGAGGCAACTCCCCGCAGAAATCACTACTGTCTAGGTTTGTTTTCCTAGGTCTTCCTGGGAAATGGTACTTTCCACAAAAAGTTTTCCGCGAAATAGTACATTCCGCCTGAGATTTTTCGCAAAATGATATTCGGCGAAATGTTTTACTATCATGGCGAATATTACTATCCGCTTTCTGGCTATGCAATGAGGGAACAGGGGAGTTGTTTTCTACTTTACTGTGAGGAAAAATTGCAAATTTGTATATCAAACTACCCATTCCTGGTATCTAGTAAGCATTAACATAAGCAGCAAATCAGCGTATCTGGCATTTTATACTGCACGTTGGTGTATACAGGCCGGACTCGATTATCCGGGGATTCGATTAACCGGGGATTCGATTAACCGGGGATTCGATTAACCGGGGATTCGATTATCCGGGTTTTTAGACTCGATTATCCGGGCGAAAAAAAATTTGTTTTTTCGATGATTTATTTTAAACCTTAATGTTATAGCACAGAGAACAGACATTCAAGCGAAAGGTCCTTGGATAAAACTTATGTCGAATTAGTTGAGAAACTATAGTGATGGTGTCGCTAAAGGCGCATAAAATTCTACACTAAACTCACAACAGATAGCTTCTGGCGCTAGCATAACGCATATAGTCCATATATACTAGCGCCAGAAGAGCCAAAGGTTGTCAGTGTGCAAATCAAAAGAATCATTTAGTTGGGAAACTATAGTGGTGGTGTAGCTAGCATATTAGGTGATTTTCATTTGAAATTTTATCCAAGAATTCCCGAAAAATTTGTTCTTGAATGGATGTCTGTTCTCTGTGGTATATATATGGAAGAGAACTATTTCAAATCAGCTTCGCATGCTGCTTGTTTCAAATTATAACTATGATGTCTATGTCAAATTAAATTTAAAATTAAAAGAAGGGAAATTCCCATAAAAAATACTTGCTGCTTCGTGGGATATCCATGCTGCTATTTGATATTTGGGTATGTCGATCATAGATGGTGCTAGTGTTCAGGCTAAATGTGAGGTACGATCATTTTTGTTGATTATTCTTCCAAGAGTTATGTCTGTTTGTCTGTGCCTGTACTTTAAGTTTGAAAATGTACTTAACAGTGCTTATCCTTTGTAAATCAGCGGGCTTAGGAAGCCATCAGCGCTAAACAACACACTCGCGAAAACTGCAGAAATACTGTATTTTAATACTGAAAATTTCGAAAGCAACGGAGCGATAAAATAAAAACAACTATTCTGAACCGTGCTGCCAGAACTCTCCCTATGATAATGAAATCAATTTTTTTACCTAAAAATTATCATCATCATCGTAATCTATACCTATAAAGAAGGATTTCTGTCTGTCTGTCTGTCTGTCTGTCTGTCTGTCCTGTGTTCCTTATAGAATCAAAAACTACTGAACCAATCGGCGTGAAAATTTGCATGTAGAGGTTTTTGGGGCCAGGAAAGGTTTTAGTGATGGTTAGAGACCCCTCCCCCCACTAAGAGGGGGGGCTCCCATACAAATGAAACACAAATTTCTGAATAACTCGAGAACTAATCAAGCAAATAGAACCAAATTTGGCATGTGGGTGTTTTCGGTGACAAGAATTTATTCTAGGGTAATTTGAGACCCCTCCCCTCTTTATAAGGGGAATTATAACTCCTCTCCCCTTTAAGAGGGGGGGTTTCCATACAAATTTCCTCATAACTCGAGAACTAATCAAGCAAATGGAACCAAATTTGGCATGTGAAAGTTTTCGAGGGCAAGAAAATTTTCTATGTTGAATTAGGACCCCTTCTCACTTTAAGAGGGGGGGCTCCTGTACAAATGAAATACCAATTTCCTCATAACTCGAGAACTATTCAAGCAAATGGAACCAAATTTGGCATGTGGGTGTTTTTGGAGACAAATTTTTTTTCTATGATGAATTGGGACCCCTCCCCACTTTAAGTGGGGGGGCTCCTATACAAACGAAATACAAATTTCCTTATAACTCGAGAGCTAATCCAGCAAATGGAACCAAATTTGGCATGTAGGTGTTTTTGGAGGCAAGAATTTTTTCTATGATGAATAAGAACCTCTCCCCACTTTAGGAGGGGGGGCTCCTATACAAATGAAATACAAATTTCCTCATAACTCGAGAACTAATCAAGCAAATGGAACCAAATTTGACATGTGGGTGTTTTTGGAGACAAAATTTTTTTCTATGATGAATTGGGACCCCTCCCCACTTTAAGTGGGGGGGGGGCTCCTATACAAACGAAATACAAATTTCCTTATAACTCGAGAGCTAATCCAGCAAATGGAACCAAATTTGGCATGTAGGTGTTTTTGGAGGCAAGAATTTTTTCTATGATGAATAAGAACCTCTCCCCACTTTAGGAGGGGGGGCTCCTATACAAATGAAATACAAATTTCCTCATAACTCGAGAACTAATCAAGCAAATGGAACCAAATTTGGCATGTGGGTGTTTTTGGAGACAAAATTTTTTTCTATGATGAATTGGGACCCCTCCCCACTTTAAGTGGGGGGGGGGGGGCTCCTATACAAACGAAATACAAATTTCCTTATAACTCGAGAGCTAATCCAGCAAATGGAACCAAATTTGGCATGTAGGTGTTTTTGGAGGCAAGAATTTTTTCTATGATGAATAAGAACCTCTCCCCACTTTAGGAGGGGGGGCTCCTATACAAATGAAATACAAATTTCCTCATAACTCGAGAACTAATCAAGCAAATAGAACCAAATTTGGCATGTGGGTGTTTTCGGTGACAAGAATTTATTCTATGGTAAATTGAGACCCCTCCCTCTTTATAAGGGGAATTGTAACTCCTCTCCCCTTTAAGAGGGGGGGGGCTTCCATACAAATTTCCTCATAACTCGAGAACTAATCAAGCAAATGGAACCAAATTTGGCATGTGAAGGTTTTCGAGGGCAGGAAAATTTTCTACGGTGAATTAGGACCCCTCCCCACTCTAAGAGGGGGGGCTCCTGTACAAATGAAATACAAATTTCCTCATAACTCGAGAACTAATCAAGCGAATTGAACCAAATTTGGCATATGTGTGTTTTTGGAGACAATTTTTTTTTCAATGATGAATTGGGAGGGGGGGTCCTATACAAACGAAATACAAATTTCCTCATAACTCGAGAACTAATCCAGCTAATGGAACCAAATTTGGCGTGTAGGTGTTTTTGGAGGCAAGAATTTTTTCTGTGATGAATTAGGACCTCTTCCCACATTAGGAGCGGGGGCTCCAATACAAATGAAATACAAATTTCCCCATAACTCGAGAACTAATCAAGCAAATAGAACCAAATTCGGCATGTGGAGGTTTTTGGAGGCAAAAATATTTTCTACGGTGAATTAGGATCCTTCCACACTTCAAGAGGGGGGGCTTCTACACAAATGAAATACAAATTTCCTCATAATTCGAGAACTAATCAAGCAAATGGAACCATATTTGGCATGTGGGTGTTTTTGGAGGCAACCATTTTTCCCATTATGAATTAGGACTTCTTACCTTTTTAGGAGGGGGGGGGCTCCCATTCAAACGAAATACAAATTTGCTCATAACTTTAGAACTAATCAAGCAAATGGAACCAAATTTGGCATGTGAGAGTTTTAGATGGCAGAACTTTTTTTTCTGTGGTGTATTACGACCCCTTTCCCTATTAAGAGGGTGGGCTCCCATACAAATGAAATACAAATTTCCTTATAATTTGAGTACTAATCAAGCAAATGGAACCAAATTTAGCATGTAGGAGATTTTTGAGTCTTGAATTTATTTTATGATAGTTAGAGACCTCTCACCCCTGTGGTAGGGGGATATGGACTCTCATACAAATAAAACAGAAATTTTTGCGAAACTCAAAAACTAATCCAACTCGAGAAATTCGAGACTCTTCCATAAAACATTAATCAATAACAAGACCACAAAAACTATCTATAGTAACACTAGATCATTCAGGACGAGCCGGTCGCGAGTGTTGCCGGTGACCCGCCGTCGGAAGCGCCGCCCACTGGGGGGCTTGCAAAACTCGAGATAGTGACAAAGATCATCCGAGATTCATGATTTATGTACAACACAGGTTAATTTGTGGCAATACGAAGCTTGTCGGGTCAGCTAGTCATTAATAAAAACAAATTGCAAAAAAGGTATCTTATAACTTTAGGGGAGATTGTCAACAATAAAAAAATCATTTATAACACCTAAATATTGAAAATCACAGCACACAAAAAATAATTTTGTACCAAAAAAAAACATCAGGAAAAAATCGTAAGAAAGGAATTTCTAGATAGAATTAACAAAAGGGCGAATGTCGCAAATGTAAACAAAACGAGTGAGTTATTTTTTGCTGGACCAGCATAGCAAAATCAACCCTCACTCGGTTTGTTTACGCTTGCGACATTCGCCCTTTTGTTAATTCTATCTTCATTTATGATATTGTGCATTTACTTGATCGATGGATTCCGAGGGGAACTACAAAAAAGTGCAATTCCCAAAATGCTTGCTGGCACCTATATGGAACTTGACTTTAAATGTAATATTTTATTGAATTACCAACAGTGGGAATGATGAAAATGGATAATAAAGGTAAGAAAAAGCATTACCTTTCATTTGACATATATTGTTTCTGATTCGGGAGATTATTAGAGCTTCGCAAGTGTATTTATGTTTACGAACTGATAGGTTATATGTTTGGTTCTTGGCGCAGGTGATGCTAATCACGAATATAAATCTGTTAGCATTTGAAAACACATTGGAATGCACTGAAGACTGAAAATAATTGGTGATTCTCTATCCAGGATATGTAAACTTTACAGCTGACTCTATGTACTTTTGTTTCATACGGTACAAAATCAAACATTAACATTTTTCTGCCATAAAGTTAATTAATTCGAATATTTTCACTTACCTTAACGTAGATAAACAAATTTCTTCCAATATTTCGCTATCTAAAATCCTGACAATTGAAAGGGTTATTCAAAAACTGCATTTTATTTCAGCTTTTTTCAAAAATGTATGGAGCTTGACAGCGATTTTACTTTTCATCACTTTTTTTATGCAGCGCCTCCAAGCGGGCGATAGCTTGTCAAAAAAGCGTATAAGGTTTTGCAAGGTGACGTCACAGAGAACAGACATCCATTCAGGAACAATTTTTTCGCGAATTCTTGGATAAAATTTCAAATTAAAATCACCTAATATGCTAGCGACATCAGCACTATAGTTTCCCAACTAAATGATTCTTTTGATTTGCACACTGACAACCTTTGGCTCTTCTGGCGCTAGTATATATGGACTATATGCGTTATGCTAGCGCCAGAAGCTAGCTGTTGTGAGTTTAGTGTAGAATTTTATGCGCCTTTAGCGACACCATCACTATAGTTTCCCAACTAATTTGACATAAGTTTTATCCAAGTGGGGACCTTTCGCTTGGATGTCTGTTCTCTGTGGTGACGTCACGAATGAACCGGAATGAACGCAATTCACCCATTTGACATCCACTCGTGGTTTGTTTACTATTTGTTAGGCGAACGCGATATGCATAAATTGAACTTAAACGTTTTAAAAGCATATTATCCAGCAGTGTCGCCCTCCAAACTACTGGGAATGGTAGTTTTTGTGCTTTTCTGACTTACCGTTAAGGCCTTAAGCAATATTTACTTTCAACATGTTAACCCACGTTCTAAGTCCATGTAAACAAACTACTGATAGACGTCAAAGAAGTGAGGTTATGCTCGCCCGTGCAAAACCTTATAGATCATTACACGGGAGCTCCTAACTAGAGTGACTCTATATAGAGTGGCGACAATGTCAAAATTAGAACGATAATTATCTGTCAGTGTCATTCCAATCGAGCAGACGACCTATTCAACGCGTATGCAGGAAAGAGAAAGAGAAACCTTGGAAAAACCGCATTGCATACATTTGGGATGACATGTCGCCACTCTGTATATAGTCACTCTACTCCTAACCACACTTTTCTGACAGCACTTGGTGGTTTGTTTACATGGTGTTAAATTTTGAATTGAGTTTTCTATCTTTGTCCGGCAGATGATAAAAATGTATAGTTTTTATTTAAGAGAAAGTGCCGTACATGCATTTTACAAAAACTGATGCAGTAATCCTTCACGAAATTTCAAATCGATACTGCTGGATGTGACAAAAAACATGTAAACAAACCACCAAGTGGTGTCATTTGACGGAAAAATGACGTCATCGCAAAATGATCTATTGGTTACCTGGGATGCTTTCATAGTTACGTAGCTGCCAAAATGAATCATCTAAGGTTGAACTCCTCAAAAACTTGCAAAACTCGAGATTGTGACAAAGATCATCCGAGATTCATGATTTATCGTGCGCGTGTGTGCGAGTGTATGCGTGCGCGTGTGTGTGTGCGAGTATATGCGTGCGCGCGCGTGTGTGTGAATTAAAAATAAATAACTTATTTTTTTATATTTCAGCGAAACAAATAAACAGACAACTTATAGCAGTCGCGCAATTTATATTCTCAGTACTGGCGGGTTTTTCATTCGGCTTCATAGGTGTAGAGCTAATAATTGGGCAATTGGATTTTGGATTTAGACTATTGCTAGGTATAATGATTGCTCTAATAATTGCTTTGGCCGAGATATATTTTTTGGCCAAGAAATTAAATGAAGACCACGATGTGTTTACTAACTTAAAACCAACTAAAGTAAGCTGTAATGATAAAGAAAGGACACAAATCGGACCTAAAAATAATCTGTCTTTTGGCAATAAGTTTCATCTAGATTAAACGTGTATAAAAATGCTTTCTTTAATGTTCGTGGAGAGAATAATAAAAGTTACAATCGTTATTTTATGTATTAGATAATTTACTTTTTTGGATGGGGTGCACCTTATTTGTCAAATCAGGTGGATTTTTTCAAACTCTGCGATTTCGTTCATGCCAGATTCCACAATTTTCCATAAGCCTGAATATTGTTGTTTAAACCCATCATACCACGTTTGAATTGATGGATATTTGATTAATTTAAACCCAATAGCTTCTAAACACATTATAGATGTAACCAGCGGAAAATCGGCAATAGTCAGATGACTAGCGGCAGCAAAGGCTGTACCTTCACGCAACAAGTAAGTATTGAATACATCCAACGCAATGTCAAGTTTTTTCAGTCCCAATGGAGTTCGCTGGTAATCAAAGAAAATAGGTGCCATAAGCAGAAATTTGCGGTACACACTGTAAAAAATCTACACGTTGTCATGAAGTGGATTCCACTTAGATCTGTGCTATAGGATGAACCATTTCATATTAAAGTGGAATGCACTTGAGATTCAATCAATATGCCACACCAGCATTTCAAAAGGAATACACTAAGGTTTCACGTGTCGTCCATTTGATAATCAAAAGGCAAAACATTAAAATTTCACGTGTCGTCCATTTGAAAATCTAGAGGCAAAACACTAATATTTCACATGCTATCTATTTGAATATTATATAGGCTATATTGGATTACAAATGCTTGTTGTTCAATGTTCAATGCATTGTTCTTAAAAACCAAATGGATTTCACTTTGGATTTCGTATGGTATTTTATATGACATCCAAATGCGGAGATTTTTATTTTTCAAGGTGTTGCATATGGAAATTATAAGCAATGTGATGTTGTGTCGCCAACACTAAATTGGACTTCCGAAAAAACGGCAAACGATTTTTCTTCCGTACCGTACATTAAACCTAGTATCGGAAGTAGTGCGCTGTATAGCACGTCTCATTTGCTATACAGCGCACGACTTCCGACACTAGGTTATGGAGGAACGGGTACGTGGTACGGAGGAAAAATCGTTTACCGTTTTTTTCGAAAGTCCAATTCAGTGCTGGATATACAATATTATAATTTAAAGGTTAATACCGGTTTATTTTCTTTATACATATTATTTACAAGTGATTTTTTATAAACAAATTTAAAGCTTTCTTAGTTGATCAATTAGGATTCATGCCGGTAATTTTCTGTATCTAACTGCCCTAGGTGATGCTTAAAACCTAAGATAACTTTGGGGCATACTTTCTAGCCCGCTGTAAAAGTTGCTGAACAAGACTACCTTGACCAATTTAGTCCTCTAGAGAAAAATCTGCTATTAGCCTGCTATAAAGCTATAACGCTGCCCAACTGACTGTTTCGCTGAATCTGGTTTAAGATGTTACTGCCGGTGAAACACTTGCACTGCTAAACGAATGAGGCTGGCGAGTGGCGATGATGCTCATGACGGTGATGTCGCAGCTTTCCGAAGTATGGAATGGTAGCGAAAGTTTCCAGGAGATCAGGTGCTGTCTGGTAATACGCTGGTTTCGGATTTGGTACGCTAACATCGGATTGGCAGCCATAATCGATGAAGGTGAATTCGAACCTACTGTGAAATACATTTGATAATAATAGATCTCTAAATTTAAACAGTAATTTCTTACATAAAGTCGATGGAGAACCGAAGCTCAGATGTTGATATGATTTGTGATTATTGTACGTATTGATGCTGTTACTGTTATTTCGGTTGGAAACTCTTCCAAAAAGAACCGCTTCAATGTTCCCTTTACGCTTATATTGTCTATTGATGAAACGTGGTGATTGTCGAGTTTGTTGTGATGATTGATTGTCTATCATTTTCTTTCGATCCAAATATGATTGGATCCAAAGCTGGGACGCTTCAATTTTTTTATACTACTTAGAACCAGTGTACAGAAAACAAAAAAAGACTGTAATATTTTCTTAGACAAATCTTCACTGCTGGTCATCGCCTTTATCCTCCTTGCTCTTCTCATAAAGCATTTACTCGTGTGCGCTCAAAACAAACTCGAGCACATGTTTCTTCGACAATTCGACAAACATTTTCGTTTCAATCCTTTCGTTGTATCAGGTCCATAATACTGGTCGACCGCGTTAGGCCGTATTCTCGTCGTCTTGATCATGGGCACCAGCCCATACTGCAAATTCCGATCACGATGAATCAGTTAGCACATCGCTGCCGGTTAATATACAACGTTGGCAAAGGCTGTTAACCATTGGATGGACATATCTGCTAACGGCGTTTGTGTTTTCGTGGCTCCAACTGTTCCGCATATTTAGCCATGATACCATTCACTTTGTTTGCTTCTTCAGCAAGCCTACCGGATAGCGCGAATGAAAATTTTTGCTTCGCCTCTGGTGGAACCTTTTTCTTCAAACCGAACTCTTAGTCCCTACCAAGCTGAAAGCCTACGAAAAGAATAGAATTTGATTAGATTTGGAACGACACTGATACTAACAGCACTCGCCCTACCTTGTGCGCGATTGAACGGTTGCTAGCCGCCCTACTCGTAGTCATCACCGTCGCTTTTTCCTTTTGCATGCGAAGTTACGTTACTGAGGATACGGACAGCGTTGCGATTTGTTTAGCACAGCCACCACCTGTTAGTTTTTGGTGATCATTTTCGCGATCGGATCCGAGCCACATCTGTCACAATCAACTACGCGTCGATCAGCACGATATTGATGTTCAGCTTTTGACGTCATGGTTATCTGAGATTTATATTCGCACCTGCTAGAAAATACATACATATAATAAAAAGTATAAATAACAAAATTCTTAAATAACAAATTACTGATTAGATTGAAAACATTTCGACTATATAGTCACTTTAATTTGGGCCATTCATGACTTCGGTGGGGTTAGAATTTGAACTCAGGTCCTTCGCGCCTTCTCGGTTTTGCGACAGATGGCTTGCAGTACCACGAAGTCGAATTTTCGGGGTTCTATCGGTTCTATCGCGCATTTCGGAGTTTTCGAACGGCGGGTGCTAAGAACCATCTTTGGCGGAGTGCAAAAGACCGGTGTATGAAGCTCGCGCATCTTCTCTATGGTGAACCCAGTATGCAGAAAGTGGTTAAAACTGGACAGATACGTTGGGCAAGACATGTTGCTAGAATGCCGAACAACTATCCTACAAAATGGGTTTCGCTTCGAATCAGGTAGGAACAAGACGAAGAGGGGCACTCGCACAGAAGAAATTGGACCGAAAAAGATGGAGAAACTATACTGCGCAGGCCTTGTCCTAAGACGTTAGGCCAATAAAGTAAGTATGTTATTGAATTAATTGACAAATTGTAAACTACTCATAGAAACCTTTTGAAGTCTATCATTTTGTTCTAGGTGTCTTTCTTTTTTAAAGTAAAAAGGGGATTATTCGCGCAATCATTTTATCGCTATTTTCCTAAATTCTCGTTTTATTGTTGAAAGATGGTAACTTTAGAACGCATGACAAAAATATTATGATACTAGCTGACCCGACAAACTTCGTATTGCCACAAATTAAACTGTGTTGTACATAAATCGTGAATCTCGGATGACCTTTGTCACAATCTTGAGTTTTGCAAGTATCTGGGGAGTTCATGGTTGTTTTAATATGCAAATTTTCCTCACAGTAAAGTAGAAAACAACTCCCCCCATTGCTTAGCATGATAAAATAAAGCGGATAGCATTTAAATATTCGCCATCATTACAAACCATTTCGCTGAATACCATTTTGCGGAACACCAATTCTCGGTTGACCATACCCCGGAATATAGAGTTTCGCAGAATACCATTTCGCGAAAAACCTTACGCGGGATGTACCATTTCAAGGAAAGTCTCTTCGTAGAAAGTACCATTTCGCAGGGGTGACCCAACTGAAGGATAGTAATAGAGGTCAGTAGATCTAGGAAAATATATAAACCTAGATAGAGGTGATCTCTACGGGGGGCTGCCCCCCGCAGTGACCGACGCTTCCGACGGCAAAGCTCGCGACCTGTGGCCGTCTCGCGCTGAGTTATCTAATGTTACTATTGATAGTTTTTGGTGGTCTTGTTATTGATTAAAAAAATTCCTGCCTCCAAAACCCCCCACATGCCAAATTTAGTTCCATTTGCTTGATTAGTTCTCGAGTTATGAGGAAATTTGAATTTCATTTGTATAGGAGCCCCCCCCTCCTAAAGTGGGTAGGGGTCCCAATTCATCATAGAAAAAATTTTTGTCTCCAAAAACAGCCACGTGCCAAATTTGGTTCCATTTGCTTGATTAGTTCTCGAGTTATGAGCAAATTTGTATTTCGTTTGTATAGGAGCCCCCCCTCTTAAAGTGGGGAGGGGTCCTTATTTACCATAGAAAATATTCATGCCCTAGAAAACTTTCACATGCCAAAGTTGGTTCCATTTGCTTGATTAATTCGCGAGTTATGAGAAAATTTGCATTTCCTTTGTATAGGAGCCCCCCTTCCTAAAGTGGGGAGGGGTCCCAATTCATCATAGAAAAAAATTTTGTCTCCAAAATACCCACGTGCCAAATTTTGTTCCATTTGCTTGATTAGTTCTCGAGTTATGAGGAAATTTGTACTTCGTTTGTATAGGAGCCCCCCCTCTTAAAGTGGGGAGGGGTCCTAATTTACTATAGAAAATATTCTTGCCCTCGAAAACCTTCACATGCCAAATTTGGTTCCATTTGCTTGATTAGTTCTCGAGTTATGAGGAAATTTGTATGGAGGCCCCCCCTTTTAAAGAGGAGAGGAGTTATAATTCCCCTTATAAAGAGGGGAGGGGTCTCAATTTACCATAGAATAAATTCTTGTCACCGAAAACACCCACATGCCAAATTTTGTTTTATTTGCTTGATTAGTTGTCGAGTTATGCAGAAATTTGTGTTTCATTTGTATGGGAGCCGCCCCTCTTAGTGGGGGGAGGGGTTTCTAACCATCACTAAAACCTTTCCTGGCCCCAAAAAACCTCTACATGCATATTTTCATGCCGATTGGTTCAGTAGTTTTCGATTCTATAAGGAACATACGGACAGACAGACAGACAGAAATCCTTCTTTATAGGTATAGATTTGAATTTCACTTGTATGGGAGCCCCCCCCCCCCCAGATAACACAAGATTGTAATAGAAAGTTCACATTAAATCGTTTTCATGTCAATTTTACATTGGAATTGTATAATGATTATAGTATGTCAAAACAAAGTGAACAATAAGTTTTTTGGCAGTCGTGCGTGTCCTCATATATAACTCATGCTGTGAATTATAAAGCAGCACAGATGATGCAATATTAAATTATATCTTAATCATTTATTCAGGAGTAATAAGTTGCGTGTTATAAAAACCGCTGTATAAAGAGCAAGATAGAATTACAAATAAGCGTCAAAATTTTCGCACGTATATTGCCTCCACTTTGTTATATATATGTTCTAATCTGGTGTGAAATATAACTTACTTTTTCGTTCAGGTATGATGCCGTATTTCTCAGTTGCAATCGAGATATACAAACCAAATAGTTAACTGGCCCCCCCTCTTAAAAGGGAGAGGGGTCATAATTCACCATAGAAAGAATGTCTGCCCCCTAAAAGTCGCATGTGCCAAATTTGGTTCAATTTGCTTGATTAGTTCTCAAGTTATGAGGAAATTTATATTTCATTTGTTTGGGAGCCCCACCTCTTAAAGGCGAGAGGGGTCATAATTCCCTTCCTAAAAATGGGGAGGGTCTCAATTTACCATATTTTTGCCTCCAAAAACACCCACATGCCAAATTTGATTCCAATTGCTTAATTAGTTTTCTAGTTATGCAGAAATTTCTGTTTCATTTATATGGTAGCACCCCTTCTAAGTGGGGGGAGGGATCTCTAACCATTATAAGAACCTTCCCTGTCCCCAAAAACTCCTATATGCAAATTTTCACGCCGATCGGTTCAGTAGTTTTCGATTATATAAGGAACATACAGACAGACAGACAGACAGAAATCCATTTTTATAGTTACAGATAATATATTGCCAAAATTTTTGGAGAATGAGGGAACCATCAGGACATTCGCTTCAAGCGGTGTGCTTAGGGAGAGTGGAGCAGCCAACTTTTTAAGGTTAACCTTGGTTCGGTTAGCAACATATCGTGGATAACAAGCGGGCTCTTCTCTTCACTTATCAGGGTTATTTTGCATTGAGAAGGATTATTCACCGATTGGCATATCCGATCTAGCTCTTGAAAGGATGTTTTTTTTTGAGTGTTTTTTTTTTTTAAAGGATGTTGATATTGTTTACTGACCAATTCCCTTTTGGCCCGTCATAGAAGTCCTGGGGAATATGAGCAATCGTTATACGACAATATGTACAGTTCTTTTTTCATGATAGACCCATTGCCATGAACGAACGTTCTGCTAAACCAGGTGACAATACCGTTAATTCATCAATAAAAATGCGTGGTTACACTGAAGGGGGATTAGTTAAGTTTTTTTGTTTTATAACTTTTCAGACTTAAATTATGTTAGGGTAGTTGATCCAGTAGTTGTGGTAGTACCAATAGTTGCGCTACTATTCATTATTAATGCATATTTTCGTCACCGTAGCATTTTAGATAAAACAATTACATCTATTATATAAAACAGATTTTTAGAAGTATTGGTAGTTAGACTACACCATTTAAAATTAAAGCATTATTTGCTAAAATGCCAATTTTCCAAAATCTAACGCGCAGTTGGAGCGCACAACTATAGGCGCTCATCTATAGTTTTGCTACGATGTTTTTTCACTTAGCAACCTAGCAATGTATATGGAATAACACAATTAAAGGAACATAAAACTTAATTAAGGAAACATTAGCGTAACTGTTGGTACAATGTAATTAAATCGGAAAATTCATTTTTTCTTTATAAAGCTTCTCGTACAACGAAAGCAATTGTCTTGCCTTGTGACAAATACCTTGTATTTGATAAATTTATATCTCACAAGCATTAATTGAAGCATATACCTCAATGAACAAGCAAAATGAAGGTATATTGTGCTTAGTGGCGCAACTAATGGATCATCTACCCTATATCGAGGCAAAAGCTTTGTTATATCGAGTATGTTCCTCAAATTCAGGATGCCTTATATGTATCGAAGTGTTACTGTACTCGTTTTTGACAAAATTTTTCACTTTCGGAAATATTCTTAAACATCAATCATTTTGAGCATTATACTGATTATGACGATGACGACGATGATGATCATGATGAAATTTCTCGATATCAAAAAAGGGTCACATTTATTCCCAAATTCGAAAGCCCAAAGCCTACTGTAACTAATTTTTAATACGGATGTTATTAAGCGTTGTATGTAGAGTATGTATGTATGTATGTATGTAGAGCGTTGATAATCGAAAACGAAGAATAATTCAATTATTGTCCGCAGACTATTCTCAGCTGGGTTTCGTTGAGATACATTTCACAACAGAACATGAGTTTTCCAAACATAAATTGCTTTCGACGCTCATAGATTGAAAAAATACTACTTACCATGAAAAGGCTAACATCTGTTGGCTAACTGGTACTCTTCTTCCAATTCCAATGTTTGTTTTACCAAACTCAGATTCGGCATATTTAGACGTCAAATACTGCCCTGTGGATTTGGTAACTCGGAAATCCTGTCGGAACTGTCATAATACGAAAAATATAAATCATAAACTGAAACATAATTCTACATAGATTTGCGAATGTCGTAAATGCAAACAAAGCGGACCAACAAAGGAAACGGTTTGTTTACGCTTGCGAAATTCGTTGGTTAGAACCAGATAGATCTTCAATTGCATAATTACCTCCTCTTCCGGCCACAACGCTGCTAACGAAGTTCTCCACACGTAATCGCTTTCATCCTGAAGATCCCATCAACATGGTTGCAGTTTGACCTTCTATATCGGAATCGTGAGTCAGACGATGAATCCAGAGCGGTATTAATGACGGCAGGGAATAAATTAACCGATAATTTTCGTTTTTCCATATCATATAGTTGTAAAAGGATTTAGATGCAATAATCTAGAATTAAAAATCTCTTTCAATAAACCAATGCTCCAATGCTGCTTTCCAATGCTTAAATTATAAATATTTACCTGCTTTTTCTTTCCTAATTAGCAGCGGTCGAAACAAAACCTTGCAGTCGCAACGGCAAAACTTTTCGGGCAATCTTTTATTTTCTGTAACAACGTCCTAGCCGGCAACGAAAAGAACAAAACCTTGCACTTGCAATGGCTAAACTTTAGCAACGCAACTACGCAACGAACGCGACGAATGAAACAAAATGGTACCGACATTAAAACGAGTTTGACAGACTTCACTCAATGTGTGTGTGAGACACACACGTTCAGTTGAAGTGGCTCACACTTGAATGTCGTATGCACCTGCATATAGCACAAAGTCAAATGGTGAAACATTTCAATGTTCGATGTTGCCCATATGGAAATCAAGCTAATGACATTTGGTTTGTATAACATATATGACACATAGAATGTTAATGGCAAATCACTTGAAAATGACGTGGATTCCATTTGAAATGTGTATGGAAGGACGAGTGAAAATGAAATGGATATAGCTATTGATTATCAATTGTGAACAGCATTTGAAACGAGAGTAAAGATTATTTACAATGAAGTGTAAACACATTTGTTTGTTTAGTGTCTTGCTTATCAAAATCATAAGCCAGTCACTTGAAATGTGCAAGTGCTAAAACATTCGAAAATGATGTGGATTCCATTTGGAATTTGTAGGGGTTTACAAGTGAAATTGAAATGTACACCGATATTGACTTTCAAGTGTAAGTGGCATTTGGATCGACTGTGCTGTTTTTTTACAGTGCAGTCTTGGCATTTCACTGAGGTGCAAACTAATATGTAAGTGTATTTCTTACACTGCGGAGATCGATACAGTCGCACCGGCGCGCAAAAAACGAACGCTTGCTTAAAGGGATTAACAAACAAAGTGTATAGCTGTGTATGGGTGAAATAACGGCGGTGAAAAATCACACACCCAACAAATACGCCACTCAAGAGCCCGTATGTTCTTTCACCACAAATCGCACTTGCGTGCACTACTCTGCAGAGCTTTCACTGGCGCTTCGTTCTCGATGCAGCAGAGCATTCACATTCTGTCTCTGCAGAAAAAAACTGAGGTTGTCTGTATGATGTGCGGTCAATTTCATCGCAAAATTCAAATTGCCATATCTCAGTCAAAACTTAGAAAGGTATTTTAATAGGCTGTTTGCATATTTTTTGCACCCAGGTGCCACGACCGCGATAACGATTTCTTTATAAACAATTAATTAAGGACGATAAAAAACTTGCAACCCGTTAATATTTGGCTAGATTTTTATTCTAATAGAGGTTTTCCGTCAAAAATTTTTTTTTCACTAAATGTTCGGTTTTGACTCTTAGAAATGATACCCATATAAAACTTTCTTTATTAAAGCCTCTAACTACTGTAAAAATGAAAAACTAAAATACGTATATTTCAACCGGTCACTTCTCGGATGTCTTACATGCCTTTTTGTACCAGTGTCCTTTATTTTCACCACTTCGAAACCATTTGTGCCACTCTTTAAGGTACCATTACACTGTTTGTTGAAGCTGCAAATATTTGCATGAGAAAAATTTGGTCGAATAAGTGAGTTTGTCAAACCTATTTGTAGCACCCATTACACTGTGCGCTATGTTTGTCAAGGGTGTTTGGCAAATGTTTGCATCGAAGCGTCACTTAAGCGTTACGAAGCATATATAGGCCAAATAGAAACAAACTTATTTTTTGGGTCATTACACTGTTTGTCGGACAATGTCAAAGGAAGGAAAACTGCAAATATGATGCCATGTATCCTTTATTTGGCTAGATTTGCAGATGCTTGATTTTGAGCACTGCAAAGAAACACAAACAAACGTAGCTTTGGCGTGACATTCATTTCTTTTTTTTTACGTAGGACTACGTCTTTGTGGAAAGTAGCTGCTTTAGGGGGTAATTTCAAAAAATCAAAAATATGCGAGCGACATGAAAAAATAATAGGATTTAGGTAATAAATAGGTAACTCCATGTCCATGTCCTTGGGTACGAAAGTAACCCCGTTAACTTCGTACCACTCCAGGACATCTTTTGAATAGTGGCACGAAGATAATCCGGCCAGAAGATCGAAGGACCCTCGAGTTGCTTTAACAGAGGAAGCAGACGCTTCTGTAGACACTCCTTGAAGTACATCTGCCCGTTTACAGTTCCGGTAGTCACAAATGGCGCATTCTGTTTGCCACATGAGCAGATCGCTTGCCGAATCATATATTTCTTGGCAAACTTTAAAAGTTTTTGCATCCTTCGGAACATAAAGCTTGTGCTGAGCGATGAAGTACAGTAGCCCAGGAAGCTGCCGGAAGTCCGCCTTGACGTTAGTCTCATCATCCATGATGAGAGAGTTGAGAATTTTCCAGGTGCTTGCGCAAAATAAATCCGCGGCGTTTTTCGGGTGACGTTATTTTTCCAGTTTGCTAAAAACTGACCGCGATAAAAATATAGTGGTGGAACCAGTTTTTCAATGAACTCCTCAATGGCAAAGGTACAGAAGGAGGCTGAATGGAAGTTAACCTGGGAGTGCCAATGGAAGATAGTATTGCCCCAGCACCAGATCTTCAAGAAGTCAAACGAGAAATCGGGTTGCTGTAGACCAAGAAAGCCGCTGGTAAAGATCGTCTACCGGAAGAGCTTCATAAATATGGCCGAGAAACGCTGGCAGCGACTCTACCCTGAGTTATTTCCAAGATTCGGGAGGATGAGAATCTACCGCGCGTCTCTACGGCGAACCCAGTATTCAGAAAGTGGTAAAAGCTAAAGCTGATACGTTGGGTAGGACATGTTGCTAGAATGCCGGATAAGTATCCTGCAAAAATGGTCTTAGCATCGAATGCGGTAGGAACAAGACGAAGAGGGGCATCGCTAGCAAGGTGGCAGGGTCAGGTGGAGCGCGATCTAGCGAGCACTGGGTGCCCGCGGAACTGAAGAGCAGCTGCCATGGACCGAAATAGATGGAGAAATTATACTGCGCAGGCCTTGTCAGGTTGGTAAATGGTTGGATAACGCGTAAAACAGACCCCATTGTGGTCCCTAGCCTCTTATCTAGCAACTCCTACCTCCACGTGGTACCAGCTGGAATACTAGCAACCTTAGCGGAGATCGGGTAACCAACCCCGGTGGAAACTAAGGTCGTATATCAACAGGGGAGGAGGCACAGTGTGTCTCGACACTGTAAGATGGCAGCCCCATCACGAGACTCGGTAGCGCAAGCCCTAGTACGGCTACCTATCTAAACCAAAAATAACTTACAGCAAGAGTCAAGAATTATTTTCTCGGAATATTCGGCATGGACCAAGGCGACGAAAAAAGGACATGGAATGGAGACTTGGTACCTGGAACTGCAGATCGCTAAATTTCGTTGGTGGCGACAGGGTGCTGCTCGATCAGCTGGAACTCCGAAGTTTGGCATCGTGGCACTGCAGGTGATCTGTCGCAAAGGCGAGAAGGTGTGGAGGATCCGTGGCGGCAGAGCCCGATTTTTCCAGAGTGGTGGAGCGACCAACGAGCTGGGAACGGGTTTCGTAATGTTGGGCAAAATGCAGGATCGCGTAATGGACTGGAAAGCGATCAATGAGAGGATGTGCGTGTTGAGGATAAAAGGCCGTTTCTTCAACTACACCATCATGCACGTGCATTGCCCACACGAAGGTAGACCCGACGACGAGAAGGAAGGGTTCTATGCGCAGCTGGAGGCAACGTACGACAGCTGCTCCCGACGGGACATCAAGATCGTCATCGGGAATATGAACGCCCAAATCGGCAGGGAAGCAATGTATAGACCCATGATCGGGCCCCATAGCCTGCACACCGACACGAACGATAACGGCCAGCGATGCATCAATTCTGCGGCTTCCCGAGGCTTGGTGATCAAAAGCACCTTCTTTCCTCACAAAGATATCCACAAGGCCACTTGGAGATCACCTGACCAACGAACCTCGAACCAAATCGACCATATTCTCATCGAGGGCCGGTTTTTCTCGAACATCACCAACGTACGCTCCCTACAGAGTGCGGATATTGACTCGGACCACTACCTAGTAGCAGTACATGTGCGCTCAAAACTATCGACGGTTTATACCTCGCGACAAAGTCGCCCTCCTCGACTAAACATTCGGCTATTAGACAACCCGCGAACTGCCGAAAACTACGCGCGCGTACTGGATGAAGCTCTGCCTTCCTCTGTGGAGCTAGATGCTTCGACCCTCGAAAACGAATGGAGTAGGATACGCTCGGCCGTTAACGAAGCCGCAACGAAACGCACCTCGAGTGCACGAAATGATTGGTTTGACGGAGAATTCCAAGAAGCGATAGACAGGAAAAAAAGAACTTGGGAAAATTATCTGAGCATATCCACGAGAGAGAATTTGGCAAAGTATCGACGAGCGAGGAATGAGTTGACCACGATCCTGAGAAGAAAAAAGCGCCAGAAGGAGGACAGAGATCGTGAGGAGCTTGAACAACTATTCCGGACTAATGATACCCGCAAGTTTAACGAGAAAGTGAACCAAACTCGTAAGGCCCACACACCAAATCCTGGCATGTGTAGGGACGAGGGAGGGGATCTAATCACAAACGAGCGCGAGGTGGTTGACAGGTGGAAGCAGTTCTTCGATGAACACCTCAATGGCGATATAGTAGCAGGAGACGCAATGGAAGTTAACCTCGGAGTACCTACAAACGACAACAGTGTACTGGCTCCCGATCTCGAAGAGATCCGACGAGACAGCGGTCTGCTGAAGAATAATAGAGCCGCCGGAAAGGACCGACTCCCGGCAGAACTCTTCAAAAATGGCCAAGAACCGCTAGTAACGGCACTTCACTGGCTGATTTCAAGGATTTGGGAAGAAGAGAAACTACCGGAGGAGTGGATGGAAGGCGTAGTCTGTCCCATCTACAAAAAGGGCGACCGGCTAGACTGCTGTAACTACCGCGGCATTACGCTGGTCGACGCCACCTACAAGGTGCTCTCCCAGATTTTGTTACGTCGTCTATCCCCAATAGCAAGAGAATTCGTAGGGCAGTATCAGGCAGGCTTTATGGGGGCCCGTGCTACTAGGGATCAAATTTTTACTCTCCGACAAATCCTTCAGAAATGTCGAGAGTACAACGTTTTCGTAGATTTCAGAGCAGCATACGATACCATTGAACGCGGGCAGCTATGGCAGATAATACACGAATACGGGTTTCAGGACAAACTGACGCGGCTGATCAAAGCTTCTCTGGAACGAGTGATGTGCTACGTGCGCGTTTCGGGGTGCCCGTTCGAATCGCGCAGAGGGTTACGGCAAGAGTATGGACTATCCTGTATCTTATTCAATATCGCTATTGAAGGTGTGATCCGTCGAGCGGGCATCGAAACGAGGGGAACGATCTTCAGTAAGAGTAGCCAACTCCTAGCCTTTGGAGACAACCTTGACAGCATTACTAGAAACCGTGGGACGGCGGAGATAACCTACGCCAGACTAAAAACGGAGGCTAGGAGGATGGGGTTACAAATTAATGCGTTGAAAAGCAAATATATGGTAGGAAGAGGCTCCCGAGAAAGTAACGTTTGCTTCCCACGGACAGTGACTATTGACGAGTAAGGAGATCCAACGACACATTCAAGCTGGAAATCGAGCCTACTTTTCCCTTCGCAAGACGTTTCGATCAAGGAGCATACGCCGCCGCACAAAGCTGACGATGTACAAAACGCTAATCAGACCGGTAGTCCTCTACGGACTTGAGACAGTAACTTTATTTACGGAAGACATACGTGCACTTGCCGTTTTTGAACGAAAGGTATTGCGGACTATTTTTGGCGAAGTGATGGTAGTGAGCGGACATGACACTACTCGGCATAACTTAGCTCGGACGTCTGGAGAGCGGTCAATGTGGCTGCTATCCAGATTGCACTTGAGCTACAGAACCGCTGGAGAGCCGATCAACGGCGAATAAACAACCTAATTACCATGGTCCAGTAATTATCTAAGAGAATGCGTTAAGTACAATAGCCCCTCCTTGAAGTGATACTGATAAGGTGGTGCCAGGGAGAATTGACACTGGAGACTTGAGTAGGGTTTTAGTGGGTCGGGATCCTCACGCCCCATTTGGGGGGTCGGGATACCTAACCCCACACCCTGAGTCTTCTCAGGTATCTGATATTACCGTATCTTCTCAGGTGCTCAGCAGATTTCTCTACTCGTAAAAAAAGACGCTAGGCCAATTAAGTAAGTAAGATGTTCAGAAAATATGTAATTTGTTATTTTGAAAAATGTTCGGTGTTTTCTGAGACTGAAAATTGTTATCCAGGGTTCCAAAGAGGCATCAATTACTCATTTCCGGTCCTTAGACAATAGGTCGTATGAATAAAACAGTTTGCTTTGCTTTTGCCGTTTAAATCGTATGGGAGCATTTGCTCTAACTCTTTTATTCATACGGCCTAATATCTTCATTCAGAAATCCATAGTATAAAAGCAATTCGTTAGGGCACTCGTGATTATTCCACACATTCCCGAAATATCAATAAAAATAATTTGATTTGATTACCTGTGCCACCTGCCGAGAAAATTCTTAACTTTTGTCTACTACCAAAAGCATCTTATCCAGTTCAACAACTATGTCGAAAACAGCAACTCAATATTTTATCATACTCCAGAGATATCGCAGAATTAATTTGATTTGACCGCCTGCGCCATCTAGCGAGAAAATTCCGGGCTGTTTTATTCATTACCAGCAAGTCTTGTCCAGCTGAACAATTCAATCGAAAACAACAATCTTCTATCTTATCACTCTCGTGAGATATTACCACTGACGAACTGACATCCAAGCTAGGGTGCTCAACCTGTGTAAATTTTTGTAACGGCCGTTCTTCATTCACGTTCAAATAACTACTCGATTTCGGTAGTTTTGGCGATTCGTTAGTCAGCGGCGCCACTTGCATTCACATTTGTGTTGATGGATATAAAAAAAGATTTCCAAGTCTTCTCGCACTTATAGGAAATTCCATTATGACTTATCAAAATACTGGTAAAACACAATCGAAAATATTGCTCTCTCTCTCTTTTCCTAGCACACAGCCGGCGTAAGTGTCAGCAGCAACGTCAACGAGAATACGCGGTTGCCAGATTCTCCATTTTAGTGTGGCGATTCATGGACTAGGCGGCGCTGAAAATTGCTCGAATTTTACACGCAAAACAAAAAAATACACACAAAAAATAGAAAAATTTACACAGAAAATCGCGATAAATTTGTTCTAGCCTGGATGTCTGTTCTCTGTGATATTACCGAAATAATTTAATTTGACCGCCTGTGCCATCTAGCAACACAATTCCAATTTTTTTTATTTATTACTAAACGCGTCTTTTGTAGCCGAACAACTATGTCGTAAACAGCCAACCATTTATCTTGCTGCATTTCCAAATTATTCTCAAATAAACTTAATTGCGAAAGAACTCGAAAATTATCTGGGTACACTGATCAACTCTCGCTAAATCCCTTGTCAAATTTGGTAGCAAATCTACTGTCAAATTATGTGGCAAAGTGAAGCGTCACGAGTTCAAACATGGTTTGATGATGTTGGTCACAGCCCATCACACTGCGTGGCAAACAATATAAAATTTACTTCGGCAAACTGACGGCAAACAGTGTTTGATCAAAAATTTGCTGAGCCATTACACTGACATCAAATAAATTTGGTCAATTTTATCAAATGTTTGGTTCTTATGCAAACAGTGTAATGGTACCTTTACTCTTGTGGCAAGCAACAAACGAAATGAAAAAGAAGGTAATCATTAGCTTTTCATTCGTTTTATCCTTTTCACTCTACCGCTGATACACATATGTCAAAAACTATTATGCAATGCTGCCAGAAAATCTGAAAATTTTGATACACAGTGCAGCCGAAACGAATTTTTTAAAACTCAACATTCGTGATTTGGTGAAAAGAAACTCAACATTCTTGCAATTTGCATTGTTTAAAAAATCATAGTAAATTCTAGAGTCAACGAAAAAAATATATTTTTGCACCATTGTCACTCGTATTGGGAGTACTTTTGAGAAAAAATAAGAAAAGGAGGGGTATGATCTGACGGAAAACCTCTATTCAGGGTGTGAATCAAATTGTATCGCCGATAGAAGCATGACGTTATGATGATTTTTGTAAGTTTTCTCGCGCGCTCATAAAATACAGTGGAATTTCGATTTTGGCACGGACCGATTTTGGCAACAGAAGTACTCGTTTTTGGCAACACGACGTATTTCGCTTCCAGAGATATGCTTAAATATCAATCAATTTCCGCATTCATGTTCAAAATGACCCAAAATGATGACATCAGTAAGTGCATGAAAAAACAATAATTATTGTAGATGTGGAATGTTTTGAAAGGTAATAAATATTCTTATGGACGTAGGACTACGTCTTACCGCAGGTTGTCAAAAACTTGCTTGAGTCGGCTTGATAGCTTTCGTCGGATTTTTTGAGTATACTAGAGATGGTCGGGTCTCGGGTTTTCAGACCCGAAACCCGAAAAAAACCCGAACCCGTCGGGTTCGGGTTTGACACATTCACCAGGTGTCGGGTTCGGGTCGGGTTCGGGTTTGGCCAAAAAAAAATATTCGGGTTCGGGTCGGGTTCGGGCTTAGCGGAAAAAATAAGTCCGGGTTTCGGGTTTGGGTAATGAGAAACCGAACCATCTCCACTTTAATGATATTTAGCATGACTCAGATATCAGCTACACTGGACTGGTTGCATTGTAGACGGTTTAGTGTTTTCAGTTTTAGACATTGGCGGAACTAGGGGAGGCTAAGCCCTCCCTAGAAAAGATTTAGCCCCCCCTAGAAAAATTGACTAAGTTTTTTAATTTTTGAAAAACCAATAGTTAGATAACTATAGGTACGAAAAACTTCAGAGTAAAGTTTATTTGCATGACTGTTATAAGATTCCAGGCATTAATGTGCATTAAATTTTAATATGCCGACGAAATAAAATGGTTGAAAAAAATTCCGAGGGCTATAGCCCCCCCTAGGAATGAGCGCTAGTTCCGCCAATGGTTTTAGATCGAGTTTAGACCAAAAGTTATATATTCCAGAATTCGTTAGTTGGATCATGTCATAACTGCGCCCAAACTAGTGATAGGGTGGACTGACAGAAGACTAAAATTGTCGGCTATCATAAATTATTGGTTTCTACTCCAATTTTAAAAAAGTTTCGTGCCTCGGAATAGTTGTAAGTTTAGTTGTCTGAACTGTTCAGGAACACTGAACATACCATCATGAAGCAGAGCTGCCACAAATACAGATATTTGTGCATGCATAAATTTGGGACCCATCAATTATTTCAGTAGCTGTGATTTCTGGCTCTAACTAATGTTCCTGAATTTTAAAGTACTTTATAAACTATTTATGTTTTTTTAAAAATTAGATCGAGAAAATAAAATACTCCGGAGAAAACGGTAGTCCCAAATTTATGTATGCACAAATATCTGTATTTATGGCAGCTCTGCCGGGAAGGGGGATCGCGGGATTTCCGGTCTTCTCGCGAATATTTGTAGAGTGAAGTCGATATGTTTAGTGTTAAAATCAATCCCTTTTATGTTTGCTACCTTTAAACTAAGGTGCTAGTGCTTTAGACTAAGAACTAGCTTTCGGCTATTAGATACCGGTGTAACATAATGAAACAAGATCCAAGTATTTCAAAATAATATTTCATGTAAATTTTTCTTTTCGCTTTTTACAGGTTTCATAGAAAACTTAAGAGATATTCCCGCGAAAAGTAATAGAAACGATTCTAGTGTATACTTTAATTTTTTTGAATTTTCAATTCAGTTCCAAAAGAAATAGAAGGGTGATAAAAACCTATAATTTCAAATGAATATTAGAGCTCGAACGCTATATAGAATACGAAAAGAAAACTTCCGAGATTTAAATCGAGGTGTGAGTTTTATAAAAATTAATATAAATTTCAAGTTTAGGGCGGGATCAAATTTAACATAATATAAAAATTCGGGTTCGAATCGGGTTTTGGTTTAGCCGAAAAAAAAATTCGGGTTCAAGTCGGGTTCGGGCTTAGCGAAAAAAATAAATCCGGGTTCGGGTCGGGTTCGGGTTTGACTGAAAATAAAATTTCGGGCTCGGGTCGGGTTCGGGCATGGAAAATATGAAACCCGACCATCTCTAGAGTATACATGGTTGCAATAGTAAAAACCCGATTTAATCCACCTAGTGGTGAAAGGAACCTTTGTTATACGGTCTTACTTGCTTTTAGAGATAGAAATCGACACGTCTTCGGAACATAATTCATCTATTGGTTGACGTTGCGTAGTGCGTTGGTTTGCATAAATTTTTTGAAAATTGAATAAATTTACAAAATTTGAATCAAACAGGAACACTTTTAAATTTTGATAGATGCTTTTTTCATGAGATTTCTGAGTAAGGATAAGTAAGTTGTTATTAATCTGAGTAAGTGCAAATAAAAGTAAGTTGTAAGAGGAAATCTTATTCTTTAACATATACATTGCCTAGCTAGTTTATAGGTTTTTGAACTATGCATAGTTTCCTGTAATGCCATTCTATTTGAATCACATCAGTAGAGTTTTCTTGAATAATTTTCATCAACTTTTATTAACCTTCGGTTACTCACGCGGTCGAATTTTGTACAACACGTGTAGGGTTTTCAACGCCACACAGTGCGTTGAACGTATGGGACTGCGGGACAAAATCAAAACTGCTAATTTTAGACATTTTATCAAGCTATAGTGTAATGAAAAAAGTAGTTTGTGATAATCGAAGCTAGTATTTGCTTAAATGTCTCAAAATATTTACATAATGGCAAAAATACATTATAGTGAAGTGGTGTGAGTAGACGTGATGTTTAAACATCAAATTTAAATACCGATTCTTATAAGAAATAAAGTGCTAATAAAATTTAGTGAAGTGCCTGCGGATAAATTGTCTTCCCAGCGATTAACTGAGCTAAGTATAATTTAGTAATTTATAATATATGTGTATTTAAGATTGAAAATAAAGTGTAATATTGTGGATTATTTCATAGCCTTTATGCCGCGGCGGCTGCGTACTAAGCCAAAGCGAATAAAATGCATGAGTGTACAGAGTGCGAACAGAAAATTGCGAGAGGAAATGAGTATGTGAAGTGCGCGGGAGAATCACAGAGAACAGACATCCAGGCTAGAACAAATTTATCGCGATTTTCTGTGTAAATTTTTCTATTTTTTGTGTGTATTTTTTTGTTTTGCGTGTAAAATTCGAGCAATTTTCAGCGCCGCCTAGTCCATGAATCGCCACACTAAAATGGAGAATCTGGCAACCGCGTATTCTCGTTGACGTTGCTGCTGACACTTACGCCGGCTGTGTGCTAGGAAAAGAGAGAGAGAGCAATATTTTCGATTGTGTTTTACCAGTATTTTGATAAGTCATAATGGAATTTCCTATAAGTGCGAGAAGACTTGGAAATCTTTTTTTATATCCATCAACACAAATGTGAATGCAAGTGGCGCCGCTGACTAACGAATCGCCAAAACTACCGAAATCGAGTAGTTATTTGAACGTGAATGAAGAACGGCCGTTACAAAAATTTACACAGGTTGAGCACCCTAGCTTGGATGTCAGTTCGTCAGTGATTGAATTTTACAGCCACATGCACAGATTATTCTGTGTTTAACAGATATTTGAAAGAAATCGCCTGTACAGAATCTTATGCATAGAATACAGATTTTCGCCAAATTACACAGATTAAACAGATTTTTGAGCTTTTACATGAGAGTGAAAGAGACGAAAATAGTCAGCAAAATGACTCTCTATCTCTTTCACTCTCATTGTTTTGCATTGAACAGATTTTTGTACAGATATTTTTCCTCGCCGTACAGATTGTCAGATTTTTCCAACAAAAAACACAGAATTATATGTGACATCCCTGCCCACGACTCCTGAGCTCGCCTGATGTTAGCTCTCGTCTAGAGTGACTATATACCCTATATACAGAGTGGCGACAAGTCATCCCAAATGTATGCAATGCGGTTTTTCCAAGGTTTTTCTTTCTCTTTCCTGCATACGCGTTGGATAGGTCGTCTGCTCGATTGGAACAAGGGCATGGTGTGGTGCTATCTCTTTCTCATGTAGGAGTGAAGAGAGCAACTATCAAATGGTCCTCAGTAAAGGAGAATTCCCAGCAAATTTTTTGGTTCCTGTCAAAATTAACAGTTTGGTACCTATGCGTGGGACATCGAAAATGTATGAATTTGACAGCCACTTCACCCCGTAGGATTGGAATGACACTGACAGATAATTATCATTCCAATTTTGACATTGTCGCCACTCTGTATAGTGTCTCTCAGCTCAGTCAGAAACAACCATGCTCCCGAGCAGGGTTATTATTTTTAGATAGAATTAACAAAAGGGCGAATGTCGCAAATGTAAACAAACCGAATGAGAGTTAATTTTTGCTGGGCCAGCATAGGAAAATCAACTCTCACTCGGTTTGTTTACGCTTGCGACATTCGCCCTTTTGTTAGTTCTATCTTCATTTCGAAAAACCATCGTATTGTCAAATTTTAACCAAAAAGTTAAAATAGTTTTTGCTTTTGTCATCATTCATACAATGACAGTTCGGCATAGGATTTCGTGTAAGTGCGAACAGGCTTAAAATCTTTTTCAGCTTCCTAGTCGGGAATAGAGTGACTATATACAGAGTGGCGCCAAGTCATCCCAAATGTATGCAATGCGGTTTATCCTATAGGTTTTTCTTTCTCCTTCCTGCATACGCGTTGGATAGGTTGTCTGCTCGATTGGAATGACACTGACAAATAATTATCATTCCAATTTTGACATTCGCTATGTAAGCACAAATCGATCTCTTGTACTCTCATGGAACTGCCATATGGAAAGTTTGTGAAGATTTGGTGCAAAGTTTTGTCTATCCTTTTCACTCTTTAACAAACCTGTGCACAGACTTCACAAATAGAACAAACTTGGGAAGGTGGCAGCACCGTTTCGCGCACATAGCGAATTGTCGCCACTCTGTATTCGCGTTGACGGCATTAAACGATCTCTTGCACTCTCATAGAAATGCCCGTATGTACGTGTGGGTGAAAATCTGCCACAATGTTTCGATCTCTGGCGCTCTTTAAGAAATTCCTATTGGCCTTGCCAGCGTTGAAAGAGATTTCGTAGGCTGCTCGCACTTACAGGAAATCTCGTGCCGAACTGTCAACGCGTGAGTGTTGACAAAAGCAAAAATACTTCCCTTTCTTTTTTTCTCACGCAAAACCCTGAACAATATCAGCAACGCTGGCAAGGCCAATTCCGCTACACCCCTACAGTAGAGTGACTATATAAAGCATTGCACGCAGATGTCAGTGCGTTTTTTTTCCTCCCAGATTTGACAGTGTTGTGGGGTTTGTTTTGATTACTTATTCGCAAGACCCAGAAGCAAAAATGACAAAAATATATGTTGTACAGAACTGTTATCATTTTCCTGCTTCGGAAAAGTCGGGTATTTCCGGTTTCCGCAAACAAGTGGTACGAATTACAAGTAATAAACCCACTAGCAATAAAATTAGGTTACAAAGGGAATCAAAACAAAACACACAAAAACGTCAAACCAGAGTTGAGGTTAGGCACCGTGCAAAGGTTTATACAGAGTGGCGACAATGTCAAAATTGGAATGATAATTATCTGTCAGTGTCATTCCAATCGAGCAGACGACGTACACGGTAAAAAATCATCACGTTTATTTCAAGTGTTTTTGCATTTGCTTCAATTTGTCACGCCGCACTGCAAATTGAAGTGATTTGGCATTGATTTTCAAGAGATTTCTATTTTTTAACAAAGAGTTCTACCGTTGAAAAGTATTTAATGGAAAACACCATCTGCATGACTGTTTTCATCCATTGAAAATGAATTTTGTTTTGCAGTTCGTAAATGTCAAAGGCTTGCGAAACAAAAGTGCAACTTACAGTAGTCAGGTAAAAAACAGAAAATCAGCAGATTAAACCATGTTTTCCTTTGAAATCATTGATATTTTGGAGCGTGAGTATAGTGAATTTATCTCTGTAGTCGAAATTATTAAATTAAATATTTTTAGTTTACGGAATTGATCAGATGAAGACAGACATGAATCCCGTAGCTGCATTCTATAATATTTAGCCATCCCAGTATCGGTGATCGTGGATAACTGTTAAAATATCATTCATTATGGTAAATTATATTACACATTATATTGATATAATATAATAAATAAACTTGTTGAACAAATTAAGTTTTATCAAGCTTTTTTTTTCAATTCATTTGACAGTCCAAATTTCAAAACATATAGCACACTCGAAATTGAAGTGATTTTTTGTTGGTTTCATCGTGCTTTGTATTGACTCATTTTCAATAGATTTTCATTTCGAATTATAATGTTTGGCAAGTAGTGCTAATTCAAAGGTAAATCACTTCACTTCAACGTGATATTTTTTTACCGTGTATCCAACGCGTATGCAGGAAAGAGAAAGAAATACCTTGGGAAAACCGCTTTGCATACATTTGGGATGACTTGTCGCCACTCTGTATATAGTCACTCTAACTCTACCCTACAGTAAACTTTTGGAGGTAGGAGCAGCTTACGTTTGTCAACGCGAATATAGTCATTCTAGTCGCGAATTGTGTCAGAAATCAGATCAGAATCGATTATTGCACTAAACAAAACTTATATGTTATTAAAGACAACTTATTTTAAATGGCTTTTCCGTCGTCGAGTACGCAGCAAAGTATAAATATCTTATTAAATACGATTCCAAATTACAATATAACTATTTTAGCTGATGTAACTAAAAAAATCTTAGAGGATATCCAAATAAAGAAGCAGCTTCTGCAGAAAGGAGTGAGTTCCGTATCTTCTAATATTACTGTTACCCCCGCCGGATTAACTATACCTCAGGTAAAGGCATAGTTTTTTTTGTGTTGTCACTGAGACGGCTAAGACCATCGTTGGTCCATCTTGCCAAGGCATATAGTTATTAGTCCCCAATATTTTAATGGAGTTATTGCTGATTGCAAGGAAAATTGTACCATCCAAAGTGCGATATCGCTCATAAAAGTGCTATTTTGCATTAAATCGTTTCGGTATCTTCGGCGCACTTTTTCGTTATATTCCAAGCAATAAATGCGCCGAAGAGACCAAAACGATTTAATGCAAAATAGCACTTTTATGAGCGATATCGCACTTTGGATGGTACAATTTTCCTTGCAATGGACAATATAATCTACTTTGTTTTGAATTATATGGAAATGTAATTATGTAAGGTAACCCGGGGCAAAAGGGACTGGAGCTCATAACTCGCTTCAACCTCATTTTCTCCAACTGAGCCTTTCTAGAAATGAAAGATATAACGGCAACGCATAGGTATATTAAAATTATTGCGCTCTTCACACTCAATTGGACTGCACAGTTATTAAGTGCAACCTTCAAAACTGTGATGAAAAGTGTGCTACTGATAATATCGCTAGTAATCTTATATCGATAATACCATCAAACTTTATCGTCATGAAAGAATATCGAAAATTGGAGGGTTTAAAGTGAAATCTTCTTCTTGATTTGTTATTATTTTAACATTTTTGTTCTATTTCTTACGTATTTTTGCTTATATTGCCGTATTATCGTTATTAATTATTAACGATAACAAAACTTTATCAATAATCGTTATAGATTTTGACCGACATTTCCCATCATTACAACTCTCCCATCTGAGCTGACATTTGATTTAGCAGTGGCGCCAGTACCAGTTGTAAGGAAAGCAAATAGTATTTAATTTTTCATTTATTTCATATATGCTGCATATTTATTCAAGTTATGAATTATGCGTGGAATTATGTATTTAGAAACTATTTTTATATTATTCTTTGCGTCGATAACAACTCTACGTAAGCATTAGAATTTAAATAGAAATCAACCAAGATTCATGTTTTTTTCCCACGAAATTTTGGCAACTTTTCTCACCTACAAAATGTGTGACTGGACAAGTGTGTTCAAAATCCAACTTTCAATGCAAAGAGCAATAGTGATTATTTATAATTGCAATTCCAAACACCAATATGGAACTTTAAATTTGATGGACATTTTTAATTTGCGTTGTAAGTTGGAATCACCTTTCTATAAATGATATTTTGACCGCAGCCTTCCATAAATGTACATGTTTTTCTTACAGTAGGTAAACATAATTAGTGTATTAACAAGTTACACACGAGACCTACTTATAGTTACTATATATATAGTTCGGCGGATAGAAAAATCGGGAGCCAAATAAACGTCAAAAGCGGAGCCAAAAGCTTTTCAAAATCCAAAATGCAGGAGTAATGTTAAAAAAATACACTTTATTTTCATAGAACTAGTCATTTTCAACACCCGCCAGTGATTATTTTTCGTACAAACCTGCACATTTCACCATAATTTCAAATTTAATTTCATAAATCAGGGATGCCAATTCGCCTGGTTTTCTATCCGCCGAACTATATATATAGTAACTATAGACCTACTGTGTTACCTGACTCACTGCGAATATGCGTTGTGTTGAGAGATGAAATATTTTTTGAAAAAATGTGCAACTGCTCGAAAACCGAAAAAATCGTGCAGTTTTCCGGCTACTCGAATTTTCTGGTTTGAAAATAATCTGCGAAAATCTGCACACTTTTTTACGAAGTCTGTGAAAGTTCAGAGAGCTTCGAACAAAAATCTGCAACAAAACAATTAAATTCATAAAAACTGCAAATATCTGCAAATATCTGCAAATTTATAATGATCTGCAAGACCGTTCCAAAAATCTGCAATTTGCAGACAAATCAGCAAATCTGGTATCCCTGGTTGTGTTCGCGGGATCGTGTTGGTTCGAAAGGTTTCGAAAAATATCACCTTTGCTTTGTATCGAAAATATCGTTAATTTTGATCACTAAAAATAACGTACTTAAACGTTATATTTCAAGTGCGAGTAGTACGCAATAATTGTATTGTGAAACTGAATTGTTATTTATGCAACTTTTTACAAATTAAATGCTATAACAAAAGCACAACTTATAAAAAATCGTTTATTATCGATATTAACTGCACATGCGTTATAAACGAATAAAACGTATGGTTACGTTTTATTTCACTAATACGCATATTCGCAGTGAGTCAGGTAAAACAGTAGTGGCATAATTTGACAAACGGCATTGAATATATGAGTCAAAATGAAGGCGGTACTTTTTAGCATCCGGGGCAAGTAGGACCTATTATCCATACAGGGATACCTCGATATGTTTAAGACAATTTATAATTTCTACAAGTCTTACATCGGAACATGGCAAATTTGCATTAGCGGTCACCAACTAGGGCTGTGTTGTGTGTTTACGTTTCTTGAATTATTTATTATAAAATAATAGCTCAATTATTTTCAGGATTATTTCGAAATAATGAACATGTTCATAGCGCCGCTCTTGGAATGAAAAATTAGCTCTGGTGCCATTACTAACTATGTCTATGGAATCTGTCTTATGTCGAGGTAAAAATTGTCTTATATCGAGGTTGCTTCATAACGTGGTTGTCTTATACAGGGGTGTGAAATTGTCAAAATTTCGCGGGCTAAACATCCATGGACGGCGACAACTTGGAACCAGCCAGTATATAATAACAGCTACTGTTTTACCTGACTCACTGCGAATATGCGTGTTATTGAAATAAAACGTCACCATGCGTTTTATTCGTTTATAACGCATATGCAGCTAATATCGATAACAACCGATTTTTTATAAGTTGTGCTTTTGTTATTGCATTTAACTTGTAAAAAGTTGCATAAATAACAATTCAGTTTCACAATACAATTATTGCGTACTACTAGTACTTGCAATATAACGTTTAAGTACGTTATTTTTAGTGATCAAAATCAACGATATTTTCGATACAAGGGCGATATTTTTCGAAACCTTTCGAACCAACACGATACCGCGAATACAACGCTATGCGCAGTGAGTCAGGTAACACAGTAATATTACTTAAATTATGGTTAAAAGGCTGTGTTTAACTGCTTTCTAATTGATTTCAGTAGTCTTAAAATGAATAAACCTTTAAGTAGGCACCAGAACCAAAAGTACGAAAACCAATGAGTGGGACATGTACAATGTATGTAGTTTGACATTGACAGCCACACCACCCCGCTGGTCTTATATCGGGGTATCCCTTTAAAGTGTTTCTTATTCTTATTCTTTTTTCTTATTATTTTATTTTATTTTATTTAACACCGCCTTCGATAAAAAATCGTACAGACTGAATATGCTTATAAACTATGTTTTACTGTGTAATTTCACTGATTCGTTTTTTAAAAAGTGATTTTGGCATGTCGAAGTCAAAAATTTCACCAACAGTGTTGAAGGCTTGAAGACATGAGTTTAAAGCGTTGTTCTGGCCAAAATGCGTCCGGTGGAAAGGTATTGCAAGTAACTGCGTATCGCGAAACCGACGAGGAGGTACGTTGATTGGCACCTGTTCTAATAATGCTGGACAGTCAATGTTTCCCTGCATTAGGTCAAAAACGAACATTCTTTGTTGATTGGTACGCCTACCCGATAGTAGATCGAGTTTGATCAGCTGACACCGAGCTTGATAATGAGGAAGATTGATCGGATCGTTCCAGGGCAAATTGCGCAGAGCAAAACGTAAAAATTTTTTCTGTACTCGTTCGATTGCAAGGGTTTGCGTTACCTGATGCGGGCACCAAACGACAGACGCGTACTCCAAGATGCTACGCACCAACGCGCAATACAACGTTTTGAGTGCGTAAAACACAGCCACAATAAAGGATTCCTGGAAACAATTTCAATTATTTCTACTCATAGAAATATTTTAAATTAGTTTCTTGTTTGTATTGACATTTGTAATATATCTGAGATATTTTATAAATGTTAAATCGGCCAGGCCAACTGTGAAGTATTACCGCAAAGACGATTGTATAAAATGAATCTTGTGTGAATAAATTATTCATACACAGATGCATTTCCAAATCAACAGGAGAAGAAGAAACGGGCACGTCTCGTACCAACCGCTTCTGATTATTTGTAATATAATTTTCGTTGGGAGTATTTAGCTAGTAAAATTTATATAATACTCCGGACCCTCGGGGATGGGACATGTACATTTCCTTACTTGCCCTCGGTTAAAACCTAGGTTATAGCGCCTTTATTCGCTCTTGTAAATGTATTATCATCTGAAATTAGAAAAAGTTAAGTAATCTGAATTTTACATACTCTAAAACTTTTTCAAAATCCGATCTAGTTTGGCAGTAATATTCTTCAAACTTTTGGAAGACTGAGAACAAGTAAAAAATAAAAACAAAAAGAAAACAACAATTCTTCTTAAATATGATAACAATCATTTTAATCACTATGCCATTACTTATTTATTTCTGTTTGAAAATATTGATTTTTGGACAACTCTAATTGAAACTAGCGAATAGTTTAAGGTTCAAACACGAACCGCCGACCTCCGGAACCCCAAACGCAGCCTCCATGCTGACAACATAATAAAAGATATGTTGACGAAACTCTTTTATTGTGTTCTTTGCGTCTGACATGTCTAATACCCCAACACAATGTTAAATCCTCGTGTAGGGGTATTAGGGGCATAATGAGCACCCTAACTTGTTGGCTGATTTAAGCACCCAAAATGGCAAAGCTTAACGTAGATCTGGCCAACGTCGGCAACACAAGTACCTTCAGTAGGAACGGTGCGGAGTCTATCATCGACGTGACTTTCGGCAGTCCTGGTCTGATAGGAGACTGGAGGGTAGATAATGGCTACACTCACAGTGACCATCAGGCGGTCCGCTATGGTGTCGGTCAGATAACGAGGCGGCAGGCGGCGAGTAGGGCCAACACTCCAACCACCCGTGTATGGAAGACATCATACTTCGATCCCGAAGTATTTGTGGAAGCGATCCGGAGAGAGTGCGGTGATCGCGGTATGCCCGATCCGAACGCTGATCATTTGGTTGAGGTACTGTCGCGAGCATGTGACGCTACCATGCCTAGGAAAGGTCGTCCTAGGTATGGCAGGTCACCGGCTTACTGGTGGACAGATGAAATTGCGGAACTCCGCGGAGCGTGCTTTCGTGCGAGGAGAATTATGCAAAGAGCTCGTTCGGATGAAAGCAGGGCTGAATGTCGAGTAGCACTTGTTGCAGCACGCGCAGCGCTTAAGAGCGGGATAAAAGCTACTGTTTTACCTGACTCACTGCGAATATGCGTATTATTGAAATAAAACGTAACCATACGTTTTATTCGTTTATAACGCATGTTCAGTTAATATCGATAATAAACGATTTTTTATAAGTTGTGCTTTTGTTATAGCATTTAATTTGTAAAAAGTTGCATAAATAACAATTCAGTTTCACAATACAATTATTGCGTACTACTCGCACTTGAAATATAACGTTTAAGTACGTTATTTTTAGTGATCAAAATTAACGATATTTTCGATACAAAGGCGATATTTTTCGAAACCTTTCGAACCAACACGATCCCGCGAATACAACGCATATTCGCAGTGAGTCAGGTAACACAGTAGTAAACGAGACTACTTTGAAAGGTTATGTGCTAGTGCCAATGCGAACCCGTGGGGTGATGCCTACAGAGTCGTAATGGCAAAGACCAAGGGTGTGATGGCGCCCGCTGAGCAATCGCCAGAGATGCTGGAGCGGATCATCGAGGGCCTCTTTCCGCGCCACGAGCCAAGGCCCTGGCCCCAGGCCGCTGAGTCGTCCCACGGCCGACGTTCCAGTATCTCAGACCATAGCGTAGGATGGTCGGCCTCCCAGCCGAACATCCAAAGTAACGTGGGCGACGGCGGTTTGGAGGTCGGGGAGGAAGTGACGGTTACGAACGAGGAACTCATTGTTATCGCTAAATAATCCCTAAAGGTGAGCAAGGCACCGGGACCAGACGGTATCCCGAATATGGCCATTAAAGCGGCTATTTTAGAGGCTCCCGAATTATTCGGGGCAGTAATGAATAGATGCCTGGAAGCTGGCCACTTCCCGGACAGATGGAAGCGACAGAACCTGGTCCTATTGCCGAAGCCGGGAAAACCTCCGGGTGTCCCCTTGTCATATAGGCCGATCTGTCTACTCGATACTGCCGGCAAGGTGCTGGAGAGGGTTATCCTTAACAGACTCGTACAGTACACGGAGGGTACAAACGGTCTGTCAAGGAACCAATTCGGCTTCCGAAAAGGCAAATATACGGTGGATGCCATCTTGTCTGTCACTAAGACAGCCGAGGTGGCAATCCAGCCCAAGAGGACAGGTATTCGTTATTGCGCAGTTGTCACGCTCGACGTGAGAAATGTGTTTAATAGCGCTAGCTGGGACTCCATAGCCAGCTCACTTCGGAACGTCCAAGTGCCGGTGTCGCTGTACAGAATTCTAGAAAATTATTTCCAGAATCGTGTGCTATGCTACAACACGGAGGAGGGTCAGAAATGCGTTCCAATCACCTCAGGGGTTCCGCAAGGTTCCATACTGGGCCCGGTGTTGTGGAACGTCATGTATGACGAGGTGTTGAAGCTAAAGTTTCCGGTAGGGGTGGCGATTGTCGGCTTTGCGGACGATATCACCTTGGAAGTCTACGGTGAATCTATCAGAGAGGTTGAGTTGACGGCTGCCCACTCTATAAGCATTGTTGAAGATTGGATGCGATCCAGGAAACTGGACCTAGCGCATCATAAAACGGAGGTTATCGTGGTGAACAACCGCAAGTCGGTGCAGCAAGCAAATATCAGTGTCGGGGACTGCACTATTTCGTCAACGCGGTTTTTAAAACTCCTTGGAGTCATGGTCGACGACAAGCTCAAGTTCGGGAGCCACGTCGACTATGCCTGCAAGAAGGCTTCCACAGCTATTTCGGCATTGTCTCGTATGATGTCTAATAGCTCTGCGGTATATGGCAGCAAGCGAAGGCTTTTAGCCAACGTGGTCCAGTCCATACTCAGGTATGGCGGGCCGGTGTGGTCATCGGCGTTAGGTACCAAAAGCTATCTAGCCAAGCTGGAAAGCACCTATCGTCTCATGTGCTTAAGAGTGGCGAGTGCGTACCGCACAGTTTCACATGACGCAATCTGCGTCTTAGCGGGTATGATGCCTATTTGTATCATCATCAGCGAGGACGTAGAGTGCTTCAACCAACGTGGAACTAGAGGCATACGGAGTACCACAAGATCGGCCTCGATGATCACATGGCAGCGGGCATGGTCTGATTCCACAAAAGGCCGGTGGACACATAGACTTATCCCGGAACTATCCGGATGGGTCAACAGGCGTCATGGCGAAGTCAACTTCCACCTGACACAGATTCTGTCAGGGCATGGTTGTTTTAGACAGTATCTGCACAAATTTGGGCATGCGGAGTCCCCCGAGTGTCCCGAATGCGCGGACGTTGAGGAAACTGCAGAACATGCTTTCTTCATATGCCCTCGTTTCGAGGGCGTGAGAAGCAACATGATGGCAGTTAGCGGACAGGACACTACTCCGGATAACTTAGTCCAAAGGATGTGTTCTAGCTCGGACGTCGGGTGCGGTCAATGCGGCTGCTACCCAGATTGTACTTGAGCTACAAAACCGCTGGAAAGCCGATCAACGGCGAGTAAACAGCCTAACTACCATAGTCCAGTAGTTATCTAAGAGCATGCGTTAAGCACAATAGCCCCTCCCTGAAGTAATACCGATAAGGTGGTTCCAGGGGGGATTGAGGCTGGAGACTCGAGTAGGGTTTTAGTGGGTCTGGATCCTCACGCCCCAGTAGGGGGGTCGGGATACCAAAGCCCACTCCCTGAGTTGTCTTCTCAGGTGTCTGATAGTAGATTTCCCTACTCGTTAAAAAAAAGCACCCAAAATAACTGAATTTTTAAAGTGTCTGTTTCGACAGAATCAACTTTGAACCGGATTTCGAACTATAGCACTGAACACAAAAACTGATCTTCGAATGGAACACTATTTATTGCCCAAATTGGCAAACTAGCTGACGGAATATGAATAGAAGTACGTCTGTGCGTACCGTCAGTATAATGATAACTGATTTATTAAGCCTAATGATGATCGATACATATAAATCTGATCGGCTACGTTCGATCTACTGCTAACGGGAGAGTGAGTGTCTAATCGAATGCATGAAGAAATACCTTGGAATCACTACGATTTCAACTGATCAATTCATTCAAACTGGCTAAGACTGCTAATTCTGGATCTTCTTATACGTATTTTGACGTATTATAACATAGCACTATTACGGATGCTGAACAATTTCTGTTTCTGCTACGGACTGATGACATCTACTGCGAAGTTCTTCTGGTACTGGATATACTCGAGGGTTGATGCGACAGAGCATCACTGGTGAGCTGTTTCAATTACTGACTGACGGGATTGAAAACCATGTCTTCTGGACGGTTGCTGCTGGTACGGTTACGGCCACGGTGAGGTATCCAAGGATCTGATCCCCGGATCAACGACAGAAATGGCTATCCTGAAAGATGAGAGGGTGCTTTTTCATCTATATAACCCAAGCATTAAATGACTTGCCTAAGCACCGACGATGTCCCTGGTCGTACGACGGGTGACTGGGAAAGCCTTTGTAGGACGGATGGTTGTGATGACTTCTTCATAGACACGATGCGATTTGCTGTCAGCGATGGATCTGGAGGTGCCATGGATTCTCTTTCACCAACGAACTGATCAGTTCGACGTATCCTCCTACTTCAGCAAAATGATAGCGACAGAATCAGGAACCTTTTATTATAAAAGACAGAACACCACCGTGGACTTCACGCATGCAAAACGATACATTGATTGCTAATCATGCAGGACTAGCTAATGATAGACGTATGACCAAGATTGTAGACTGAATAGCCGGAGGTTGGAGGAATGTTGGCAGTAATTTTACGTAGCAGTACAGAATATCATTTAAGCATAGCATAATGCGAGTTATTTTAACAACGATAAGATAATTTCTAGATTGAAATTCAATTTTTCAGCAACGTCCACACGCTGCCATTTGTGCTGTTATTGGTTAAACACGGCAAAAAGTATCTATGAATCAATTCGCTAACGAATGCATAATAGATCGCCTTTATCGTAAGGCAGATGTAAAACGGCGACACACTGAACGCCTTGGTTAATTGGCGTCTTACGCATAATATGCCGTCGACTGGTACCGATGACGGGTTGATGGATTTGCCTTTGTTTAATGCAGCTGTATTAACTTCTTCTTCTCTTTGAACCAGGAACGTTGGCGCTTCCTGATGCTCGAAGTGTGTCGGGAAATCCATCCATCGTGCCCTTTTATACCGTATGTTATGAATGAACTGTCGAATACTGGTCATCCACCAGATTAAGCAGTAAACAAATATCGAAGGATCGAATATTTCGCTTTCTGACTCAGTTTTTGCAGGAAAGGCAACATATTTAGTCTCCTCCAGGATTGTATGATCGTTTTCAACAACAAGAGCATTACATTGCCTTGTACTAGGACCTTGACGAATCCGCAGCGGACATGCTACAGATGTGCACGTAACTGAGACTGCTTGCGGGGAATTCCCTGATCGAGTCGGAATCCGCCCAGAGGCAATCCAACCGAATACAATATTCTGCAGAATTGGACCCTCCTTGCAAATTTTGTTGCGCCCGTCGGTGAGAAGGTCGTAGAAATATTCAGCGCCAATTATGATGTCAATTTGTCCAGGCTCGCAGAGTTGTGGATCGGCCAGGATAATGTTTGACGGTGGTTTCCATTCAGTGATATTTACTTTTCGACCCGGCAGAGTGATTGCCATTTCAGGCAGCACATAGAATGATATGTCTTCACTGAAGGATGAGATTCCATCAAGACGGGGAAGAATTTGAGCATTTACCCGCTTTCTGGATACAGATTGTGAGCTTCCGATTCCTTGAACAGCAAGGTAATCGCGACATCCACGTAATTTCAGTTTTTGACTGAAGTTGGTGGTCATAAAACAAAATTGTGAGCACGAGTCTAGCAGAGCTCTGGCTAGTCGTGTCACGCCATACTGGTCTTTCACACAGACAAGAGCTGTAGAAAGAAGAACATCTCCAGCATTATCTGTAGTACTGGCTGATAATGAAATGGTGTTGGGGTTTGTGGTGATTTGTGGTTGAGTGTTTTTCATGTGAGTGACTGGAAGAGCACTTGTACCGGTGTGGTCTGATTCAGTGTAGGTTGACTGTAATTGTATTGTCTGGGATTGCTGCGCACTTTGAGGTCTTTTCTGCGGCGGGACGGAGGATTTATCAGAGGGTAATGAATGTTGAAGTGGTTCTGGGTGCAACAGGGAATGATGTTTCTGGTTGCAATGGTGACAGCAACCCTTGGCGCACATCTTCGCTTGGTGTCCTGCAGTCAGACAATTGAGGCACAGTTTTTTGCGCAGGACTAAACCAAATCGTTCAGAAACTTTCATTTTCAGGAACTTGAAGCACCGAAATGCGGAATGAAACGCTTCTCCGCAAAAGACACACTTATTCCACGATTGGACAACAGCATGACACACACCAAACCTTGGACGATTCTCTTGAACTAGAGTTGGTTTATTCGACATAACTGATTGCAATACAGAACAGTGTTCACGGAGAAATTTAATCAAATTCGAGTACATGGGAACCGCTTTCGAGTTATGGTTGGATTCCCAATGTCTGAGAGTGGTTGGATCTAACCGTGAGCAGACCATGTGTACCAGTATGGTACTCCAACACGCTGTATTTTCCCCAACCTTGTCCAGCATCAATAGATTTTTCTCGAAATCACCGATTAGTTTACTTAGTGACTCGTAACTTTCCTTCTTCATCGCTTCTATCGCAAATAGCGAATCCAAATGAGCCTTCACTATTAATTTCTTATTCTCGTATTTCTGCTCCAGTGTAATCCAGGCCACATCATAGTTCGCTTCGGTCATCTCAACAGAGTTAATTTCCTGCAGAGCCTCTCCATTCAACGACGATTTCAGATACGTAAACTTATCCATAGCTGATAATTGTTGGTTTTTATGTATCAGGCTACAGAAAGTGTCCCGGAAGGTGACCCATTCCTTAAGATGTCCACTAAAGCTCGGCAATCGTATTTCAGGCAGCTTCACTTTCGAAACACTAGCTTGGACAGGTTGTAACACAGGTTGGGCAGCTGCCAGGGCATCAACGGGTTTTATCGACAATCGTGAAAGTGCAGCTTTAAGATTGTAGTAGATCATCTCCACCTTCATAATGAGTCTAACATTTGCATCATCTCTTTCTTCCTTTAAGACAGATATACGAGCCATACGTTGCTCTTGGGACTCCTTTTGATCGCATGGTTCATCGGGGAAAACTTCATCGGTTAATAGCTCTATTTTACGACGGACAGTATGAAATTCCTGAAATACTTCCTCCAATCTCTGCAGACGGACCGAAACTTGATCGACTTGGTCAGCAGTATAATGTTTAATGAAATACTGCATCGCTTCCAATGTTTTCCGGAGATTTCTCTCCTGCTTCTCGAGCTCACGAAGATCGTTGGTCATAATCACTTGTTAATGAATCACCGCATTGGATATTATATCAGCGAACGAAGCAATAATGATAAAACACTTCACTTCCACCGGTAATGTATCACTTCCACTGTGCACTGATTTTTCAAAAATTCCCGCAATCGACTCGACGTCCCGCGCGACCTTGCGAAATAATAGACAGATAATGATTGACAGCAGCAATAAGTGAAACAAAGCAGATCACAATCAATTAGATAAAGAAGCCAACAACTCCAAGACCGACCTTCCAACCCGGGGATAATTGCAGGGGCTTTATCCCGAAGAATGCAAAGAAACTCGACGAATATATGTTCAACTTTGTTGTCACTTTATTAACCACATGCAATTTTTCGGCAGCGTAACATGCAAGCCACCACAAACCAAACCAAATCATGCAAATTCTACTTCCCCGGTTACAGTAATCTCGGTGTGATGGTCGTCTTCGCGCTCCGCTCGTATGAGCGTCTTAGTGATGTGCAGCAAACAGCCCGGTGAAAGTTTCTGCAATCGCCAGTTATCGGTTCCAAACTGTAACTGTTTTTTCCACTGTTAAAGTCGCTTTATTTCACTGCTCTGCAGATGCAGCTCACTGAATTTATTGAAAGCCACAAGAGGCTCAGCACATATTCAATTGTGCACAAAAGTGCATTGTTCACAATCACTATAGTCAATTGTTCTCAGATGGTAATGCCAATTGTTCATAATTCGGTTCAATTATTCACGGTCCATAGGTCACTGGTTTTTCTTCTATGCGATCGTTCCGATCGCAGGAACTTCTAATGGTCCCGAAATCCGGTTCGAAGGACCAAAATGTTTCGACAGAATCAACTTTGAACCGGATTTCGGACTATAGCACTGAACACAAAAACTGATCTTCGAATGGAACACTATTTATTGCCCAAATTGGCAAACTAGCTGACGGAATATGAATAGAAGTACGTCTGTGCGTACCGTCAGTATAATGATAATGATTTATTAAGCCTAATGATGATCGACACATATAAATCTGATCGGCTACGTTCGATCTACTGCTAACGGGAGAGTGAGTGTCTAATCGAATGCATGAAGAAATATAGAGTGATAGAATTAGATCGTGAGAGTGTACAATTTTATGCTAAACACTAGGGTGATAACGTTTTTGCGCGAACAGTGTCGTCATTGCAAAACATACATTCACTATCGATAATTAAAGGCATACTGTTAACAAATTGAAAAATAATTGACATGATGACGAAAATTGCAATTTAAACTTATGCTTCAAAAACTAAAAATCGGTTAGTGTGTGGGGCACAATGAGCACCCCCTGGGGCATAATGAGCACCCTTGTAAACACATGCTTGAAGGGTGTATATAAGCACAACAACCACATACACACCTACACACACATACACTCACATTGAAACACATGCATATACACATACATACACATATACACATACATACACATATACACATACACATACACAAACATAAAACGTATCAAAACATCGAAAAAACTATTGACCGCAAGCCGCTTAAAGCCAATTGAGCCTCTGGAGCACACAAGGAAAGTTTCGGCTGACGCTTAACCTGTGTTTTAGTGTTGAAGACATATGCTTTTTCGTTTTCCTTTGCCAGCTGGTATACGAGGGTTCTGATTTCACGGGTAGTAATACCGTAGCATCGAACCTCCATATACAAAATATGGACCACCAGCTCTTGTTCTGCAGCGGGAGCGAAAACAGTTTTGAAGGAACCAATTTGGTCCACCTCCTGCCCTTTGGTATGGCCGAGATTGCCCTTTCGTATGGCCTCACATACCAAGTTAATGTGTGCCGCAGAATGTTGTGGTACTTGGCGACTTATTTTGTAGATATTCCGTCTCGCCTTATAATGGTCAAGGCCGCTTGCAAGGCCTTTTTTGACACATTATGTATTCTGGATTCTCTTGGCATATTCATACCATCACTGTAAACAAGCAATGACGCGATAAACAAGGAAAGTTATGCGAAATAGTGCTCGTTTCACCCCACCTAAGGGTGCTCATTTCGCCCCCAGTCAAGTAGTTAAAGTAAAAATGGGTTTTTACACTAATTATAGTATAAAATCAAAACTTCAATGAAGGTGAAATTTGAGATACAATGTATACAACATGTTGCAGTGTGCACTTGATAGTTTAAGATATTTAAATGATTGCTCCAACTGCGCGTAGAATTCGTCTTTTTCATCATCGGTACTTCCGAGGTGAAAGCTGTGCACGTTAATTATGCTTATATTGAAGAATCGGTCCTTAATTCTTAATCTGCACATTCGGTGGTTGATCGGCCACCACCCGATCACCCGCTTCTGCATCTCGCCCATCACTATAAAAGCTGTGGCCAGCTCGTGTGTATTGCCGCAGCTCTGGTAGATGATGTGACCATCTCTATACGTACGTACCATCGTTCCTTTCCAGCATACCTCCTGCAGCGCTACGATGTCGAACTTGTGGCTCTGCACTTCTTTAGAAAGCACGTGGGTAGTTCCGAGGAAATTTAGAGACCGACAATTCCATGTTCCTAAGTTCCAATCGTTAGTCCGTTTTCGTCGCCTGGGTCTTTGCCGATTGTTCCGATTAGAGTTATTATTATTACTTACCGAGTCCATTGCTTTGGTTTTTTTAGTGGTTCAGGCTTGCAAAGTCCGCAACCAACCCCACAGTATCGCCAGAGGGCCAACGTAGCTCGAAGGAGCCCTCCTCCCCTGTCAGCATACGACCTTGGTTTCCACCGGTTTCCCGATCTCCACCGAGGTTGCTCGTATCCCGGCTGGTACCACGAAGAGGTAGGGGTAGGAGTTGCTAGGTAAGAGGCTGTGAACCACTGTGGGGTCTATTTTATGCCCAGTGCACAAGGCACCGATAGTACGCATTACCAAGCCGTTTACCAGCCTGACCTGAATTAATAATAATGACCGTAATAAAACGTGTTTAAAAACAATTAAAATGGCATTCAGCTTCCTGTTAAATGAATAGCCTCACTTTCCGAGCGTACATTTTTTTTGTTTATTTGATTTGTTTGATCTGCACAGAAATCTGCTGGCGCGAACATTTTCGGGCCGAATGTGTTTGATAATCTCACGAAGTTTTTTTTTTTAATCCTCTTTATTTTTAAAATTTTATATGTACATGGTCAAATTGTGTATCAAATTCGCAACATTCTGGCTTGATTGAGGTGTTTCGTTTATGAATATAATATATCTAATGAACATCTTCATTATTCTTCTCATGCCGTTTGGATGATTTGCTCTTTGCAGCTCTGGGTATTGTAAAGTCTTGAAAGATTGAATTCTAGCTATGCTTGATAATTCTGTGAATATGTAATTCCATAGTGGTTGAATATACGTGCACTCTGAGTATTTATGTTCCAGTGTCTCAACAGCGTCACAATTCGCACAGTTGGGCGTGTCTCTGCGGTTCTCTCTGTGATTCAGCTGGTGATGGTCTAGTTTTTCGTTGCAGAGTAGGTAATATACAGACTTCTCCTCAGATGTCAATTCTTTGCGGTTTATGTTTCTCCAAACTTTGGGCCAGTCCCTGTTAGCGTCACGTTCGATGCGATTTTCTGGGAGTCTATGGAGAAAGTGTTTGTATATCTTTTGCGCTGTCGATTCGGTTATCACTTCTAGCGGAATGCTAAGAAGTTCTTTTATTATCTCCTTGATATGTGACATTTCGACAGGGATGTTTTGTATCTCTCTTCGGCTCCTGGTCTGCAAAGCGTATCCATTTTGGTAGGGGAGTATCCTTCTGGTTTCTTGAAATCGATTTACTAGAAGTGACTTGCTTTTTCGAAGCGGACAGTGTAACCCAAGACCTCCGTTGATTTTCGGTTTAACAATTTGTTCATATCGAACTCTGTGCGGAGTTCCACTCCAAAGAAACTGCGATATTCGTTGTTTAATCACTGTTCCTGTTCCAGCTGGCAATGGTAATATAGATGCGATATACCATAACTTGGAGCATATGTAAGTATTCAGTATCCAAGTTCTCTGCCTTACATTCATTATTCTCGTATGATTTAACCAAAGAAGTGAGTTCAGATTACGCTTTAATTTGTCCCAGTTAGAGCGTACGGTTTCCTCAATTGTTCGGCAGAAATTTACACCGAGGATTTTCACCTCGTCTTGGATTATAAGCTCTTGCGGGGTAGGGAAGTCTTCTGACAGTTTGAGGCCCACGGTTTTTTGTAAATTTAGTTGCGCTCCGGATGCTGTTCCGAATAGGCGAAAGCTATCAATCACCATCTGCGTTTTGGAAGAATGCTTAATTATCACCGTGATATCGTCCGCGTATGCTGTAATAGTTTCTCCTTGATCGTCGCATACATGCTTCAGTTTATCTATCAGCGGTTGTAGGTATATGACGAACAGGCACATGCTCAAGGGATCCCCTTGACGTACTGAACGTTTGATGTCGAAGAACTCCGAGAGTTTTCCGTTGATCAGTAACTGCGATCTTGAATTCCTCATGAGCGTATGAAGAAGATTGATGAAGCCTTCATTTATGTTCATTTTGCGCATGGTGTTGATTAGAAACTTGTAGCTAACCCGGTCGAATGCACTGCTCAAGTCGCACGCCATTATGAGTCCGCCTCGCTTTGTATGGTGCGTATGTCCGATTTCATCACGAATCAAGCAAGTTGCCTCGAAAATATTCCGCTTACTGTTGCTGCATTTCTGCTCGCTGGTAAGAACTGTCGGTATGATTTTGTTCAACCTGTCCTTAAGCACTCGACTTAAGATTTTGTAGTCCACATTTAGCAGTGAAATTGGACGATAAGATTGTACTGTATTGTTTCCATTTTTTTTGTGAACTAATACAATAACTCCTTCTAGCTGTTCTCGTAGAATTTGCCCATTTTTCATTTCGTTGATTATTTCTATGAACTCTATTTTAATGATGTTCCATGCTTGTTTGTAGAATTCTCTGGTTAACCCGTCCTTTCCCGGTGACTTGTTCGCAGCAGACAGTCGGATTGCGTCGAAAATCTCTTCTTCTGATATCCCATTCATCATAGCGTTGTTTGCTTCTGTTTCCGGTGGAATGGTTTGCCCTGGTTCAAACGTAGTCCGAGATTCTACCGTTTCTTCTGAGAAAAGCAGGTTATAGTAGTTGTAGACTGCTGTTTCAATGTTATGTGCATTATTCAGTGTTTGCCCATTGATTTGGAGTTTTTCAATCATGGTTCCTTCTTTACGCTTTCGTTGATCATAAAGCTGGTATAGCGACAAATCCTCATTTGGCAGGTGGCGTAAGGACGGTTTTTTGATACATTCATTGAATTTCCTTTGCTTGACTAGCATTGTTGCTTTTATTCGGTTGATTTCGGTGGTATTTTCAGTTTCCATATGAGCTGTATACGCTCTCTGCAGGCATGTGTAATAGAACCCCATTGTGTTGTTATGTGTATTATATAATTGGTTTTGTTTCCATTTGAAGAATGATATCAGCTTGCCTTTGACAAATTTCACCCACCATTCCGTCCACGTTCGATAATTTTGTCTGATTCTCTTCCAGTAGTTCCATTTTCTTTGTAACTCTTCTAGGTTTGCCGGTGTTAAAAGACAGTTATTCAGTTTCCACGGTGGGCGTGGGATATTCTCCGATACGAACGGAAGGATTATTCGCATTACGACTGCCTTATGATCACTAAAACAATTGGCCAGAATTTTACAATACCTCAACTGGTCGGTTATAGGTTGGTTTACATAGATAGTGTCTATTCGAGACATAGACCGCCCACGCACAAATGTGTAATCGATTTCATTGTTAAACAATCTCCACGCATCAGTTAAGTTTCCAGCTTGAATAAGTCGTTTCAAATTTGGACTTACATTATTTGCTCCAGCAGTGTCACGTGCGCAAGTTACAGCGTTAAAATCCCCAGCTATTAGTAAACATTTAGCGTGATTTACCATATATTGAGCGATAATTCTATTGAAAAAGTCTTCTCTGGGAGCCCTGTTGTTTGTGCCAGACGGAGCATAAATATTTATGATTGTCACTGTGTTTTCTATAGTGGTGCATATAACCCTTGAGTCGATGCTTTTCTGTACGTTCGATACATTAATACCGTTTTTAACTAATATTGCTGTACCTCTTCTACGCTCGTCTACATTTACAAAGATTTTGTACCCATATACACTCAGATCGTTGCTGGCTACTTCTTGCAGACAAACAATATCCATATCTAACCTACGTATAAACTCTGACAGTGCTGACAATTTTGTTTTGTTTTGTATTGCGTTAATGTTGATAGTGGCGATTATATAGGAGTGATTGTGAATCGTGTCCATTTATTTGCGAGTAAACAGAGTTCTACTTGCCTCTCTCGATCTTGTAGCCGGGTGCAGCTTGGATGTCGAACGGCTGGGTCGATTGCTTGACTGGGATGCATTCTCATCGTCAGAGATCGTCGCGTCGTCTATTAGCATGTTGATCGAGGTCGCTCCTGGATTACAGTAGGGTTCACCTCGCATACCAGTGGAAGTTGATGGTGCATTTCGCTCGGCCGATAGAGTACGTAGTTCCAGAGTAGTTTTTGCTGTTTTGCCTTTCCTGCTTATATCGAGTGCTTCGGTAGTGGCCGCCGGTCGTTTCGTGGTGTTATTTTGTGTAGCATTAGTGACAAGAGTTGGTCCCGTGATTGTGGTGTTTGCTGGTAGATTGGTGCTCGCTGATTGTGTTGACTGCTTAGATGTTGCAGCACCAGAAGTGATATCTGCATACGATATTAGTGTACGTTCCTCTGCCGCAAGCCGCTCTCTGTTTTCAGCGCATCCTCGTCCCCGATGCATTATGTGCCCGCAATGGCGACAGGTTTGGACCTGATTGTCATAAGTGACGTAGGTGTTGTATCCACGAATGCTGATGTATGACGGAATGGCTCTGCGTAGTTGTATTCGCACTATTTTGACACCACTGGGGATGTTGGGAAACTTCGCCGATTTGCACATTTCGTTTTTAATGTGCACAATGTGCCCAAAGCGAGCCATGTGCTGTGTGACCCATTCTTCTGGCATCCTTGGGGGCAAGTGATGAAGCTTGACGTCGATCCCGCCATCTTCGACGTGGAGTCGTATTTTGTGCGGTTTGTTTTCGATGATTATTTCTCGCTTACCATCGAAACTTCCGACGATTTCGGTCACTTTTTCTGCAGTTTGGAGTTCGATGTACACTTTTCCTTCGGTCAAGTCTACTTGAATGGATTGGACTTCATGCGGTGCCAGGAGCAGCTGATCAGCAATGTAATCGTAGATTTGCGGATGTTTTATGCCACGGATTCCTCGGATATCCATATATAAGGTATGTAGCCTTAGTGACTCCATAATTGACCAGGGGAGCTTGTTATGTTAACTCAAGCTTTTAGACCCCTTGCAAAACCGTTAAAACTTATAGACTTTTGTCGAATGCTATCAGATAACGTCTGTACTATATGACGTGAACTTGACAACGAAGTTCATGCTGTTTTTCAAACAGTGTTCTGGCCCCACAAAATATGTCAAAATTTATTCGGCTTTGTAACACAGGTAACGTCTCAGATCGAATTTTTGACATCAAATTTGACAAACAGTGTACTGCCGTGAATCGCATATCAGTCCCATATGTATTTTTTGTGATTTTGAGTTTAATCGCTAAACAGTATTACTTATCATTGTTCTTTAGGTTGTAACAAAAAAATAGCTAGTTTCATTTCAAAAAATATAAAAAAAATATCAGGTCAGTTTGTCCCATCTTAAAAGTAATCGCATATCAGTCCCACAGCGGTGGCCGCAGGAAGAAGATATAATATATCCCATACTTTAAAGCTCAAATGAATGATAACACAATTTTATCAACTCTTACGTACTTTATTTACTCATATTTACTCTTATTATAGATAAAATGTTAGCAAACATTACAGATCGTTCGTCAAATATGCGTTCACTGGTTTTGTTCTAGTAATTCAATCCAAAATTGTTTTTTAGTTTCGTCTACTAATGGAACGATGGTTTTAATCAATGATTTTTTCCTTCCATCATCAATCATCCATCAAAATTTTGGTTGATTGTCTTTTTAAATGATTTTCAATATCAAATTCATTAGACATGACTTATTTTTCTTGCTTCGTTGTAAAAATCTTGCAATGGTTTTGGTTTAGCCCATTCACAGAGTTGCTGTAATGGAATTCGTATGATCTTTTTTTACAACTACGTATCTGATGTTGTCGATATAGGGTCGAGGCTTCAACTTATTTAAAACATATTGAGATAGTAGTAGTAGTAGTAGTAGGGGAAAGCCACCATCATTTCAAGGACTTGCCAATGTATGTGGGTAGAATTACAGCAGATCCAAATTTGATTATCAAATGAATTTCACACTAATGCTGTTACAGAAGGGCCAAAAGGGATTGGGCGGACCCACAAGCAGAGGCACTTGTGCGCATTCCGGGGTTATAAGAGTCGCCTTCCAGCATTAGGATCCTTCCATGTAATAATCAATTTCGCTATACCAACTTTAACCCACGTGATGATTTGTTTGTTTTGAATTGAGAAGTGCCATATTTGCTTCAGACCTTAAGGATTCAGGTTGGCAATCCACTCCGTCATCCAGCCTTCCACATTTATGATATCAATAATAATACTGTTAATATATGATATGATATTAAGATGAAATGTGGTATAAATGATAAAAATAGAACAATCTCACCAGCAGTCCTTCGTATGGAATAGACTAGCGTCCTTTGGGTTCCATAAATGCTTCTTATTTAATTTTAATTTTTAAAAGTTAATTTAATTTTTCATTCTAGTATCTATGTGCAGTATTAAAACTCGTTTTGGCCAGTTTTTACTATATAGCAGGAGATGCTTCATAAGCTAAAACGAAAAAAATAATTAAAATAACTTATTAGGCTTACCTATTAGCTAGACCGTGTGGCTCCGCCGTCTGCCCAAAACCGCGGTTTTGAGACCAGGCAGCCGGGAACCACCCAGCAACGCACCTCCTAGCTTGGCTACTCAATAGAGCATTACCAGGTATGGCCACGTGGAGGCGCTAGGTAGGGGCTTGGGATGGCTAGAGCTATATTGGACGCTCATTTGCCTTCCCCATTTCATACCCTCAACTTATTTAAAACATATTGAGATACGCTAAAAACATTTATAAAAAAAACTGTCGGGAAGCATATCCATAATTTCAACGTTGTTTTTGGCGTTTCGTACCGAAAACTTAACGAGGACATTTTTCAGGAGTTATTAAAACTTTTAAATAAACAACACTTTAAGCGAAACAATCAACTTTGACAGTTACACCGTAAATAGAAACCGGTCATAGCGGGACTGATATGCAATTATTTTGCAGTATGTCATGCAAAATAATGGCATATCAGTCCCATTGTTGTTTTTTTATACAAAAATATTATAATTTTATTGTATAGTACTACCAAAGTATTAAAAACATTGTAATACATATTCTTGAGTCAAGTTAATAACGATATGTCATGCGATATTTTTCTTATCTTGATAAACATGATCACAGCTTTCATCACTGTTTTCTCCGATTGATGAATTTCCATATGGGACTGATATGCGATTCACGGCAGTGTACTGGGCGAGACAAATATGTCTGTCAAATACCAAAATTCGCCCAAATTCTGACAGGAAGAAAGTTTGACGATGAAGCAAACAGTGTACTGGTACCTGTAAACTCGCCGCCTAAGCTTTCGTCTGTAGATGTTTGCATTGACCGTTTTATATAATACTAGCCGCCCTCCATCTGATTTGTGTCTGCTTCATCGTGTTGAAGATTTCCATCTGATTCTGCCAGGTTCCGTGTTCCTTTTAACTCGCCAGATTTCAAAGAAATTCCATTGTTTTTCAAGGGTAACGATGTCATCTGCAGTGGCACTGCAAAATCGGAATCCGTTCGAGCTTTTGCACCAGCCAAAATTGCGCTCTAGGAGCCAGATTGTTCAGTTGCTTTCATGGCCGCCATTTTCGGATAATTGGTCTTGATATAACCTCCTGCTTTACAGAAAAAGCATCTGGTCTTCAGGCCATCATAATAAAGCCGTACCTTGTAGTGTACGATGTACAAATTAGCCGGGATTTCCTTCGCTATTTCCATATGCGCACCGTGAGTTCCACCTTAACCTTTACGTCCCCGACATCAAAAATGAAGGTACTTTCAGTAACACTTTTGGCTCTATCTCCACTGATTTTCAATCGATTTTTATGCAACTCGTCTTAAAAGAACCACATTAGATTGGCCTTTAATGAAAAAATATGCTGGTCAAATATGGTTCCACTTTCCCGGAGATATTGCAGATAGCGATGAGATTTTTGGACGTCATATGTAACAGATGAATTAAACCTAGAAATCTGCTCAATTGACTGCGCAAAAGTTATCCATTTTATTTGTAGTCACTAATAATGACTTTTACAATATCCTGTAGAGCGCTGGCATACGTACGCCCCACACTTCGGAACATCCGACATCGGTTCTACCGCAAATGGGGTATCAAATGACAGGATTTTTCTTCACGAGCTCTTTAGTGGACATTTGAATGTATTTTGAGCAGATCTGGACATTTCGGAACATTCGACATCGGTCTTACCGGAACTCAAAAGTGGTCATTCGGAATTCTATTCGAAAATATGGCAAATGGGGTATCAAATGACAGGATTTTTCAACACGAGCTCTTTAGTAGACATTTAGATGTATTTTGAGCAGACAATCTGGACAGTCCGGAATATTCGGTATCGGTTATACCGGAACTCAAAAGTGGTCATTTGGAATTGCAGGATGCAATTCAGGATGTTCCGAAATGTCCCCAGATCTATTCAAATACATCCAAATGTCTACTAAACAGCTCGTGTTAAAAAATCAGAGGGGTTGTGTACAAGACACGACCGCATATATAGGTGACGCAGGACTACGTAAGTCTCTTTGTAGTGATAGTAGCATGTATTCATGTTTGTAATCATTCGATTCTTCATGTATACATGCTATATGCAACATATATACATGCTACATGCGTTGTATGTAACATTTATCAAAGTAGTAACATTGCATACGTTCAATTCTCGAAAAATTGTGCATTTGAAAACAATTTAACAAAATCAAGAACACAAACTATTGCTTTCCTGCTACCTTAATGAAATTAAAGATTGTTTTTATTATCCATGGTTTCCCACGTTGAAGGGATTTTACCAATTCAATCCTATTTTATCAACAGCACATCTTTTCACTACACTTCTAATGAAACGGCAAGCATGCGTATTCATACAGAGTCATATTATAACCGAACACTACAGATGTAGCACATTTTTCCAACACAGATATCAAATTCGCCGAGGTTTAATCGTCTCCCAGTAAAGAATTTGCGATCTGTTGGGAAAACGAACTGGTGTCATTTTTTCTGGCACACTTCCCTAACACAGACATCAAATTAGACTAGGTTTAATAGCGTTCGTAAGAAATCTGTTGACACGAGGGGGCTTTGTTACTCTCTCTGGCGTACTTCCCAAGCAAGGACATCAAAATGGTCTAGGTTTAACCGCGGTGTTAAGAAATCTGGTTGAAATGAGGAAGGTTTGTCACTTGTTTTGGCTTACTTCCCAAGCACAGATATCAAATTGGTATAGGTTTAGATCATCGCAAAGAATCTTCCAATCAATCACGAAGCGAGAATTCTGGTGAAACATAGGTTCATTATTTTCAATTTTTCAATAGTTCAACATTAAGAATTCATACTTTTCTTCATTGGGGTCAATTCTTAGAAGATTTTCCGATCGATTGGTGTAAGAATATTGAAAATCGAACTATTAGCGCTCAAAACCTTTCATTTTTCGTGACGCTCGCATTTTTCGATTTTTTGGAATGACACCCTATCTCAAAACTTGCCGTAAGACGTGTTGATAAAATAGGATTGAATTGGTAAAATCCCTTCAACGTGGGGAACCATGGGCAATAAAAACAATCTTTAATTTCTGTAAGGTACTGTGTTACCTGACTCATAACGAATATACGTTATATACGGGGGAGGGTCTCGTAACTCACAAACTTTGTGGTTTTTCGTTTAATTGATCATAAATTCGAACAAAGTATACAAATATCAACTATATAACATAAGAAATTACATGTTTACTCCAAAAATAAAAGCATGAGAGATTTTAGAATTTCGGAAATAGGGGTGCGTTATGAGTCAGGTAACACAGTAGTAGGAAAGCAATAGTTTGTGTTCTTGATTTTGTTAAATTGTTTCCAAATGCACATAGAAAAACTCTGAAATCTTTTTAGAATTGAACGTATGCAATGTTACTACTTTGATAAATGTTACATACAACGCACGTAGCAGGTATGTATGTTGCATATAGCATGTATACATGAAGAATCGAATGATTACAAGCATGGATACATGCTACTATCACTACAAAGAGACTTACATACGTAGTCCTGCGTCACCTGTATATGCGGTCGTGTCTTGTACACAACCCCTCTGATTTTTTACTTTAACGAACATATATTTAATTCTAATCCATTTTAACTTGTTAGAAATATAAAATTGACGGTTATGCGATCGTGTCGCCGATTTAATGGTCTTCCCTGCTTGGCGATTAATCAGTGGCCCTAGTGGCTTGAATTCGTCGATCCAGTTCTGCGCTGGTCCACGCAGTGTTTTTGTCCGAACATCTTCCACCTCCCAGAAATAGTCATTTCTGCACGATGATTACATTAAAGTTGATCTCCGATTCTTAAAGCCTTGTCGATTGTATCGACCTCCCCTAAAGTTGATTGACCTCGCGTTGTCGATGAATACATGTAAAGTAAGACCTGGTAGATCCGAATGGAATAATAAATATATTGGACAGGTCCTTACCTGGACCCTACGAAAGTAGAGCCTTGTATTTAAATTTGTAGTCCTAGGTTGATCTGCATCTCAGAAACCAGTACACGAACGTTGATTGACCGTTGAGGAACCCTTAGTTCGATGATGTATATGCGCTATTTCACGCCGAATCTTCGAAGCTAGACGTTGCAATCGGCAGCAAGCAAAGTTTAGCCACTGGACGAGTGAGTTGACCTCTCGCAGTTTGTAAAGTTACGACTCGAACGACACCGTCGGAGCCTGGATGACATTCTAGGATTCTACCAGTCGGCCATCGTGCCGGTAGCGAGCCTTCTTCCATCATGACGACTAAACGATTTTTCTCAATTTTAACGGGTGGATTGCACCATTTGGCCCTTGGTTGTAAGGTTACCAAATACTCTCGCTGCCACCTTTGCCATATATCTTGCATAGCCTTTTGTGTTTGCTGCCATCGTGTCAGCCTGTTATATGGGGTCGGATCATAGCAAGTTTCCGGAACTGATTTCAAAGACGAACCCACGAAAAAATGACCCGGCGTCAACGGTTCCAGGTCAGAAGGATATTCACTAAGCGGTGTTAACGGCCGCGAATTGAGACAACATTCGACTTGGATTAACAGAGTCTCCATTTCATCGAAAGCTAAAGTGTGCCCCCTGAGCAAACGAATTACATGCTTTTGTGCCGAGTTAAAAGTCGCTTCCCACAATCCCCCAAAGTGAGACCCCTTTGGTGGATTGAAATGCCATCTGATTCCGTTGTCGCTACATTCTCTGGACAGTTTATCCTTGTATTCACTGCTTTGACTAAACCGTCGGAGTTCATTAGCTATGCCTAGGAAATTGCGGCCATTGTCAGTATAGACATCAGAGCACAGTCCTCTTCGTGATACAAATCGTCGAAATGCTTCCATAAACTTGGCGGTGCTTAAATCCATGACGAGCTCTAAGTGAACCGCTTTCGTCACAAAACACACGAATACAGCAACATAGGATTTTTGTGGAGCATCCCGTCGATGGCGAGGTTGATGCTGAACAGGTCCCCAAAAGTCTATACCTTACTTACTTATGTGTCCATGTCCGCCGGTCCGGCAGAACAAAGGGATGAAATCAGAGATCTCCACTGCTGACGGTTACCCGCCATGGCTTTTACCTGTCGCCAGGACAGGTTCTCGTCTACAGCCCGGATGTCGTTGGCTAAGCTCCGTCTCCATGAGCCTCTGGGTCTGCCTCTTCTACGCTGTCCTTGTGGATTCCAGTCGAGTGCTGCTCTGCAAACCTCGTTCGCTCCTTTCCTCAAGGTGTGTCCGATCCACTTCTACCTACGCTCACGAATTTCTGTGGCTATCGGCCGTTGATGACACCGACGATGGAGTTCCTCATTGGATACCCAATTATCAGGCCACCAGGCACGAATAATATATCGCAGGCACCGGTTAATGAATACCTGCAGTTTTTGCGTTGTCTCCGCTGAGACGCACCACGTTTCGCAGGCATACAGCAGTACGGATTTAACGTTTGAATTAAAGATTCGGGTTTTCGTACGTAGAGTGATCTGGTTTGGGCGCCAAATGTTTCGCAGACCTGCAAAGGCACCCCTGGCCTTCCTGATCCGTGTGGCTATATCAGTCTTGGTACCACCATCGGGCGTTGTTTGGCTACCAAGATATTGAAAGACGGCTACCTGCTCAACTTGTTGTCCCACTACTGTAAAGTTGGTGGAATTGTCAGTGTTCACTACCATAGACTTAGTTTTCGCTACATTGACTGTGAGACCTGCTGCCTGAGAGCTCTCGGAGAGGTCGTCTAACTTGCTCTGCATATCGTTTCGGCGTTGTGCGAGCAAGACAATGTCGTCGGCTAGGTCGAGGTCATTTAGCTGCTCCATCGTTAGAGGATTCCAAGGCAATCCTCGATTTGGTCTACTGTCCAAATTGCTCCAACTAACGATGAGAAACAGAAGCGGTGATAAAATGCAGCCCTGTCTCACGCCAGCAGTAACCCTTATGGGGTCGGACAAGACGTCGTCGTGCAAAACCTTGCACGAGAACGCCTCGTACTGAGCCTCGATGAGATGGACTAGCTTATCTGGAACTCCTCTACGCCTAAGTGCGCCCCAGATGTTTTCGTGATTGAGTCGGTCGAACGCCTTTTCGAAGTCAACGAACACCAGCAGAAGAGAGTCCTGGAATTCGTTGATCTGCTCCAATATAATGCGGAGCGTTGTGATATGGTCTACACATGATCGGCCAGCACGGAATCCAGCTTGCTGCCGCCGGAGACTAGCGTCGATCTTCTCCTGGATCCGGATTACCTTACAGAGTACTTTGAGAGTAATACAGAGCAACGTGATGCCACGCCAGTTACCGCATTCCGTTAGGTCTCCTTTCTTAGGGACTTTGACCAATATGCCCTGCATCCAGTCCACCGGAAAGGTTGCGGTTTCCCAAATATTGCTGAAAAGCTGATGCATCATCTGGGCTGACAAAGATGGGTCAGCTTTGAGCATTTCGGCTGAAATACGATCTATCCCTGGCGCTCTATTGGATTTCATACTCTTGATGGCTGCTACAATTTCATCCAGCGATGGCGCCTCCGAGTTCACGCGATTTATTCGACGAACTGTAGGCGTCGTACGCTGCTGGTTTTGTTGGTCTCTGACATTTGAAACTCGGAAGAGTTGTTCAAAATGTTCAGTCCATCGCTTAAGCTGTTCTGTACGGTCAGTCAATAGCTGACCAGCTCTGTCCTTTAGCGGCATCTTTGTATTCATCCTGGCACCACTAAGGCGGCGAGAAATATCGTACAACAAACGGATATCACCATTGGCGGCGGCGGTTTCTCCTTGTTCGGCTAGGGAGTTAGTCCAGGTTCTCTTGTCCCGCCTACAAGCACGTTTAACAGCCCTCTCCAGTTCGGCGTATCGTTGACGGGTAGCTGTCTTAGCCGATCTGGTCCGCGCTCGCTCAATGCCGGCTTTCGCCTCTCTCCGCTCGTCGATCTTCCTCCAAGTTTCATCCGAAATCCACTCCCTTCGCCCACTGCGCGCTTTGCCGAGAGTTTCATCACTGGTCGTGATGAAGGCGTTCTTGATGCCGGTCCATTGCTCTTCGACGGTTCCACCAGATGGCAACTCCGAGGCTCGAGATTCAAGTTGTTCAACAAAGGCCCTTTTCACCCCAGGATTCTCCAATCGGCGGACGTCGTAGCGGCACCCAACTTTCTCCTCCCGTCGTTGGACACGTACGACGCGCAGACGTATCTCAGCGATAACAAGATGATGGTCGGATGCAATGTCAGCGCTGCGTTTGTTGCGTACATCAAGAAGGCTCCTTCTCCATTTCCGGCTGATGCAGATGTATTCGATTTGGTTTTCTGTTCGGCCGTCGCGGGAAACCCACGTGACTTTATGTACTGGTCTATGGGGGAAGAGCGTTCCACCAATGACCATGTCGTTATTACCACAGAATTCTGTAAACAGCTCCCCGTTTTCGCTCATCTCTCCTAGGCCATGGCGTCCCATGACGCGTTCAAGGTCCGCGTTGTTTGAGCCAATCTTCGCGTTGAAGTCGCCCATGTGAATTTGGATGTCCCCCTTCGGGATTTTCTCAACCACGCTGTTCAGCTGGCTGTAAAAGCTCTCTTTCTCCTGCAGGTCGGCAGCATCTGTTGGCGCATAGCACTGGATTGCCGTAAGGTTCCTAACTCGTGTTCTAAATCTGGCAACGATTATTCGCTCATTTATTGGTTCCCACTTCATCAGGGCCGCACGTGCCCCTGGGCTCAGTAGGAATCCAACTCCTCTATACCAGTTACTGAGAATGGGCGTGATGCTGTTACCCGTGCTGCAGGGAGTTCAGCCATGAACAGTATTAGAATTGCATTATATACTATTATTCTGATTTCTTATGTTTTGTTGCGACAATTAAGGTTATTTAGCAGTAGGGATTACAGCCTAAATGTAAGGAATTTTTTGTATCCGTTTTGGTCGAGCACGAACACAAGTGACACACTGACGCACGACCTGCTTCGCTAAACTTCGGCCACCTAGCACCCAGTAGCGTAATCGAACTACATTCATTAATAGCTGAGGCGCGGCGTGCAGCAGTCGAAGATGATAGGAATCATACAGCAACTTGGTTAGTGCGTGAGAATTAGGAAGCAAAATTTGATGTTTAAAATCCTCAGATTGAACAGCGTGTCCCAAGCGACCACCGATTTGAATAATCATGTCTTTCGGGTAGAGCATGGGATGAAACCACCGCAACCGAGAGCCATTGGATATGAGCTGTCCTTTTAGTAGCCGTTTCTAATCGTCAGAAAAACATTGCTGCTGCACTAGCCGAATTAGTACATATTCTGACTTGCTAAGTTCGTCTGTAGTCAGCCAATTTAGTATCACGGTCTCCTTTGCCCTTTTAAGCACAAGATTATTATAGAAGCGCAACACGTAAGCGGTTACTCGGACTAGTCGCTGATAATTTGAAAATCTTTGACAATGTGTGTCTATAAATGAAGGTGTCACTGGGGAAACAGTTGCTGCTGTTAACTTTGTTTTACGTCGTTCCAAATCAGTGTCAGCATCTCATTGTCTGCTTGCTGAGTTGGCCAGTTATCCTTTGTCTGTTTCAACCATGAGGGGCCATGCCACCACAGTTCAGCGTCCAGAAGGTCTGGTGCTGAGCAGCCTCTTGAAAGGATGTCAGCTGGATTTTCATGCCCTGAGATGGGATTCCAAGTGCAATGCTGCGTCGCGTGCTGTCCACAGGAATGCTACCGCAGGCAATCTAAGTGATGTTCTTATTTTTTGAAACAGCTCCGCTGAAAGTGCGGCACCGCAAAGCTCCAGCCGGGGAATTGATTGCTTTTTAAGGGGAGCCACTCTTGATCGCGAAGTGAGAAGTGAAACCTTTACATGGCCATTAGCATCGGTCGACCTCAAATAGGCGCAACTACCGTATGCTATTTCCGAGGCATCGGAAAACAGATGCAGTTCTATTTCAATCGCCTTTGGTAACAGAACGAAACGATCTATACGAAGCATATTGAGAAGTGAAAGCTCTGAATGATTCATCATCCACGATTCGTGCAAATGTGTTGGTAATTCACGGTCCCAGTCCCAAACTGTACCGTTTTCATCCACGAGTGCCCACAATGTCTGCATAAAGGCTTTAGCAGTCACCACCACTGGCCCAACCAATCCCAAAGAGTTAAAAATTTGGGCTATATAGGATAATACACACCGTTTCGTCAACTTGGTATTTGGAGTCAATTTGAGGTGGATTTGATACTTCAGCTGGTCAGTCATTGGCTCCCAATGTAGACCAAGAGTTTTTATGGTTTGATCTCGATCGAAGTTTACGTCCGATTGCAATGCACGATTTTCTGGAACAACATTCATGATTGCGGTTTGACTATTTGTTGCCCACTTTCTTAGCTGCATGCCTCCTGCTGCTAACATTAAATCCAACTGCTTCTGCAGTTCAATTGCCTCTGGAACTGTCGCTGATCCTGAGAATAAATCGTCTACATAAAAATCTGTTTCAACGACCTTTGCTGCTATCGGAAACCATCCTGCCTCGTCAGTCGCAAGTTGCTTTAATACTCGAGTTGCTAAAACGGGTGCCGATGTTGTTCTGTAAGTGATTGTCTTTAGCTCAAATACCGTGATTGGTTGATCAATAGATGAACGCCAGAACTCTCGCTGAAACTGAGTGTCATCTGGATGTATTAGTATATGGCGACACATCTTTTCAACGTCTGCGATCAACATGATGGTATGAGTTCGTGCTCGCATAATTATTGACCGTAGGTCCTCCTGCACTATCGGCCCAACGAGCAAACAGTCGTTAAGAGAAGGTCCCGTGTTAGTTTTACAGGATGCGTCATATACAACCCGAAGCTTCGTTGTAGTACTACTTTCACGAACGACTGGATGGTGTGGCATATAATAAGACGGCACCTTTTCGTTTGTGTTCTCCGTTACCGGTTCCATGTGCCCCAGTCGATGATATTCACTCATGAAATCCACGTATTGCGCGCGAAGAGTTGGATTACGAGCTAATCGTCTCTCCAGAAGATGAAAACGATTCAGAGCAGTTTTGTTATTATCTCCCAGGCTATGGACTAGGTTCTCTTTAAAGGGAAGACGCACTATATACCGTCCCTCTGGATCGCGTTTCACAGTTCGGCGAAAGAATTCCTCGCAATAGGTTTCATTGGGGGAATAATTTGTCGCATTTTGTTCATCCTCTATCATCCAAAATCGCTCAATCTGTTTCTCTAAAGTGTCAATGGTAGCTATATTGCAGACGACGGGATAAGATACAAAGTTGCTGCTAGTTTTGCCGGAGATCACCCAACCGAATTCAGAGTTGATTAAACATGGAAATGACTCGCCTAGGGAAATCCGTCCAGGAGTAGCAAATATGTCAAAAAAGATCTCCGCTCCTAGTACAACATCAATAGTGCTTGATTCGTCGAAGGCGGGATCGGCTAATGTGATACCATTTGGAATTTTCTATGTACTGGTCTCTAAATTAAGTGATGGAAGATCAATAGTAACCTTAGGCAGTATAAGTAATTCTGCACTAGTGTGAAAATCCGACGTTCTCGATTTGATGACTGCGTGAAATTGATATTTTACACGAGCTGAAGATCTCCCTATTCCAGCTATGGGTAGATCGACTCGTGTTTGTTTTACGTTCATCAGCTGCGATATTCTCGTGGTTGCGCAGCATTCGCTACCAGAGTCTAATAATGCACGAACATGATGTTCCCTTCCGACGTCATCGATAATAATGATTACCGCTGTAGCTAGTATAACCTTAGTCCGGCGAGGCATTTGTGAATTACAACTGGTTAGTCCTGAATGTGTCGCAGGTGGGTTTAATAGTGTTCGCTGACCAGTGTGTGCATTGGTTGGTGGTGGTGGGGCAATAGAACGAAGGTCGGCTGCAGTCGCGTGAGATGAGTGTTGAGATGTTGGATTGCCTTGCGTGCACAGCAACGTATGATGTTTGGACCGACATTTTTTGCAATAATTCTCCGATGCGCATTCTCGTGCAAAATGTCCCTTACGAAAACAATTGCGACACAGCTGATTTCTTTTGATGACTTTCTCCTTCTCTGATACTGGCAGACGAGCAAATGTCCCGCATTGGTAAATTGTATGACTTTCAGGACATGCGTAGTGATGTCCGATTTTTTCAGTTGATCGATTAGTTAACAATCGATTACTTTTTAGGCGGTCAATAATCGACATCGATTAATCGGCGCTGCATAATCGATTAATCGAAATGATCGATTGGTTATAACCTTTACGTCCTGTAAAGGGGCGGGATGGGTTTTGGGGCAGGGAGCAGTGACAACCTTCACTTAAGCGCCAGGCAAGGATTAACTTGCCGTGAAGGAGCGTGTTTAGTGATACAATCCCGGTCCGGCTAGAATACCTCAGGGCAGGTCCATCAAACGCTCAACTATAAACTTACGAACGAAATGCCGACTTACCTAACATCGGTTGAATCCGTTCGGCCGACTCAACAGGGGGACAAGAGCAACCATCGGCTAGTGCAGTGTCCCCTAGGCATCCTACAATAACCTACCGGAGGCTAACTCGCGAACCGATCTGGGGGGGGGGGGCACATTCGGGGACTCACACTTTCCGAGGACACTACGATATGTGTCCTCGGAAAGTGTGAGTCCCCGAATGTGCCCCCCCCAGATCCCCCCCCACTATGTGCCCCCCCCACTAGCCGATGGTTGCTCTTGTCCCCCTGTTGAGTCGGCCGAACGGATTCAACCGATGTTAGGTAAGTCGGCATTTCGTTCGTAAGTTTATAGTTGAGCGTTGAGCAAACACCATTTCGAGGGTTAACAGATCTTCATTTACACGTTTCGCTTAATCTAGTGGTTAGTTTTCTTCAGTTTTTCTTACGGCCTGCTGCTTCTTGTCGACGAAGGGTCTCTGATGTTCCGATGAACAGGTGACTGTGCTAGAATAGCGGTTTCGTAGACCGCTTACAGATAGCCCGTACCAAATACGTGGTGGGTGGCAAATGGTGAATCGAATGTTTTAGTTCGACCGGGTCTAACATCCGGTAGCCGGTACGAACGGTGATGAATCCACGGACAGTAACAATTGGTTATGTGGTGGGTATAGCATACGGTTGGCTCTTCGGCGATCGGTTCTTACGATCGATGATGTATAGGGCCACGGATGGTAGCAACTGCCTGCTCGCTCGGTGTGTTGCTCGGAGAATCGGATCACGCACTCATGGTCGACACGTGTTGAGGCCGACTGACGACGGTCGCGCTCTCAAGATCTAAGGGAAGACCTCCGTTTGAAGGAAGGTGCTGGTCTTTTGCTTCGTTCGACTAGGTAATCTAACCTCGCTTTAGCGCCTATATTTTCTACCCGTGTTTTTTCCACTTTACTTCTACTTATTGTATCTTTTCCGAATACTAGTTTACTTCGCTTTTCGTCTTCTCATGTATCCCTTTCCAATCTTGCGTGTCGTCTCTTAGGTGGTTATCTTTAAAATCGCTCATTTCCCAGACTGATTTGCCTGTCCTGTCAAGCACAGGACTTTACGACGGGACCGACGATTCAGCTTCGGCTAGTTTCGCCAGGTTCCATCCGATGGGCATTAGCAGGGTTTGTTTACTGTCGCGGTACCCTAACCTTTTTTCGGGGATAACCGCAGGTAACGCGAACAGGCTTTTAATGACCGTTGTGTGTGGGATTGGACAATAGGGTTTGTTACCTTATTTATTTTGTAACCTCGTTACAATCCCCGACACCAAAAAATAGTTTTGCGTCCCGTAGTACTGTCCACGAGTGTTTTGGAATGTGCAGTCAGACTTAGGCTAGTTGCATAGAAATCGAGGAGACCGCATTTTTTGGTTTTTGTATAGAAAAAGACGAAGGGTATTACCCAGTTTTCTAAAAATTCCTTACAAAATTCCGTGTCTGACAGACTGACAAATTTTCGAATTATCTTTTGACGGTGGCACAGTTAGTATCTAGATAAAGTTTAGTTTGGTTTTTAGGCTTCAGCGTGGTATTTAAACCGGCCTACTGCGTGCAAACTGGATGATTAAAAGCAAAGCCTTGGGGTTAAACATCCTTTCTAAGATTTGACCCATCTTAATCGACAGACTTCACAGCCAGATATTAGAGTACAAGACAGTTACGGGGCTATGGCAACAATCCTACTGACTCTATCTAGGAGCACTGCCTAGCTGAGATTTGAACATACGACTACTGGTTTCTTAGATCAGCATCGTATCTCGAAACCAACGAACTGGCTGATTGCGTGTGGTTAATTTAGAAGGTAAGCGCCTGCCACTGTAATAATTAAATTTGTTAGAAATTGTCAGAGAATAAAATTTTAAATAATCCGGCATAATCGATCGGCCAGTTAATCGATTATCTAATAATCGGAACATAAAGCAATCGATTAAAAATTAATCGATTATTTTAGCGGATAATCGATTAGTTCGATTAATCGAGAAGTAATCGGACATCACTAGACATGCGATGCATTTCCGTGGTCGATATTCATTAAATGCTCCGTGTGTACCCAATCGAGGCTGGAATGGCCGTTTGGGTTGCGCTTGCGGCTGTGGCTGTCCGTCGGACCGCTTGTTTGCTATTTGTTGAAGCACGTTGAGCCTACGTTGGATGAACTCCGTGAGATCTCGAAAACGTACGGCTCTTTGTGATGCTGAATGCTCTTCCGAATCCCTTCGGGTTACGGAATCCAACCGGCTGAAAATGCACCAAAAGTAGATCCCAATACTCGGTTTGCTCTCCCAGCTGCTTCAAAACCTTAACATTGGCTTCAAACTTCTCAACCAAAGAGTGTAAGTCACTAGCAGACTCACGACGAGGTATAGGAAAATCGAACAACGCCTGTACATAATTTCGTATCAAAACAGTGGGATTTTGGAAATGCTCAATTAGCAAATTCCAAGCGACTGGATAGTTTGTAGAACTTATCGGAATTGTCTGAATGAGATTCAATGCGTCTCCTCCCAGTGACGACCGAAGGTAGTAGAATTTTTGTATGCTCGACAGGTCAGTCGATGAATGTACCAATGAAACAAACAAATCATGGAAATTGAGCCAATTTTCGAAATTTCCTTCGAAGATGGGCAGTTTTACATCAGGAAGCCTGACACGGCTTGTTTGATTACTCGCGGCTGCCACAGTAGGTGGCTGTGGAGCTGCAGTAGCGGAGGAATGTTGTAGCAAAAACCCTTTCACCTTGTAGAAGGCCGACTCAAATTCTGCTCTCTCCCTTAGGTACAACTCGAGCGCGTCGGGTGATTCGTCTGTGGTTTCTAACTCGGTCTGCACTGTGGAGAATTCTGTCCATAAGGAAATTACTGCTTCTAGGCGAACCGGTATCTCGGGTAGATCTCTTTCCGCGTTAAACTCAGTGACGAATTTTCGGATTAGCGAGAACGATGCTGTGGCGACGAGTTTTGAGGTTGCGCAATTTACGCTCCAGTCCGGACATGATAACGGGATCTATAAATTGAGACCAAGTAGCTCGAACGAGAAAAACTATCGGAGTTGGAGCGGTAATTACCTTCTACAGGCAATGGTTTTGCCTTGTATAAATTTAATCCTGATTTTGTTGACTGGAACACGATGCGCCTCGTTGATTCGGCGATGCTGCCGCACTTGGCGAATAGTAGTAGAATCCCCTCGGGATGACGTTGGTGAAATGATGAAACGGGTGTCCGTCGATCGTTGGCGTGCAATGGAAAGACCCGGTAGAATGACCACAAGCGGTGTAACTTTTTGGAATGTTACTAACCTGATTTCTATTGAATTGTGCCTTGAATATAATTCAATAGAACCGCGTCTAAAATGGCGAAACGGTAGCGTCCTGATCGAGGTGTCCTGTAGAGTTCTCTCCACTATACGTTTTATTGGCAGCCGGGTGAACGGACTTGGTCGACGTTCATCCGGCTCGAAGGATCAGATGTCGATGGTTCGGATGAGGGCAGAAAACCAGCAAGACGGCACCTCCAACCGGGGCAGAAAACCAGCTCAGATACAGCTGACCCCAAATGTCGCGTAGTGCAATTTCTCGATGACAAAATATCGAACTCTTATTTGTTTTCACTAACCACTACCGATTTATTTAACTGTATTAACGCTACACCCTTTTTACTTTAACGAACATATATTTAATTCTAATTCATTTTAACTTGTTAGAAATATAAAATTGACGGTTATGCGACCGTGTCGCCGATTTAATGGTCTTCCCTGCTTGGCGCCAAATTGAGTACTGTCTGGTCGCTACCAGTAAGCCAAAGGCTCCTGTCTCTAAGCCAGCGATTGTTTGATAAGCCGAGGTTGGCAATGACAATTGTAATTGGCGATGGGGCGTAAGCCAACGCTCTATACGATAGTGTAAAAGTCATTATTAGTGACTACAAATAAAATAGATAACTTTCGCGCAGTCAATTAACCAGACTTCTAGTTTTATTTCATCTGCACGCATTTTGGCATCACTGCTATGGCCTATTTGTTTTTATTTTTCGTCTCTGTTAAAATTTTAATTAATTAGTGTAAAACTATTTGCATTATAATTATTCATCGACTGGCTTGTAGTCTAGTGCTTGTTTTGTGAATTTACCGTTCCGGATTTATCTAAAAGTGGCAGTAACTGATCGATTTCTTCGAGCTAATTATCTGGTCTGATCGAAAAACACAATAGCCTGAGTGGTTGTCAATACAAGCGATCGCCCGGTAGGGCAAAAAGCAGTTTGCGGTTCTGGTAAGCAATGACTTCGGTAACGTGTGGGGCGTGTTCCCTGAAGATAACAGCAGAAAATGACCGAGTTTACTGTTCCGGGGGTTGTGACCAAATATTGCACGTTACATGTTCGGACTTAAAATCCTCGGCAATCACTGCGCTGTGCGAAAACGTCTGGCTAAAACTCATTTGCTTCAACTGCCGTAAAAAGCAACTGAGCCTATGTGATATCCAGAGAAAATGCAATCAAATGCTCGATACAGTTAAGCTGACAGCTAAGCGATACAGTTAAGTGGAAAGCTGACAGCACCCCTGCCTGCGATCTGCCTTCTAAGAAGAAACCTGCCCAGGACCAAACGATGCTCACTGAAAGTAGCTAACTTCGGTCCGGTAAACGTCGTATTGCAAGCACAACTGACTATGATAAGAATCCCCCCTCGACTTGTAACTCCCCTTCGCAACCTTGCTCGGACGCACCTACTGCTAAGCCAAAATCTGTTATCCGCGTAAAGCAGACGGTGCTCATTAATCCTAAGACATTATCGGGAATGTAGACCACGCTGTTGAATATTTTAACGAAAAGCTGAATAGATGTTTTTGTTCGCATGTACCTGCTCCCCGGCCGCGCATGAAACCACCATGGTCCAAACCGAGGCTACGACTTTTAAAGCGCCAGAGGGCTGTTGCCTTGAGAAGGTACACTAATAGGCGTAATCCCGTGACGAAGTGTGTTTTCAACCAGATAAGCAATGAGGCTAGTCTGGAACGCGTCAATATTGTTAAAGACCTAGGAGTTGAACTGGACGCTAAATTGACCTTCCACAACCGTTACTCGAACATTATTGCTAAAGCAAATCGCAACTTGGGTTTTATCATGCGTGTTGCCAATGAATTCCGTGATCCATATTGTTTGCGTGCTCTTTACTTCTCGCTTGTACGATCCATTCTGGACAAAGCTTCTGTGGTATGGAGCCCGTATACAAATGTTTGGTCAGCTAGAATCGAAGCAGTGCAACGGAGGTTTATTAGACACGCACTAAGATCTCGACCCTGGTCGAATCCTCGTAACCTTCCTCGTTATGAGGACCGCTGTAAGCTGCTGAATATCGAAACGTTAAGCAACAGGACGGATCTATCTAGAGCCGTCTTTGTCGCCCAATTGTTGAATTCCGAAATTGATGCTCCTGAACTTCTGGCGTTGGTAAATGTAAACGAATGCCTCGACCGCTAAGATCTCGTGGATTTCTTCAACTCGACTTCCACCGCACTCAATACGGACAACACGTACCAGTCCAGGCGATGTGCTCTGTATTTAATGACGTTTACGACCACTATGACTTTTCTATAGCGACGAACGCTTTTAAAGCTAGAATTAGATCTAATTTAACTTAACCAAGATTTCATGTATTATGTTGTGAATTTTATGTATGTTTAATTGTATAATACGTTGTGAAATGGAAAAGATAATGGGTTTTTATCCCGGTTTGAGAATGGGATACTAAATCTCAACTCAAGTCGGCTTTTCCCATTCATAGATTGTATCTTCATTTAGACTGAGTGTCAGTTGAAGTAAATAAATAAAATAAATAGGTAAATAAATAATTAAATCTGTTACTTATGACGTCAAAAAAAATCCCACCGCGATCTGGAATCTCTCCGGGAAAATGGAACCATAAGTTACCAGCATATTTTCTCATTAAAGGCCAATCTAATGTGACTCTTTTAAGACTAGTTGCATGAAAATCGATTAAAAATCAGTGGAGATAGAGCCAAAAATGTAACTGAAAGTACCTTCATTTTTGATGTCGGGGACGTAAAGGTTAAACGCTGTAGTCATATTCAGCAGTAACGTTCACGAATATGTTGTCGAATTGTACCGAATTTTCCCAGCACAGCAGCTATGTCCCTGTCCTCTGACTCTGGCGCAAATTGAATATCCTCACGTATCTGAATAACCTGCTGGCAACTTCTAACTTGACGTAAATACATTGTCCATCATTGTTTTGAGTATACTCAAAACGGTACTGCTCTCCATCTCCCATACAAAATGGTTGAAACTCGTTTCGTCCAAGAACTTGATGTAGAAGCAACGATCATTCTCGTCTTTGTAAATTGAATGCACACTTGCTACTGGAATCTTTAAAACTTTTGCTGTGAACCATAGTACGTCCAGATGAGCTGGTGCCTTAGGTTCCGTTTAAAGGTTTTGTTCACATAATGTGTGAAAAGAAACACCGACGACTGATTTGAAGAGCACCTATCACATTGCGTGTTGTCTCAACGAAGTCCGAGCGCTAACTGTGGTTAGTGCTAGTACTTACTAACAGCACCGCCCAGTCGAGATTCCAACATACAATTACAGACATGTTAGACCAGCATCGTTTCTCGAAGCTAACTCGGTGGTTACAACATAAATATGTTGAACTTGAATAAATCCATAGATTAAAAGCAAGGGAGAGAATGAAGCGTGTAGGGCGCTAAATCTCTGCATACTAGCGTTGATAGGAGGAAATGCTCATCAAATTTGGGACTATATACATTGGCTCGTTTCATTGTACCTGATTTTTATGTTCAGGTATAATAAATTCAAGTTTGTCACGAGGTTTTCGAGTCGCCGTAAATCTCGCATGTGAAACGTTTTTGATTTAAATTAACAAATTATGGTTGATTATGTAGTACCATTACCATTATATTAAATTTATAAAAAAGGTGTATTTTTGATCTTAATTTTAGTAATTTTACCAGCTTTACAAGAAAATTTTCGAATATCCAGGTTAGTCTCATGCAACCAGTGCTTACATACTGAGTACCGTTTCGTATGATAATTTGGCATAGTTTGTTTTCGTGTCTCGCTCGTAACATTTTTTCCGACAGCGGTTGTTATTGATGGTCATTTTGAATTCATTTGAGCACACTTAGCAATGGCGCGTTTACAGATTGGAACTTTTTTTGAAGCCTTTGAATCTTCGAAGCTGGACGTTGCAATCGGCAGCAAGCAAAGTTTAGCCACTGGACGAGTGAGTTGACCTCTCGCAGTTTGTAAAGTTACGACTCGAACGACACCGTCGGAGCCTGGATGACATTCTAGGATTCTACCAGTCGGCCATCGTGCCGGTAGCGAGCCTTCTTCCATCATGACGACTAAACGATTTTTCTCAATTTTAACGGGTGGATTGCACCATTTGGCCCTTGGTTGTAAGGTTACCAAATACTCTCGCTGCCACCTTTGCCATATATCTTGCATAGCCTTTTGTGTTTGCTGCCATCGTGTCAGCCTGTTATATGGGGTCGGATCATAGCAAGTTTCCGGAACTGATTTCAAAGACGAACCCACGAGAAAATGACCCGGCGTCAACGGTTCCAGGTCAGAAGGATATTCACTAAGCGATGTTAACTGCCGCGAATTGAGACAACATTCGACTTGGATTAACAGAGTCTCCATTTCATCGAAAGCTAAAGTGTGCCCCCTGAGCACACGAATTACATGCTTTTGTGCCGAGTTAAAAGCCGCTTCCCACAATCCCCCAAAGTGAGACCCCTTTGGTGGATTGAAATGCCATCTGATTCCGTTGTCGCTACATTCTCTGGACAGTTTATCCTTGTATTCACTGCTTTGACTAAACCGTCGGAGTTCATTAGCTACGCCTAGGAAATTGCGGCCATTGTCAGTATAGACATCAGAGCACAGTCCTCTTCGTGATACAAATCGTCGAAATGCTTGCATAAACTTGGCGGTGCTTAAATCCATGACGAACTCCAAATGAACCGCTTTCGTCACAAAACACACGAATACAGCAACATAGGATTTTTGTGGAGCATCCCGTCGATGGCGAGGTTGAAGCTGAACAGGTCCCCAAAAGTCTATACCAGTTACTGAGAATGGGCGTGATGCTGTTACCCGTGCTGCTTCAGCCATGAATTTTTGTATCCTTTTTTTTATTGGGGCAAATATTCGATTAAATAAAATACTTAAGAGTAACTATCCTATATCATATTGTGTGTTCAATCACAAGTGGTGACTTTTCAACAGTATTAGAATTGCATTATATACTATTATTCTGATTTCTTATGTTTTGTTACGACAATTAAGATTATTTAGCAGTAGGGATTACAGCCTAAATGTAAGGAATTTTTTGTATCCGTTTTGGTCGAGCACGAACACAAGTGACACACTGACGCACGACCTGCTTCGCTAAACTTCGGCCACCTAGCACCCAGTAGCGTAATCGAACTACATTCATTAATAGCTGAGGCGCGGCGTGCAGCAGTCGAAGATGATAGGAATCATACAGCAACATGGTTAGTGCGTGAGAATTAGGAAGCAAAATTTGATGTTTAAAATCCTCAGATTGAACAGCGTGTCCCAAGCGACCACCGATTTGAATAATCATGTGTTTCGGGTAGAGCATGGGATGAAACCACCGCAACCGAGAGCCATTGGATACGAGCTGTCCTTTTAGTAGCCGTTTCTAATCGTCAGAAAAACATTGCTGCTGCACTAGCCGAATTAGTACATATTCTGACTTGCTAAGTTCGTCTGTAGTCAGCCAATTTAGTATCACGGTTTCCTTTGCCCTTTTAAGCACAAGATTATTATAGAAGCGCAACACATAAGCGGTTACTCGGACTAGTCGCTGATAATTTGAAAATCTTTGACAATGTGTGTCTATAAATGAAGGTGTCACTGGGGCAACAGTTGCTGCTGTTAACTTTGTTTTACGTCGTTCTCAATCAGTGTCGAATGGCATCTCATTGTCTGCTTGCTGAGTTGGCCAGTTATCCTTTGTCTGTTTCAACCATGAGGGGCCATGCCACCACAGTTCAGCGTCCAGAAGGTCTGGTGCTGAGCAGCCTCTTGAAAGGATGTCAGCTGGATTTTCATACCCTGAGATGGGATTCCAAGTGCAATGCTGCGTCGCGTGCTGTCCACAGGAATGCTACCGCAGGCAATCTAAGTGATGTTCTTATTTTTTGAAACAGCTCCGCTGAAAGTGCGGCACCGCAAAGCTCCAGCCGGGGAATTGATTGCTTTTTAAGGGGAGCCACTCTTGATCGCGAAGTGAGAAGTGAAACCTTTACATGGCCATTAGCATCGGTCGACCTCAAATAGGCGCAACTACCGTATGCTATTTCCGAGGCATCGGAAAACAGATGCAGTTCTATTTCAATCGCCTTTGGTAACAGAACGAAACGATCTATACGAAGCATATTGAGAAGTGAAAGCTCTGAATGATTCATCATCCACGATTCGTGCAAATGTGTTGGTAATTCACGGTCCCAGTCCCAAACTGTACCGTTTTCATCCACGAGTGCCCACAATGTCTGCATAAAGGCTTTAGTAGTCACCACCACTGGCCCAACCAATCCTAAAGGGTTAAAAATTTGGGCTATATAGGATAATACACACCGTTTCGTCAACTTGGTATTTGGAGTCAATTTGAGGTGGATTTGATACTTCAGCTGGTCAGTCATTGGCTCCCAATGTAGACCAAGAGTTTTTATGGTTTGATCTCGATCGAAGTTTACGTCCAATTGCAATGCACGATTTTCTGGAACAACATTCATGATTGCGGTTTGATTATTTGTTGCCCACTTTCTTAGCTGCATGCCTCCTGCTGCTAACATTAAATCCAACTGCTTCTGCAGTTCAATTGCCTCTGGAACTGTCGCTGATCCTGAGAATAAATCGTCTACATAAAAATCTGTTTCAACGACTTTTGCTACTATCGGAAACCATCCTGCCTCGTCAGTCGCAAGTTGCTTTAATACTCGAGTTGCTAAAACGGGTGCCGATGTTGTCCTGTAAGTGATTGTCTTTAGCTCAAATACCGTGATTGGTTGATCAATAGATGAACGCCAGAACTCTCGCTGAAACTGAGTGTCATCTGGATGTATTAGTATCTGGCGATACATCTTTTCAACGTCTGCGATCAACATGATGGTATGAGTTCGTGTTCGCATAATTATTGACCGTAGGTCCTCCTGCACTATCGGCCTAACGAGCAAACAGTCGTTAAGAGAAGGTCCCGTGTTAGTTTTACAGGATGCGTCATATACAACCCGAAGCTTCGTTGTAGTACTACTTTCACGAACGACTGGATGGTGTGGCATATAATAAGACGGCACCTTTTCGTTTGTGTTCTCCGTTACCGGTTCCATGTACCCCAGTCGATGATATTCACTCATGAAATCCACGTATTACGCGCGAAGGGTTGGATTACGAGCTAATCGTCTCTCCAGAAGATGAAAACGATTCAGAGCAGTTTTGTTATTATCTCCCAGGCTATGGACTAGGTTCTCTTTAAAGGGAAGACGCACTATATACCGTTCGTCTGGATCGCGTTTCACAGTTCGGCGAAAGAATTCCTCGCAATAGGTTTCATTGGGGGAATAATTTGTCGCATTTTGTTCATCCTCTATCATCCAAAATCGCTCAATCTGTTTCTCTAAAGTGTCAATGGTAGCTATATTGCAGACGACGGGATAAGATACAAAGTTGCTGCTAGTTTTGCCGGAGACCACCCAACCGAATTCAGAGTTGATTAAACATGGAAATGATTCGCCTAGGGAAATCCGTCCAGGAGTAGCAAATATGTCAAAAAAGATCTCCGCTCCTAGTACAACATCAATAGTGCTTGATTTGTCGAAGGCGGGATCGGCTAATGTGATACCATTTGGAATTTTCCATGTACCGACGTTCTCGATTTGATGATTGCGTGAAATTGATATTTTACACGAGCTGAAGATCTCCCTATTCCAGCTATGGGTAAATCGACTCGTGTTTGTTTTACGTTCATCAGCTGCGATATTCTCGTGGTTGCGAAACAGCATTCGCTACCAGAGTCTAATAATGCTCGAACATGATGTTCCCTTCCGACGTCATCGATAATAATGATTACCGCTGTAGCTAGTATAACCTTAGTCCGGCCAGGCATTTGTGAATTACAACTGGTTAGTCCTGAATGTGTCGCAGGTGGGTTTGATAGTGTTCGCTGACCAGCGTGTGCATTGGTTGGTGGTGGTGGGGCAATAGAACGAAGGTCGGCTGCAGTCGCGTGAGATGAGTGTTGAGATGTTGGATTGCCTTGCGTGCACAGCAACGTATGATGTTTGGACCGACATTTTTTGCAATAATTCTCCGATGCGCATTCTCGTGCAAAATGTCCCTTACGAAAACAATTGCGACACAGCTGATTTCTTTTGATGACTTTCTCCTTCTCTGATACTGGCAGACGAGCAAATGTCCCGCATTGGTAAATTGTATGACTTTCAGGACATGCGATGCATTTTCGTGGTCGATATTCATTAAATGCTCCGTGTGTACCCAATCGAGGCTGGAACGGCCGTTTGGGTTGCGCTTGCGGCTGTGGCTGTCCGTCGGACGGCTTGTTTGCTATTTGTTGAAGCACGTTGAGCCTACGTTGGATGAACTCCGTGAGATCTCGAAAACGTACGGCTCTTTGTGATGCTGAATGCTCTTCCCAATCCCTTCGGGTTACGGAATCCAACCGGCTGAAAATGCACCAAAAGTAGATCCCAATACTCGGTTTGCTCTCCCAGCTGCTTCAAAACCTTTACATTGGCTTCAAACTTCTCAACCAAAGAGTGTAAGTCACTAGCAGACTCACGACGAGGTATAGGAAAATCGAACAACGCCTGTACATAATTTCGTATCAAAACAGTGGGATTTTGGAAATGCTCAATTAGCAAATTCCAAGCGACTGGATAGTTTGTAGAACTTATCGAAATTGTCTGAATGAGATTCAATGCGTCTCCTCCCAGTGACGACCGAAGGTAGTAGAATTTTTGTATGCTCGACAGGTCAGTCGATGAATGGGATTACCTACGAATGGCCGAAACACAAATGGCCGAATCACGAATGGCCGAAACACAAATGGCCGAAATAACGAATGGCATAATATATCAAATGGCCGAATCACGAATGGCCGAATCACAAAAGGCCGAATCACTAATGGCCGAATCACAAATGGCCGAAACACGAATGGCCGAATGTCATATTCGACCGAAAATATTCATAGCCTTCAACCTGCGCAAACATTGGGTACATCCTGTCCTTACTCGCTGCCGCTCGTTCGGACTTAACTAAGGGATAATTCCTAATAGACAGTAAACCTAGGAAAATGCATGCACCTAAATAGTAGTGGTTTCTGCGGGGGGGCTGCCCCCCCGCAGTGGCCGGCGCTTCCGACGGCGGGTCACCGGCGCACACTCGCGGCCTACGGCCGTCTCGCCCTGAATCATCTAGGAAACATTTAAAGACTAATCTCAAGTTTTTAGTCTTGACCTTGAAATGCGGTCATACATATATATTAATATTTTTTGATGAAGGGACGGTAGGGGAAAGAATTGAAAATTTTTGGTGAAGGAGGGGAAGAGCGGAAAGGAAGGGGGGGGGGGGGGTATTGGTAGCTATGCTTGACAAGTAGTCATTTTGACTCCTACCTTTTGTCCAATGCTGGTAGGTGCATGAGTCGAACCAACTGTAATCTGAGATTATAACCGGATTCGAATTCACAACACCCGCCAGGGCATGTGGTTCGCTGGTACCTTTGAACCATAGAGGCGCTGGACAAAAGGAGACCGCAAAATCCACTTCTCAAGAATAGCGACGTGTTTGGTTGGGTTATCGACACATATTGTGCCGCTTCCTACATCAATTGCAGATTACGGGGAAGGCCCCGTTCGGTAATCGAATAATTGAAAATTTCGGACATCACTAAATGCTTCTTATGCTTTTTTCATTTCACACAAAATATAATCAGTATACGCGGACTAAAACAACATTACTTGACCAACACAGACATATTAATGGCGGTAAAACGGCTGCGGGTTTATTGATAAAGTACTATTTGATGTTTTTATAATGTTATAAAAATTCTAGGCTTTGTCTTTTCTGCCTCAAAATCGGGTACAGGAGGCGTACGACGCGATGGAAGGAACGATGCCTGAAGAATTGGAGAATTTCCTCAGATATTTTCGGGATACTTACATAAGTGGGAGGAACGGGAACAACAGGCCATTGTTTCACCCCACTCTGTGGTCAAATTTTAAGCATGTCATTGACAAGCTACCGCGGACCACAAACAGCTTGGAAGCATGGCACCAACGATGGACAACCATTGTTGGTTCCAATCACCTGTTAATGACCAGGATCATCACAGAGCTGCGGGTGGAGCAAAAGGCGATAGAGGGGAACATCCTTAGAATTCTTCAGGGGGATGTTCCGAATTCGCGCCGAGAAATAGACGAAAAAATCTACTCGAAATGTGTTAATACTCACAAAATGAGCAGCAAAAATTTTGTTGACGCAGTTGCGCTTTTATTAACTAAACAAAGGCGTTCGTAAAGCATGTTTTGTTTGTTTAATAGTAGTAGTTTGTTTTTTGTTTGATTAAAGTTATTTGTTAACTACTTGCCAATTCATGGTTTTTTATTGAGTAGTTACTTAGGCATCTCGAAAAATTTCGGCCTTTTGTGATTCGGCCATTCGTGATTCGGCCTTTCGTGATTCGGCCTTTCGTAATTCGGCCATTTGTGATTCGGCCTTTCGTGATTCGGCCTTCTGTGACTGTTATTGAAATTCGGCCATTTGGATTTCGGCCATTCGTGATTCGGCCATTTGTGTTTCGGCCATTCGGTACCAGCCCCGATGAATGTACCAATGAAACAAACAAATCATGGAAATTGAGCCAATTTTCGAAATTTCCTTCGAAGATGGGCAGTTTTACATCAGGAAGCCTGACACGGCTTGTTTGATTACTCGTGGCTGCCACAGTAGGTGGCTGTGGAGCTGCAGTAGCGGAGGAATGTTGTAGCAAAAACCCTTTCACCTTGTAGAAGGCCGACTCAAATTCTGCTCTCTCCTTTAGGTACAACTCGAGCGCGTCGGGTGATTCGTCTGTGGTTTCTAACTCAGTCTGCACTGTGGAGAATTCTGTCCATAAGGAAATTACTGCTTCTAGGCGAACCGGTATCTCGGGTAGATCTCTTTCCGCGTTAAACTCAGTTACGAATTTTCGGATTAGCGAGAACGATGCTGTGGCGACGAGTTTTGAGGTTGCGCAATTTACGCTCCAGGCCGGACATGATAACGGGATCTATAAATTGAGACCAAGTAGCTCGAACGAGAAAAACTATCGGAGTTGGAGCGGTAATTACCTTCTACAGGCAATGGTTTTGCCTTGTATAAATTTAATCCTGATTTTGTTGACTGGAACACGATGCGCCTCGTTGATTCGGCGATGCTGCCGCACTTGGCGAATAGTAGTAGAATCCCCTCGGGATGACGTTGGTGAAATGATGAAACGGGTGTCCGTCGATCGTTGGCGTGCAATGGAAAGACCCGGTAGAATGACCACAAGCGGTGTAACTTTTTGGAATGTTACTAACCTGACTTCTATTGAATTGTGCCTTGAATATAATTCAATAGAACCGCGTCCAAAATGGCGAAACGGTAACGTCCTGATCGAGGTGCCTGTAGAGTTCTCTCCACTATACGTTTTATTGGCAGCCGGGTGAACGGACTTGGTCGACGTTCATCCGGCTCGAAGGATCAGATGTTGATGGCTCGGATGGGGGCAGAAAACCAGCAAGACGGCACCTCCAACTGGGGCAGAAAACCAGCTCAGATACAGCTGACCCCAAATGTCGCGTAGTGCAATTTCTCGATGACAAAATATCGAACTCCTTTTTGTTTTCACTAACCACTACCGATTTATTTAACTGTATTAACGCGACACCCTTTTTACTTTAACGAACATATATTTAGTTCTAATTCATTTTAACTTGTTAGAAATATAAAATTGACGGTTATGCGACCGTGTCGCCGATTTAATGGTCTTCCCTGCTTGGCGCCAAATTGAGTACTGTCTGGTCGCTACCAGTAAGCCAAAGTGTTTCTAGACGTTCCGTGAGATAAGGATTTCTTTTAGCTGGCCACAACGAAACTCGCTTCCGTTGTTTTAGTAGTAGTAGTAGCAGCAGCTTTAGCTGTAGATTTATTTATAATTAGCATTAAGAAGTTTAGCATGTATAGATATAAGTTTAATCACTCACAAAAATCGGTTTGCACGTGTATCTTCGTCTTAGGAACAAATCTTACCTAAACTTTAGTTTTAAGTAGGTTATCTAATTATTTTAGCTGCATCATTTTAATTAGGTATTTTTTAATAAATGAGAGAAAATAAATTTACTTTTAGTATAGGAAAATAATTCAATTTCTATAAATATTTAACATATTTTTAGCAGCTTTCTCACCTCACACAAAATATAACTGAACTGTTCAACGTTTGCTTTATGTATGAAACAGGAAGTTGCTAATGCCAACCTCCAGTTGACAATCTCGATGACGGGTCGATGCCCACCGTTACAGTAGCGTGACCAGAAGTGCTGCCAGTATTAACATTCTCTCCCCCGTAAAACTGGCCACCAGGTCCCGTTTTACAACCTTCGTCATCCTCTAAACTGCCGACTTTGCTACTGGCCTTCGCATCAACCCCCTCGCAGTTTGTACGATTGCTTGCCGTATTCTACAGCCTACCCCCTTGACCACTTTCATAATACAACCTCTTGTCCACTCGTTACTCTTGCCTTCTCCGACTACCAGCATTATTGCTGGCATATGTAGTCACTTTACTCACTGATTGCACCACACACGACATAAAGTTTCCGAACGTTTTCAAATTTACTTCAGGAAAGCGCTGAAGATTTGTGCCCCACTCTAATTGAAGATGTGGAGGAAGTTTCGCAACTAGTTCGACGAGGAGGGTGGGATTTGACAGGTGTGCAGTTTGACCGGCAACTTCTAAGTGGTCGCACATACTCTGAATTGACAACCCAAAATCGATAATGGTTTGAAAATTTTCCAGCTTCGGTGCTGGCACTGACCTTACTTTCCCCAGGAGAGCAGAAATAAGTAGTTCAGGTCTCCCATATAGCATATGGAGTGTCTCCATTATGTGAGGTACCGATTCAGGTAGAAGTAATCGGCTATGCACAGCCTCGTATGCAGCGCCTTTGAGGCATCGTTGCAGTCGGCACAAGTTTTCTGTGCTAGAGTACCCACAAGCTAGCGTAGAATTAATAAAGCTGCTGACAAATAGTGGCCAATCGGCGGGGTTGCCAGAGAAGGGGGGTAGATCACGCGGCATTACTTGCCTGGCGGCTAGTTGCGAGGGGGTGAGGACGAAAGTGGCTAAATTTGTGTTAAGCAATGGTGCTTGCGCAGGTGATAAGGCAATAATACCTAATTGTTTTATTAAATGTTGGTGGTTGGCATCGATATGGTTTAAAGGTGTATTTTCTTGTAGGGGATTTACTGGCTTACCTGGTGGCAAGCGGAATACTTCACCAGGGAGTGGCCCAGGCCACGAAGTCGATGTCGATGCAGGCGGTACGTGTACCGGTGCAGATGAACTTACATTCGTCGGTGTGGCTGTTGTCACTCGTTGAAACTGTGATCCCCAATTTACATCAGGAATCGGCACAGATGCCGTCGCAGGCATGGTCGCCGGTAGGACATTTTCAGCTGGTGGTAATGGCCCAATTGGTTGATCCGGAAGTTGCGCTGATGCAGATGGATGTGAAAACAAAGAAGTAAGATGCACCACTGGCGGCACGGTTAACGCTCTCCCAAGATTAGCGTCAGGTGCCGATGAATGGTACGTTGGCGGAGGTGCCAACGCTGGTATCGATGAACGTTCAATCGTGGATGGATGTGCGATCGTAGATCCCGACTGTTTTCCAGAAAACCCTATAGGTTCGACGGTAACCACAGACGCTCGTGGCTGTGTATGTTGCGAGAATACACCATTTTGTTGCAGCAACGGTAGTGGCTGCTTCATCACATACGACGGTACTGGCACGGAAACAACTGGCGGTCCGGTTGGCGGTGCAGTGATTAATGCCTGCTCGGATGCTGGTACAGGAATCGTATCTGGTATGGCCTTTGTCACTGTAGACTGAGATACCGGCGCTGTAAACGCTACTGACGCGGGTATCAAATCCACCCGTGCCACCGTTGGCTTTGGTCGCGCATTTGTAGGCAGTGAAACTGCTGCGGGATGTAGTAAGCACGTTGGCGTTGATTGTGCTAGTGGCATCGCACTGTTGGAAGCGACGTGCTGCGTTAAAACGTCACTTGGTTGAGAAACAGCATTAATAATTCCAGTAACTGGATCCGCACACGTCGTTGTACATGAGTATCGGTGTGTCGGCATGGCGGGATGTTTAAGCGGACTCTGCAGATTGTTACCATCTGGTAACAGCTTCGGTATTGGAATGTGGCTGCTGGTGGTAGTGGCTATCGGTTGCGTCTGGTCGATTCGTACTGGCGGCAAATTTGTCATGCCTTCGTCCGTTGATGTCGGTACGTGGATGATTCCGGTCTGCTCTGCACACGATTTTACCCAGTTCATAACCTTGGCGGTATTGGACCGCTTACTAACTCGACTGCTCTTGCTGTTTACACTCCTGTTATCACCTTCGAGCTGCGACTCAAGCAGCTTATATTTTTCCTCGACGAACGTACGTTGTATTGCTTGGAGCTCGTTCAGCTTCTCAAGCTGCAAATTCAACCTCGGGGATCTCGCCGATTTATCGGTAGTACGGGAGACACGAGACGAGGAAACGACGCTAAGCACATCATTTGGCTGGCACTTTGGGCATGACCACGAGCGGTTCTCGATCGACTCGGAGACACCAACACACGAAAAGTGCCACCATGCTTGACAGTTATCGCACTGCACCATATTATCCGCTCCGTTTGGGCGCTCGCATTGTACGCAATCTGATCGATTCTCGTCGAGCGTTTCTGCGAGTGGTACTGTGCGATCTTCCGAATGCTCCGGGATGGACTGCATGTCGAAATTTAATCGTTCTGTGGACGATTTTTCTAAAGTTTGTTCCTAGACGTTCTGTGAGATAAGGATTTCTTTTAGCTGGCCACAACGAAACTCGCTTCCGTTGTTTTAGTAGTAGTAGTAGCAGCAGCTTTAGCTGTAGATTTATTTATAATTAGCATTAAGAAGTTTAGCATGTATAGATATAAGTTTAATCACTCACAAAAATCGGTTTGCACGTGTATCTTCGTCTTAGGAACAAATCTAACCTAAACTTTAGTTTTAAGTAGGTTATCTAATTATTTTAGCTGCATCATTTTAATTAGGTATTTTTTAATAAATGAGAGAAAATAAATTTACTTTTAGTATAGGAAAATAATTCAATTTCTATAAATATTTAAGATATTTTTAGCAGCTTTCTCACCTCACACAAAATATAACTGAACTGTTCAACGTTTGCTTTATGTATGAAACAGGAAGTTGCTAATGCCAACCTCCAGTTGACAATCTCGATGACGGGTCGATGCCCACCGTTACAGTAGCGTGACCAGAAGTGCTGCCTGTATTAACACAAAGGCTCCTGCCTCTGAGCCAGCGATTGTTTGATAAGCCGAGGTTGGCAATGACAATTGTAATTGGCGATTAATCAGTGGCCCTAGTGGCTTGAATTCGTCGATCCAGTTCTGCGCTGGTCCACGCAGTGTTTTCGTCCGAACAACCACCTTTGGGTTCCGGTAGAACCGATGCAGGGTGTTCTGAAGTGTGGGGCGTAAGCCAACGCTCTATACGATAGTGTAAAAGTCATTATTAGTGACTACAAATAAAATAGATAACTTTTGCGCAGTCAATTAACCAGACTTCTAGTTTTATTTCATCTGCACGCATTTTGGCATCACTGCTATGGCCTATTTGTTTTTATTTTTCGTCTCTGTTAAAATTTTAATTAATTAGTGTAAAACTATTTGCATTATAATTATTCATCGACTGGCTTGTAGTCTAGTGCTTGTTTTGTGAATTTACCGTTCCGGATTTATCTAAAAATGGCAGTCTCTGATCGATTTCTTCGAGCTAATTGTCTGGTCTGATCGAAAAACACAATAGCCTGAGTGGTTGTCAATACAAGCGATCGCCCGGTAGGGCAAAAAGCAGTTTGCGGTTCTGCTAAGCAATGACTTCGGTAACGTGTGGGGCGTGTTCCCTGAAGATAACAGCAGAAAATGACCGAGTTTACTGTTCCGGGGGTTGTGACCAAATATTGCACGTTACATGTTTGGACTTAAAATCCTCGGCAATCACTGCGCTGTGCGAAAACGTCTGGCTAAAACTCATTTGCTTCAACTGCCGTAAAAAGCAACTGAGCCTATGTGATATCCAGAGAAAATGCAATCAAATGCTCGATACAGTTAAGCTGACAGCTAAGCGATACAGTTAAGTGGAAAGCTGACAGCACCCCTGCCTGCGATCTGCCTTCTAAGAAGAAACCTGCCCAGGACCAAACGATGCTCACTGAAAGTAGCTAACTTCGGTCCGGTAAACGTCGTATTGCAAGCACAACTGACTATGATAAGAATCCCCCCTCGACTTGTAACTTCCCTTCGCAACCTTGCTCGGACGCACCTGCTGCTAAGCCAAAATCTGTTATCCGCGTAAAGCAGACGGTGCTCATTAAGCCTAAGACATTATCGGGAATGTATACCACGCTGTTGAATATTTTAACGAAAAGCTGAATAGATGTTTTTGTTCGCATGTACCTGCTCCCCGGCCGCGCAGGAAACCACCATGGTCCAAACCGAGGCTACGACTTTTAAAGCGCCAGAGGGCTGTTGCCTTGAGAAGGTACACTGTTGAGAACACTGCTCGTCGATTCAACCTATCGTACCGCAATATTGGTCATCTTGACCGTAATGACAGATCAGCAGCAGGGAAACCATTTTGTAGAAGGCAGATCGTATAATTAAGACGGTGACAATTGTTGTAGAGAAGAAAACGTGCTTTTTCTAAATTTTATTTAACATTTAGATACAATCAAAGTTTATATTTCATTAAACCCCTAAATATTATATTTCATTAAAGCATTCGTTGATAAAGTACAGTAAGTACATTGAGTGAGAACTAAACAAAATAAAATACTATATCATCTAAATTATAGTGCAGGGAGAAATTAAAGCAAGCATATTCGGTTACGAGTAATAGGTGAATTACTTTCTAAGGAAACTAAATCCGTAAGTGATGAGAGCCTTTTAACATTTATTAGCATTTCTGAAAATATATATTAATTTCTAGTTTGAGCGAGACAAAATCAACCGCTACAAAATTTAGCTTCCGAAATCACCTAACATTCTCAAAGGATTTACCCTCACTTTCGAAATGGGAGCATGCGGAAAATGTGACCATCCGGACAACGACGAAATGGTCTGTTGTGATGAATGTGAGTCGTGGTGGCACTACGGCTGTGTAGGTGAGTCCCCCGGAGTGGCGAACCGCGAGTTCAGGTGCGAGAAATGTGCGGTTAAAAAGGGAAAGAAAGGGAAAAAGTCCGTTAAGAATATCGTTCCGGCTTTACCGAACCCTGGACTACCTTTGACACCGAATCCCACCAATCCACTGATCTCTGGGGATGCTTGCAAGGATGAATCTACTACAACAGATCGCCATAGTAAAGCCAAAAAGATTGCGCCGTCCGTAGCCGGAGATGATGCTAAATCTGTTATGTCGAGTACCAGTAAACGATCCGCTTCTAGATTACAATTGGAGATTCGCCGCGTGGAGGAAGAATTGCGTATGAAAGAACGGCAGCTGGAAGAAGACCGACTAATCCGTGAAAAACAACTCGAAATGGAGAGAACGATAGCACAGAAAAGGCTGCAGCAGGAGAAAAAACTGCAAGAGCAAATGCTTGCCCAAGAAGAAGAGCTGCTGCGACAACGTTTAGCAGAGGAGGTTGCTTTCCAGCATCAACAAAGAGCGCTGCGGGAGAAATATCAAAAGGAACGGTTCGATATACTGGCAAACGAGCTGGATGCAGAAGAGGGAGCAGTTGGTGGAGAGAGGCACGGACAGGGTAACCTAGATAGAGTGCACGAATGGCTTGCCGATAACAGAATTCAGGAAAACCATAAAGACCGTGAGAATCTGCAAGTATTACCCATTGAGCCGGGTACGCCAAAAAGGAATCCAGGAATACCGATTACAGCAGCACGAAAAACCGCAATACCGCCACGTCCACAAAATATGGAGCTTAGAAATCCTATAAAAGATACAGGCGATGAAGATAGTGCATCCGTTTCGACCGTTGATTCCGCGGGACCTACACGTGCACAACGAGCAGCGCGACAGGTATTGTCTAAAAAGTTACCAACGTTCAGCGGACGTGTCGAAGAGTGGCCGCTATTTTATAGCAGCTACGTGAACTCTACAGCGGCATGTGGATTCACTAATATAGAAAATCTTGTCCGTCTTCAGGAATGCCTCAAAGGACCCGCGTTAGATTCTGTGCGCAGTCGTTTGTTACTACCAGGCTCCGTGCCACAAGTGATACATACTTTGCAAATGCTTTACGGCAGGCCCGAGCAGCTAATTCATTCGCTGCTGAATAACGTTAGGAAAACGAAGGCACCTGAGCAAGATCATTTAGAAACGTTTATACCGTTTGGGCTAGCGGTACAGGAATTATGTGATCACCTAGATGCTACAGATCTTCGGGATTACCTTACCAGTCCAATTTTGATACAAGAATTAATAGACAGGTTACCAGATAATACCAAGCGTGAATGGGTACAGTTCAAAAGCTGTGAAAGCCGCGTTACTCTCAGGACCTTCGCAGATTTTACCACAAAAATAATGTCAGAGGCAAGCGAGGTTCTTCTTGTTGTTGACACGAAAGCACGAGGACTGCGAAAACCTGATAGGCCTAAAGACAAGGGATTCCTCCATGCACATCGAGAAAACGAAGAAGGGGAAAAGTATCAACCCCAGTGCCGCATCTGCTTGAAAAATGGACATCGAGTTCGTAATTGTGATGCTTTTCGTCGTATGAACCTGGCGGAGCGTATAAAGCTGAAGGAACAATATAAATTATGTGAACGGTGTCTAAATGAGCACGAAGGTTGGTGCAAATTCAAAATTACCTGCAACGTTGGTAGGTGTCGCGAACGTCATCATCCACTGGTTCACCGTATGGCGTTTCAGCCGAATATTCCAAACCCTGTTACGTTGCCAGCAGCACATCATCATGCTCACGGAACTGAACAACGTTCAATAATATTCAGAATAGTTCCGGTCACACTGTACCATAAGCGAAAGGCAGTGGCTACTCTCGCATACTTAGATGAGGGATCGTCTATGACCCTTGTGGAGGAACAGATTATTACCGAGCTCGGAATGACGGGTAAGCCACAACCATTAACGTTGCAGTGGACAGGGAACATCACCCGGCAAGAGCTGGGATCAGAATGTGTCTCATTGCAAATCTCGGGAAGCAACGAGGCAGAGAAAATGACTTTGAGTGAGGCTCGAACGGTGAAAAAACTCTACTTGCCAAAACAACGAATCGATTTTGCGGATATCGTTAATCGTTATGAACACTTAAATGGACTTTATGCAGAAAATCAAATTGGAAACGAGCCTAAAATTCTCATAGGACTAAATAACGTCCACCTGCTGGCGCCTCTAGAATCACGTGTAGGAAGGACCAATGAACCAATAGCGGTCAGGTCACAGCTTGGATGGACTATTTACGGACCAAGAGGAATATCGTCTACTAATGGGTTTTTAGGTTGTCACTATGATCTAACTAACCAGAAGCTCCATGATCAAATGCGTGAATACTTTGCAGTAGAAGAAGCAGGAATTACCGTTAACCAACTTCCAGAGTCTAAAGACGAACGACGAGCGAAAGAGCTGCTGGAGGTCACAACAGTTCGAATCAATGGACACTTTGAGACAGGACTATTATGGAAGTCAGACACTTTCCAATTTCCGGATAGCTACGCGATGGCGTATAGACGGTTATGCAGCCTGGAACGCCGTCTTAGAAAAAATCCTACACTTGAGCAGACTGTACGTAAATTAATAGACGAATATCAGGCGAAAAACTACGCGCATAAGGCTACGGTTCAGGAACTAGCATCAGCAGACCCACAAAAGGTGTGGTATTTACCGCTCAGTATAGTTCTTCATCCCAAAAAGCCTAACAAAGTTCGGCTGGTATGGGACGCCGCTGCCCAGGTGAATGGCGTGTCGCTAAATTCCATGCTGCTCACCGGCCCGGACATGCTAACTTCGTTACCAGCTATAATTCAGCAATTTCGGGTAGAGATGGTCGGGTAGCGGAAAATTTGCCCGAAACCCGCACCCGACCCGTACCCGCCGGGTTCGGGTCGGGTTCGGGTATTGGAAAAAAATAATTTGCGGGTTCGGGTCGGGTACGGGTTCTTAATTTTTGTTTTTGAAACCGGGTACGGGTCGGGTCGGGTATCTCTATTGACCACATTTAACACTAAAGATGGTCGGGTACCCGTACCCGACGGGTTGCGGTCGGGTTCGGGTATCAAAAATAATAAACTTGCGGGTTCGGGTCGGGTACGGGTTTTCAATTTTTTTCTTAATCGGGTACGGGTCGGGTTCGGGTATTCAAATTTTCATACCCGACCATCTCTAATTTCGGGTGCGAGCGATAGCCTTTGGAGCGGACATCAGGGAAATGTTTCATCAGCTGCGCATTAGGCAAGCTGACAAACATGCGCAGCGATTCCTTTTCCGGACTGACCCTTCAGCAGAACCGGACATTTTTCTCATGGACGTCGCAACATTTGGTGCGGCCTGTTCTCCTGCATCGGCTCAATATATTAAGAACTTAAACGCTTCCCAACATGCAGAAGAGTTCCCGGATGCGGCTAAAGCCATAATATGTCGGCATTACGTCGATGATTATCTCGACAGCACTGATACGGTGGAAGAGGCGGTGGAACGAGCTCAAAAGGTGCGATTTGTGCATGCCCAGGCCGGATTCGACATCCGTAATTGGATATCAAACTCGACAACATTCTTGCAGGCCCTGGGAGAAAATGCTGTTAAAAATCAAATCCCGCTGCAGATGAACGAAAAGGCGACCGAACGAGTTCTGGGAATTATATGGAATCCCCATCAGGATTATTTCACTTTCTCAACGAGTGTACATGTGGACCTTCAACCGTACCTTACGGGCGATAGGCGTCCCACCAAGAGGATGGCTCTCCGCTGCATAATGAGCCTCTTTGATCCAGTTGGACTATTGGCACCTTTCACCATCCAGGGAAAAATTCTGTTACAAGATTTGTGGCGTACAGGATGCGAGTGGGATCAACTAATGAACGACAGCTGTTTTGCAAACTGGTCCCAGTGGAGCGCAACGTTTCCATATCTCGAGAACGTGAAAATTCCTCGCTGTTACCTGAAACGCGCTGATGCAACCGCTTATGACACCCTCCAACATCATGTGTTTGTCGACGCCAGTGAGCAGGCATACGGAGCTGTGTCGTATTTTCGCATCGATACCTCAAACGGACCCCACTGCGCATTAATAATGGCAAAAACCAAAGTAGCACCATTGAAGCAGCTATCGATTCCGCGCATGGAACTGCAGGCGGCAGTTATAGGCGCGAGACTAATTAACACTGTTGAAGCTAATCATGGACTGAAGGTCAAAAAGCGGGTACTCTGGACAGATTCTCGAAATGTCCTGTCTTGGATCCGTTCCGAGCAACGGCGATACAAACCCTTTGTTGCATTCCGAATCGGCGAAATTCTGCTAGAAACAAAAATCGACGAATGGCGCTGGGTGCCAACCAAAGCAAACATAGCGGATATTCTCACTAAATGGGACAAGGAATCGTTTAATTTAGCTGGACCATGGCTAAATGGACCTCAATTTCTTCAGCTTCCTGAGGAGCTCTGGCCGAAGCAAACCTTGCCACCGCCGAATACGAATGAAGAGGTGCGAGGCTGTTACATGTTTCACACGGCGATGGATCATCAGCCGCTGATTGACGTCACACGCATATCAACATGGACAATACTGCTACGGACTATCTGCTATGCTCTTCGGTTTGTATCAAACTGCCGGCGCAAGGTTGCTGGTTTGCCTATTGAAGTTGTTCCGCAATTACCCGGCAGAATATTGAGTTTGGTTATCCGTTCGTCAAAATCCGTCATCGTTCCACTTAAACAGGAGGAATATGAGCTCGCTGAGACCATTCTATGGAAAATTGCGCAACATGAACACTTTTCTTGTGAGCTGGCGATACTAACGAAAAACCTTAATTTGCCTATGGAAATGCGGAAACCGATCGAGAAGAACAGTGTCATTTACCGAGCGTCTCCATTTCTAGACGAACAATATGTTCTACGGATGGATGGAAGGACGAAGATGGCTGAGTTTATTCCCTACGATACCAGATTTCCCATCATACTCCCGAGAAACTGTGAAATTACAAGACAGCTGTTGTTTCACTACCATTGCAAATATGGTCACGCAAATAGAGAAACCGTTTTCAACGAAATCCGACGTCGATTCTACATTCCCAAACTACGAACCTATTTAGCGTCAACAGTGAAGGATTGCCAACTGTGTAAAATACGCAATTGCAGACCGCAGATTCCAGAAATGGCTCCGCTTCCCGTAGAGCGGTTGACACCGTTCTTGAAACCATTCAGCCATGTTGGCGTTGATTATTTTGGACCGGTGGAAGTATCGGTTAACCGTCGTATCGAGAAAAGGTGGATCGTTTTATTTACGTGCCTGTCTGTTAGGGCTATACACTTGGAGGTGGCGCACAGGCTCGACACCGACTCCTGTATCATGGCGATACGCAGATTTGTTTTACGAAGAGGAGCTCCGATTAGCATATTTTCGGATAACGGCACTAATTTGAAAGCCGCCAGCAAAGAACTCCAGAAACAAATTCGGCAAATCGATGCGGCATGCGCAAACGTATTTACAAATGCTCGAACCCGTTGGTCGTTTAATCCTCCTTCTGCCCCTCACATGGGGGGCATTTGGGAGCGCATGGTACGAGCGGTCAAGGTGACAATGGCAACGCTGAGCGCAAAGCACCGAATGAACGACGAGATACTGCTGACTGTTATCGCTGAAGCTGAGGAAATCGTGAACCGCAGGCCTTTGGTCTATGTACCACAAGAATCGTCGAACGGGGAGGCCTTGACGCCGAGTCACTTCCTGCAGATTGGAGCAGCCGCAGAGGAAGTTGCCAGTAGTCCTCCAACATGTTCTGCCGAAGCGCTCAGGAATACATACAAACGGTCGCAATACATAGCTGATGAGCTTTGGAAGCGCTGGCTCAGCGAATATTTACCTTCGTTAAACATGAAAACCAAGTGGTTGGAGGATAGCAAGCCCCTTCAACAGGGCGACTTGGTATTCATTACTGACGACCAGAACCGGAATGGCTGGGTACGCGGCCGAATCCAGCAGGTGATTACGGGCAAAGACGGGAGAATCCGACAGGCCGTGGTGAAAACAGCAGGTGGGCTGTATAGGCGACCCACAGCAAAGCTAGCTGTTATTGAAATTACGTCATCTGGTAAACCTGACCGAAACGAAGTTCCTGGACAAGGTCTACGGGCCGGGGAGTGTTGAGAACACTGCTCGTCGATTCAACCTATCGTACCGCAATATTGGTCATCTTGACCGTAATGACAGATCAGCAGCAGGGAAACCATTTTGTAGAAGGCAGATCGTATAATTAAGACGGTGACAATTGTTGTAGAGAAGAAAACGTGCTTTTTCTAAATTTTATTTAACATTTAGATACAATCAAAGTTTATATTTCATTAAACCCCTAAATATTATATTTCATTAAAGCATTCGTTGATAAAGTACAGTAAGTACATTGAGTGAGAACTAAACAAAATAAAATACTATATCATCTAAATTATAGTGCAGGGAGAAATTAAAGCAAGCATATTCGGTTACGAGTAATAGGTGAATTACTTTCTAAGGAAACTAAATCCGTAAGTGATGAGAGCCTTTTAACATTTATTAGCATTTCTGAAAATATATATTAATTTCTAGTTTGAGCGAGACAAAATCAACCGCTACAAAATTTAGCTTCCGAAATCACCTAACATACACTAATAGGCGTAATCCCGTGACGAAGTGTGTTTTCAACCAGATAAGCAATGAGGCTAGTCTGGAACGCGTCAATATTGTTAAAGACCTAGGAGTTGAACTGGACGCTAAATTGACCTTCCACAACCGTTACTCGAACATTATTGCTAAAGCAAATCGCAACTTGGGTTTTATCATGCGTGTTGCCAATGAATTCCGTGATCCATATTGTTTGCGTGCTCTTTACTTCTCGCTTGTACGATCCATTCTGGACAAAGCTTCTGTGGTATGGAGCCCGTATACAAATGTTTGGTCAGCTAGAATCGAAGCAGTGCAACGGAGGTTTATTAGACACGCACTAAGATCTCGACCCTGGTCGAATCCTCGTAACCTTCCTCGTTATGAGGACCGCTGTAAGCTGCTGAATATCGAAACGTTAAGCAACAGGACGGATCTATCTAGAGCCGTCTTTGTCGCCCAATTGTTGAATTCCGAAATTGATGCTCCTGAACTTCTGGCGTTGGTAAATGTAAACGAATGCCTCGACCGCTAAGATCTCGTGGATTTCTTCAACTCGACTTCCACCGCACTCAATACGGACAACACGTACCAGTCCAGGCGATGTGCTCTGTATTTAATGACGTTTACGACCACTATGACTTTTCTATAGCGACGAACGCTTTTAAAGCTAGAATTAGATCTAATTTAACTTAACCAAGATTTCATGTATTATGTTGTGAATTTTATGTATGTTTAATTGTATAATACGTTGTGAAATGGAAAAGATAATGGGTTTTTATCCCGGTTTGAGAATGGGATACTAAATCTCAACTCAAGTCGGCTTTTCCCATTCATAGATTGTATCTTCATTTAGACTGAGTGTCAGTTGAAGTAAATAAATAAAATAAATAGGTAAATAAATAATTAAATCTGTTACTTATGACGTCAAAAAAAATCCCACCGCGATCTGGAATCTCTCCGGGAAAATGGAACCATAAGTTACCAGCATATTTTCTCATTAAAGGCCAATCTAATGTGACTCTTTTAAGACTAGTTGCATGAAAATCGATTAAAAATCAGTGGAGATAGAGCCAAAAGTGTAACTGAAAGTACCTTCATTTTTGATGTCGGGGACGTAAAGGTTAAACGCTGTAGTCATATTCAGCAGTAACGTTCACGAATATGTTGTCGAATTGTACCGAATTTTCCCAGCACAGCAGCTATGTCCCTGTCCTCTGACTCTGGCGCAAATTGAATATCCTCACGTATCTGAATAACCTGCTGGCAACTTCTAACTTGACGTAAATACATTGTCCATCATTGTTTTGAGTATACTCAAAACGGTACTGCTCTCCATCTCCCATACAAAATGGTTGAAACTCGTTTCGTCCAAGAACTTGATGTAGAAGCAACGATCATTCTCGTCTTTGTAAATTGAATGCACACTTGCTACTGGAATCTTTAAAACTTTTGCTGTGAACCATAGTACGTCCAGATGAGCTGGTGCCTTAGGTTCCGTTTAAAGGTTTTGTTCACATAATGTGTGAAAAGAAACACCGACGACTGATTTGAAGAGCACCTATCACATTGCGTGTTGTCTCAACGAAGTCCGAGCGCTAACTGTGGTTAGTGCTAGTACTTACTAACAGCACCGCCCAGTCGAGATTCCAACATACAATTACAGACATGTTAGACCAGCATCGTTTCTCGAAGCTAACTCGGTGGTTACAACATAAATATGTTGAACTTGAATAAATCCATAGATTAAAAGCAAGGGAGAGAATGAAGCGTGTAGGGCGCTAAATCTCTGCATACTAGCGTTGATAGGAGGAAATGCTCATCAAATTTGGGACTATATACATTGGCTCGTTTCATTGTACCTGATTTTTATGTTCAGGTATAATAAATTCAAGTTTGTCACGAGGTTTTCGAGTCGCCGTAAATCTCGCATGTGAAACGTTTTTGATTTAAATTAACAAATTATGGTTGATTATGTAGTACCATTACCATTATATTAAATTTATAAAAAAGGTGTATTTTTGATCTTAATTTTAGTAATTTTACCAGCTTTACAAGAAAATTTTCGAATATCCAGGTTAGTGCTTACATACTGAGTACCGTTTCGTATGATAATTTGGCATAGTTTGTTTTCGTGTCTCGCTCGTAACATTTTTTCCGACAGCGGTTGTTATTGATGGTCATTTTGAATTCATTTGAGCACACTTAGCAATGGCGCGTTTACAGATTGGAACTTTTTTTGAAGCCTTATAAACGTGCATTTGAGTCGTGAAATCGGTTGCCTAGAAACATCGCGCGTAATTTCTATTAAATGATTTTTGAATATCAAAAACTTAATAGCTTTTATACAGCTCCCTAATAAAGTAGTCGTAGTTTTATTATCAAAGGATGCCAAAAGGTATCTCGCGAAGTCATGGATTTTTATGTAATTGCCAAAGATGCCGTTTGTCTCAGGATGACTTTCGTGCATTGCATCAAATGTCTATTTGTATTTAAAAACTGCCCGCACGCGATTTCGGACGAATCGAATATGTTGATAGCACATTATTTTAGTGCGCTGAACTGATTTCTCGTAGTTTTTTCTTACATCGGTATTTCCAATTTCCATTACATGTTTCGCAATGGTCACGTAACCAAACACGTCGCTAAATCGTACGCGAGCTCGAATGACAGTGATCACACTACCTGCCTTGGTGGATCCACATCAATTCCTTTCCACTAACAACAACTCCTTCTCGTGACACTTGTGGATGATGCAGAGGATTCCTCGATCTCTAGTAGCAGCAAGTGTCGGACTAACATTCCTTTCCCTCCCAAATTGACCCGCATGGGCGTGGCCAGCTTTGCTATTGATCATTACAAAGAATTAGATCACCAGAAAATGCACTCCGAGAATGATCTGCTACTCCCAAGCATTATTCTGATGGTCCTTTGTGCAATTTCAGCTGATCTAGATCAATCGCGGGCAACTCACGGGCGGTCAAACTATGCTATGTAGATTAAAAGGAAGGGAGGGAATGTAGTATCTAGTCAGCATAGAAATTAGATATATCATTAGCAACGGAAAATAAACAACATTCAATAACCGACTGCCGCACAGTGGGACCATTCTGGAAAAAGGCGGTCAAAAGTCTTTTCTCGCTTTTCCTGACGTTTTCGAGCTTAGGTGTCTTAGGAGAAGTTTCATAAAAAAGTGTTCTGCATCTAATGACATTTTCATATAATTATATATTAAGGGGATAACAAATTTGAAAAAATTATTTTTTTTATAGAAACTAGATAGCATGGTCATGTGTTCGGCAAAGTTATAGAACTTTGAATTTCATTAAACTTTGCCGAAGATACTAAGTATCTGCATCATATGGTTTGCGAGATATAATTGACTTTCTGTCGTGACTCCCTTAAAATCAGTTTTTTAAACTTGTACACAAAACCTCATCTAACAGGTTCGACATGTTCTACAAACTTTTGGATACTATCAAAATACGTAACTTTCTAGAAGGTGTATATACTTTTTCTTGCTTTCGCGCCACCGTAAGAGCACCACAATAATAAAATTGGTGGACAAGACACAAACACGTATCACTCTTACAACATTTAAAGATAAAAACAATATTAAAAAATTATTTTTACCTACGAGTCGACCGGTCGACTCGTAGGTAAAAATAATTTTTTTAATATTGTTTTTATCTTTAAATGTTGTAAGAGTGATACGTGTTTGTGTCTTGTCCACCAATTTTATTATTAAGGTGTATATATCATATGTTGCTTTATTTGCTTTAAAAATGGATTTGAAGCATAAATTTTACCGTTTTTACAAGTATTTTTTTTCTGTAAATAGGCACCTACTGGCAGCTAACCCAAGTAACCAGTAAGCACTAAACACTAGTCCTTGGACAACATTGTATAAGCATACAGAACTATGATTAAAAGCATATTTTTCTTTATATACTTCTGTAGAACTCACATAATGCTAAAAAGGCGAAATAGCGGGTTGTTAAAATGCTACGCCACAAGCATCCAATAAGCATTATCAGTGTTTGTTTGAGGCTTAAACAAAACGTCATTTTGTCTACATTATCGACGTATCGAAAAAGTATCGATGGCATATCGTTTGCTTGTTATGGTAAATAAAAATAGATTCCGTCGGGTTTTAAAAAACTAAAAAAACTTGCGATTTTTTTTGCTGCATCTCAAGGCGAGCAGGATAAACAGAACCATTTTTGGAAATGCTGAATAATCTTACCACCTAGACAGGGCTCGAACCGGGAGTTAGTCATGCAACCTCATTCGTTTCCTTGCACCTTTGCTATTTAAACCATAGCGGATGTGATTGAGTGAGGTGAAGTCGTATTTAAATCTTGGTGATATTCCCTCGCATATCATAGCTACTTGTCCTGCATTACCAATAGGGTAGAAAAAGACGGCAACCGTCAGATGGAAGAGGGCACAAATAGTGGCCGCAGAGTAGCACAATAAGAAGTCAAGTACAAGCCGTTCATCAACACTTACGGCTCGTTTTAATGCAATTGACTAAATGCATTATATTGTTACGTTATATGCGCATATATTGCTTTCTTTAATGCTGATTTACGTTAATGCTTCTATGCATGAACAATGTTAATATACGTTTTATAAGCATTAAGATTGCTAATATACAAAAGTTTGGCACTTGTGATGCAGAATTATTTCCAATATACGGTTTTAGATTAATGCTTATGGTTACTTGGAAAAGTTAGCATCGCTTGAACCGCCATAGAATGTAATATAAGCGTGCCAAAAAATTTTGGCCGGGTCTGCCCGGCCAATTATTTCAATTATGAATTACATACATATATGCTGGGTTTAGTAAGTTATCAGGGTTTTATTATTCGTACATGTTCATAATAATTTCACAGGACTTCATCCACGTCTGTTTTGCTATCTGTTGCAGAATTATTTTCATTCTGGGATTTTTGTAAAAGTTTATATGCTGCTGGTAACAACCGCATTGATTTTTTTACTGTTGGTCTTCTTAAAGTTGAAATCAATGGATCCGGCGTCATTTTCTTAGTTGGCGCTCGTTCAGATAATTATTTTTGCATGAAAATCAAAACCTGAGCTTCTTTTGAATGCACTTTCATGAAAAAATAATCTAGCTTGGTCGCATGTTTTTACGATGTAGCCCGTTAGAGGGTTTAGAAAATGGTATGAGATCAAAAAATAGTGCAAAAGAAGCGCCATAAACATGCTTGAGAATGGAAAATATGATCGATATGATTATTTATTTATTTATTTATTATTATTAAAGTCAACAGGTAAAACATCACCCCAATGACAGAACTAACTACACAACTACAGATAAATTATACTATAAGCAAATATACAACAGAAATCAACATAAAACACGTCTAAAACTACACTTGTTTGTTTCTCGCAATACATTAAAATTAAATACATAGTAACAAGTGTTGAAAATACGAGACATACTATGTAAGCCATAATTTGTTCTTGCTGGAGTAACGTTGAGAAACGAATGAGATCGAAGACTACGGCGACGTATATTGATATCCAGCATGCTGAGTAGTGTAGAGGAATCAATATTACCCTGCAGAAGATCACCAATAAAACATGCTTTTGCCACATTTCGTCTCTCCTCTAGTAAATCCAAGTTGATGAGCATACAACGACTTTTATAGCTGGGCAGGTTCCATGGAGCCGTCCATCTAAGATGATGTAATTAAAGCAAAGCGGATGAATTTTCGCTGAATATCCTCGACGCGTTGAGTTTCATTTTGGTAATACGGGGACCAGACGACCGACGCATATTCCAGCACAGGTCGCACAATTGAGCAATATAATGTTTTTAGGCAATAGATATCCTTGAATTTTTTCGCAAAGTACTGTTACGACCGAAATTGTAAGTTAAAGGCGTTCGGATACCACGCTGATAAAGAAGACACGACTGTTAAGCTTTAGAGGTCAGAATGTACTAAACAAATTATAGTACCATTATTTTTATATATAATGAGAATTGATCATCTCCTCTCATCTCCCCCTTTAAATTAATATTTACATTCTAATAATTAAAACATTATGAGTAATCGTTTTATAGTAGAAATAGAAATATAATGGTGTAAATATAAAGAAATCTTAATGCTTAGGAATATAAAATGTAACTTACAAGAATGTTCAGAATAAGAATATAAAACAATTTAATCATTGCAATCGATATTTCACATATTAAGGGTTATTAATTTTTTAATTTCCTTTTCTGTATTATTGAGCTTAAATTTCTATACTTAGACTTATTAGTTCTTGTTGACCTGCGTATAGCTTGGTTTACTAATATTCTGGATCTCTTTCTATTCATAGATGTACGCTTGCATTTTGAATTTATTTCTTTATTACTTAATTGCTTTCTTGCTCTGACTTAAGTTGAATATGATTTTTTAAAACAAACGGCTTTTGTGTTAAAAAATCATATTCAACTTAAGTCAGAGCAAGAAAGCAATGACACTAGTAATAAAGAAATAAATTCAAAATGCAAGCGTACATCTCTTCCGTTCGACTTGCTAGTATAAATTATTTTACTGTTGATATTAATTGTATTTTGTTGTTGTTTAGAATCTTCTTCAGTGCCGAATGTTGATGTTGGTCTCAATCCCGATATTTCTGAGCGTGGAATAAAAGAAAAGATGCATTCATTTGATATTATATTGTCCTCTGTTGTCGGTGTTTGATGATGGTGGAACAAAAACCTGTTGATTTCATGGTCGATCTGTAAAGAGGAGCAGACATCGTTCCCTTTGATTAATTTCCCCAACACAGCTTTTGTGGTTTGTACTGCCCTCTCCGCTAAACCATTACTACTGTTTTACCTGACTCACTGCGAATATGCGTATTCGATTTCGCATCGACCATTGTAAGCGATAACGGCCCACCATTCAATAGTTTTCTATTTGAAAAATACTGTGCCTCTCGAAACATAGAACACATTTTGTCTCCACCTTATCATCCAGCTACTGTGTTACCTGACTCACTGCGAATATGCGTTGTGTTCGCGGGATCGTGTTGGTTCGAAAGGTTTCGAAAAATATCGCCTTTGTATCGAAAATATCGTTAATTTTGATCACTAAAAATAACGTACTTAAACGTTATATTTCAAGTGCGAGTAGTACGCAATAATTGTATTGTGAAACTGAATTGTTATTTATGCAACTTTTTACAAATTAAATGCTATAACAAAAGCACAACTTATAAAAAATCATTTATTATCGATATTAACTGCACATGCGTTATAAACGAATAAAACATATGGTTACGTTTTATTCCGTTTTGGCCTAATATATATTTATAAAACTTCTCCATTGCAAATACGATAGCTAGCGCTTCCATATGCAGAATGGGATATTTCTTTTCAGTCTGCGATAGCCGGCGTGAAACAAAAAATATTGGCACATCCGTATTGTTAATTGTTTGGCTTAGAATGCCTGATATTCCTTCGTCACTTGCATCGCATGTCACGGTGATGGGCTTAGATGGGTCAAAATATGCTAGAATTGGCACACTACAAATTGCGGATTTACTATGCTCAAATGCTTTTTTATGGGCTATATCCCAATTCCACTTACTGTCCTTTTTTAAAAGATTGTAAAGTGGTGAAAGAATGACGCTTAATTTTGGGACAAATTTAGTATAGAACGTTACCATTCCGAGAAATGATTTTAGTTGTGTTTTAGATTTTGGCTCTGGCATGGCCGTTATCGCTTTCACCTTCTCCGGATTTGGCAATACTCCTGTCTCCGAAAGAATGTGACCCAAATATTTCACTTGGGAAACAAACCATTCACATTTCTCGGCATTCACCTTGACATTATATATTTTCAGTCGCCCTAGCACAATTTTAATTTTATCTAATAGTTCATCATCTGACTCGGCCCAAATGAGAATATCATCAATGTAAGCTTGCACGTTTTTTATGCCCAGTAATATTTTGTCCATGACCGATTGGAAAATTGTCGCTGCTGGCTTTACCCCAAAAGGTAACCTGCGATACGCATACAGACCTTTGTGAGTATTTATTACCAAAAGCTTTTTCGCTGATACTATTAGTTGTTGGTACGCTCCTCTCAAATCAATTAGAGCAAATTTCTTTGCTCCGCCGTTATTTGTAATAAGTTCATCTATAATCGGGAGGGGATAATGGTGTGTTACAATGTGAGGGTTAACAGTTTTCGACCCATCCATGCAACTACGGATATCTCGGTTAGACCGTCGTCGAAAACCGATGCGTACTCACTTTTTAATCTCGCGACCATACTATCTACCCATTGCCTTCGTCCCGACTCACGAATAGTGTTAATAGTAAAAACGTCTCTCCACTTTGGCCTGATCGTGTTCAACCAATTTCGACCCAGTAGAGAAACAAAGCTTTTGGGAGATCTAATTACTAATAAAGGCAAAGTTAACAATCTCTTTCCAAGCTTTACGGTAACTTTAATTTTACCCACCACATTTACGGTCTCTCCTGAGATAACAAAAAAAAAATCTCTGCTCTGGCAGAAGTGCACATTTACTAAACTTTTCTTTATATGTGTCAAATGAACAAATTGTCGCGCAAGCCATCGTATCACACTCCATCAACAGATTTTGCCCATTTACATTTAACTCCACAAAAGCTGGTTGCAAATTGTTTGACTTCCAAGCAAAACGTTGTTTCTCCCATTAGGTTGGTTGTAATAATTGCCTGCAAGCTCATCGAGTTGTTCGTTATTGTCAGCGTCAGCGTCATCCCCCAAATTCATCTTAAGATCCTCCACAGCAGCTGCTAACTGGTTAATTCGTTCATCGAAAGCTCTCTTTCTGCTCCACACCTTCTTAGACCGTTGCGGCTCAAACCGTGGCTTTTTGGCTTTTGGTAAGGTACAATGGTAAAAGGCATTGCAGTTCCCCCACAATTATGGACCATTTAAGCAGAAGTATGATTTTAAAACAATCAATTGTAGCGCATACTATTGCTCAAAAGCAGTTTATAAATGTTTTTAGTTACAGAAATATGTAGTCTTTCAGTTGATTCAGTTATTAAATCCATTTAGTGCAAATTTTTCACGGAAATTAAGTTTATATTATGACTCATCAAATACACAATTATGGATTACTTTTGGAAGCGGTCACAATTATGAAACAATTCTCATCATATTATGGATCAAAATAAAAATACACTTTTTGCAGCGAATTCACTCAATGAACTTTATTCAAATCATGTAATAACATAAAAATATTTTTTTTCAAATCGTATGAAAGACCTTGTGTGGCTTTTGGTCTGTCTTTAGATGCCAGCCGTCCTTCTTCGAAGGCACCTACCGTACCGATCAGCTTTTGGGAATGCTTTTCGCGATTTCACGACAGATTTTTTGTCCTGGAAAAAGCAGCATAGGCCCACCAGCTGCGTTGGCTCCAAAAAGACTAGTATAGGATGAAGTTATGTTTTTTCCGAATTGTTATTAACAATGTAGGTACAGTGGACTCTCGGAAAAGTTGCAATGGTCGATGCAAGAGTTTAATTTAATCCCTGCTATGACACGACTCTGTATAAAACAGTGAAAAGGCGACAATAAACCGAAAAAATGAAAAATAAACATAGAAGGAAAACGCGCGTATGTGACCGAAAGCTCGAAGAACCAGTAAATTCAAAATCTCTAAAAAGTTAAGGGAAAAATTAACGTTTTAGATTGTTGCATGAGAGCTAACATTCGCTTAACTTTTGCGATGAACCGTTGCATATGAACCATCATAGCGTTTTACTGCCTTTCGTAGCTTTCCTGTACTGCGTAGTTCAGAAACAACATTTTTCATGCAGCTTTCGATTCTGCTTAAAAAATGTTTGTAATAGGTGCTAAACTGTTTGAATTTGTAAAAATTACATTGGAATCAAAGTGTGTGAAAAACTAGCTTGTTTTGGTCACTATTATGGATCACTTAGAAAATTACTTATTTTTACAGGAAAATCATTGGCAACCAACAAAATTTCGCTGAATCGTAAAGAACTTAGCTTGATCTTTATGTACGAGTCATTTTTTGCCCGAAAATTGGTGATTATGTCACATAGCAACCTTACGAATGAGGAACGTACTGCTTATGCTGATTGAAAAAAACGACAGGCATGTTGATAGATTCTCGATAAGAACTTTGTACGCTCATTGAAAAAGCATCAATGTCGGGATTTGGAGGATGTTTTATGTGGTAAAAGCTAGTTAATATGGTAAATTTTGTTGCAAAAATACAACATACCTTCAAACAGTTTGTTGAACTGAATTATTTAACTTGAAACACAAAAGTGATCCATAATTGTGGAGGGAGTGTATGACAAGTGTCCTCTATTGTAACAGTTATAGCAAACCGTATCATTGCTAACTTTAGGATTTTCACGGTGAAAAGAAATGTTTCTATTTCCTACACGTTCGGAAAATTTTCCCGGTTAAATGACTGTTTTACGGTATATTTCACTACTCGGTCCCACATAGTTTAACGTCCTTTCATCTGGTTTTGCCATTTTTCGTGATTCTGTAGAAGCTGTTTCTACAGTTTTAGCCTTTTCCAAGAGTTGTGCCAAATTCATGTTATGATTAGCCTCTCGTAACATTGCTTCTCTCGTTTTACCGTCCAGTATTCCGGCCACGAATATCGATTGCACCATGGTAGCTCCGGTTTCGAGACTAACACTACAGTGCTCAACGATATTTTGCAAATCTATTGCAGAATCATCTGAAGATTCGCCTTCATTTTGTTTCCGTTCTATTAAGCGGTGACGTTCAGCAAACACATTTTTATTTTCTTCATGCAATAGCTTGAATTTGTTCACTATTTGTTCAAATGTTTCGTTAACTATTTTATCTGGTTTAAAACTGCCAATTAATCGATTTGCGGTTTCTTGGCCTACGCTTGTAATAAACTCTAATGCCTTTTCATCATCCGGAGTTTTGTTTAATGCAAAAAAAATCTCCACGGTCTGCAAGTATGAGCTTACATTTAGCCCGGGCTTATACACAGGGAATTTCCCTTTCACTCTTTTGTCCATTACTGCGACCTTTGTTTCGGTTGCTTTGTCCGAAATCGACATGCGGTCACGTTATCACAAATCTGGTGTCGATATTAACACTTGTAATCCGCGAATTATTCACTTCTCGAGTACTTTTTTTCTAAACCGCGTTTTATCCTCGTCGCCAGTACTGTTACGACCGAAATTGTAAGTTAAAGGCGTTCGGATACCACGCTGATAAAGAAGACACGACTGTTAAGCTTTAGAGGGCGGATTCACGGTGCAAACGTGCGCCTTCTATGGCATAGTCAAAGTGAAAAATAGAACGTTTTCGGCCAAATGAGATTACCGAGCACTTATATACATTTAGCGATAAACGATTGATTCGACACCATTCAGCGAAGACTTCCAACTGTTTCTGCAGAAAGACTGTGTCTTGAGGCTCCTGTATCGTATGGTAAAGTTTCAAATCGTCAGCATACGAGAGTTTCAGGCATTTTAAGATAAAGTTCACATCGTTCATGTACAGTAGGAATAAAAACGGCCCTAGGTGGCTTCCTTGTGGAACACCAGAACAAACTGGAAATGGCGATGAAATGTGATCACTGATTTTTTACAGACATGCTTCGTCCGCTAAGGTATGTTTGAAGCCAGAGAAGCATATGTTCATTCATGCCAAGTCGTTCAAATTTAGCAATTGCGATTTGATGATTCATTTTATCAAATGCTGCGGATAGGTCAGTGTATATAGCGTCTACTTGATGACCCTTCTCTATTTGGCGTATTACAAACGAGGTGAAACAGGTCAAGCTGGTTGTTGTAGATCGTTTGGGCATAAATCCGTGCTGATCCGATGAAATGTAGTGATTGTATCTCTGAGTAAGCTCCTGAAGAGTTATCAGTTCAAACAATTTAGACGTGGCACTTAATGCAGCTATGCATCGATAGTTCGAGACGATTCGCTTGCAACCTTTTTTAAAAACATGAAAAACATATGATTGTTTCCAGCAGTTTGGAAATACGCCAGTAGCCAAGGATAGGTTGAACACTGTTGTAAGCGGTTTAGCAAGTGTCTCCATACAGCGCTTCAAAATGATTGAAGAGATACCGTCAGGGCCATATCCCATGGAGGATTTTAATACTTTTTCAGCTGATGTAACCATATCAGCGGAGACAATAAACGGCAGTGCAGGAACGGAAAGTTGAGGAACATTTTCAGTGGCGACAGCTACATCCTGCGGTTCGAGATATTCGTCAGTGAAAACATTACTAAAGTGAAAACGGAATAAATCGGCAATGTCAACGGTTGAATCAGCTTCAATTTGTCCATTGGACATCGTAGAGGGCAATCCTGATTCTTTACGCTGTTCATTCACGTATCGCCAAAAACTTTTAGGGTTTGCCTTCAGGCGGCGTTGCAGAATATTCCGGTAGGCGTTGTACAGGCTGTCGTTGAGTTGCTTTTAATTAATGTTTGCAGCTACATATCTTATTCTCGTCGCGTCAGTACGGTATTTGCTATATTGTCTGAGGGCTGCACGTTTAGCTGTTTTGAGGCACTTGAGATCGGCGTTTGTCCAGGCTGGTTTAGCCGGTACGTATTTAGATTTACGGGTACGAATTGGTCGATAGCATACGCAATGATGCTAGAAATCGTCGTCGCAGCGAAACTGGCATCATAATCACAAAGAATTTCGTCCTAATCAACATGCGCCAAAAAATCGTTCATGCCATTGAAATTAGCCTTTCTGTAGTCATAGAGGCTTTCAGAAACGTCCTGGAAGCGTTGTTGTGGGTTAATCTAGCTGCGTTAGTTTGGGAGGATGATGCTTGCAGAATTTTACTAGTGGTGCCGGAGCCTCCATAACCGTGCAGTCTACACATAATTCATCACTAACGAAACACAGATCCAAAATACGATGATTTTCGTTTTCAATCGCGCATATCTGTCTAAGTCCAGCGGTACTATATGCATCAAGTAGTTTTTTTGCAGCTGTACCAATAGAGGAACGAGAGGTGTTTGCAAAAAGAGAACTGCAAGAATTACGCTGCCAAGAGATCGCGCTTAGGTTGGAATCACCAAAAACTATAATTTTATCTCTAGGCTCCAATTGCGAAACTACCCAGTTGAGTGACTCGAGATGGCAATCGATTAGATTATCGTCGTTAATCCGATCTGGAAGGATATAGACTACACAAAGGTAGATAGCTGCGTCAACAGTGGTAATGGCGACCCACAATTGTTCGACTTTCGAACAATCTGGGGGGTTTACTATACGGGATTTAAAACTAGAGCGAACAGCTAACAAAACACCACCTCCAGTGGTTTTATGACTATTCGAAGGCGACCGGTCTTGCCGGTAAATACTAGTGTTTGTCATTTTAGATTTATTTATTAAAACCCGAATTAATTCACCTAGCGGCGTGACCTGGCCTTTCTACTAGATAATTTTTTATTTCTTAGTATCTGAATATGCATCTATAATTCAGTTGGCCATATTTTTAAACTTAAATTTACTGCGAGCAACTATTGCATTTTCCTTACTAGACTCCAGAATGAATATATGTAGTTATATCAATAATTCAAAAACCAAAGTGCCACAAACATTTCCTTGCGGGTACCAGTAGGAGAAGAAAATTACGATTGAAATGTTCCAGAGCAATTCTCGCTTAAAACGCTGGAAAAAGAACCATTTTTGTTTCGATTATTTTTAATTGAAATGAAATTTTGCTGATGTGTTGGATACCATGTAAGGATTCATTTTCTATGAAACTTAATTTTTGGATTAATTTTCTATGAAACTTAATGGAAATTGTGTGCGGAACGCTCCAAAAACTTCAGTTAATTTTTTTCGTCAAGCGCAACTGTTCAAAAGGGCGTATTTAGAAATGAGTTCAATATTTAATATATAGCCTAAATTATGCTCTTAAATTTGGTGAAGTGTTATCGATACGGACACTGCTTCGAATTTAAAAAAAAACCTTTGAAATTTGACAAATTTTTCGAAAATACCCAAATTTTACTTTCTTTTAATAAAACTCAAACAAAATCAAATTCTACGTATAATTTTGAACAAAATATGTCATCTAAACTTTTTCCTTAGGCCTAGCAGTTCTCAAGTTATTGTTAATTCAAGTGAATGTTAAAATCTAAATATTAAGTCCCAGGTATCCAGGTATCCAGGGAGAGCCATGTAATCGACCTTTACGGATTTAAAGCAAATTTTGTCAGACTATTCGCTTTAGGTCAAAAAATCAGAGGGGTTGTGTACAAGACACGACCGCATATATAGGTGACGCAGGACTACGTAAGTCTCTTTGTAGTGATAGTGGCATGTATTCATGCTTGTAATCATTCGATTCTTCATGTATACATGCTATATGCAACATATATACATGCTACATGTGTTGTATGTAACATTTATCAAAGTAGTAACATTGCATACGTTCAATTCTCAAAAGATTATGCATTTGAAAACAATTTAACAAAATCAAGAACGCAAACTATTGCTTTCCTGCTACCTTACTGAAATTAAAGATTGTTTTTATTATCCATGGTTTCCCACGTTGAAGGGATTTTACCAATTCAATCCTATTTTATCAACAGCACATCGTTTCACTACACTTCTAATGAAACGGCAAGCATGCGTATTCATACAGAGTCGTGTTATAACCGAACACTACAACACAGATATCAAGTTCGCCGAGGTTTAATCGTCTCGCAGTAAAGAATTTGCGATCTGTTGGGACAATGAACTTGTGTCATTTTTTCTGGCACACTTCACTAACACAGACATCAAATTGGACTAGGTTTAATCGCGTTCGTAAGAAATCTGTTGGCACGAGGGGGCTTTGATACTCTCTCTGGCGTACTTCCCAAGCAAGGACATAAAAATGGTCTAGGTTGAACCGCGTTGTTAAGAAATCTTGTTGAAATGAGGAAACTTGGTCACTTGCGTTGGCTTTACTTCTCAAGCACAGATATCAAATTGGTATAGGTTTAGATCATCGTAAAGAATCTTCCAACCAATCACGATGCGAGAATTCTGGTAAAACATAGGTTCATTATTTTCAATTTTTCAATAGTTCAACATTAAGAATCCATACTTTTCTTCATTTGGGTCAATTCTTAGAAGATTTTCCGATCGATTGGTGTAAAAATATTGAAAATCGATCGGAAAACAGCTGAGCTATTAGCGCTCAAAACGTTTCATTTTTCGTGACGCTCGCATTTTTCGATTTTTTGGCATGACTCCCTATCTCAAAACTTGCCGTAAGACGTAGTCCTACGTCAAAAACAAAAGCCCAAAATTGGCACCGGTTGGTCCTCCCCACGGTTACTTGGAGCACCTCCTTTTCGTAGAAAAGAAATTTTTGTTAAACCCTCTTATTTTCTTTTGCTTATATCTCCGGAAATATTTGTTTTGAGAAAAAATCATCTTCACATTTCCAAAGACATAGAAAATTGACCAAGAAATCCTAAAAAATATTATTTTTTTAGCGGAAGTGCTACCAAATACTTTTTAATTCGATTTGAAAACAAAATTTCTTTTCGAAAGCTCTTCGCCAGATTTTAGAGTATAATTTAGGCTATCTTTAAAAGAATATGACACAAATCTGAGGGAACATGTTTTGAGATAATTCTCATTTTATAAATTTGATTATGGTTTTTCATGAAATTTTGAAGTTTTTTCTTTCAGTGTATTTTTTATTGAAAATACACTTAATTTTCGACAACTTTTTCTTTGACGTCATTTTGAACAAGTAAGTAGGTTTTGAGATATGAATTTTTAAAAACATAATAACCTCATTTCTAAATACGCCCGTTTGGAAAATTACGCATGATGAAAAAAAAAAAAGTTTCATGGAAAATGAATCCTTGCGTAGTATCCAACATATCAGCACAATTTCATTTTAATCAAAAATAGTCGAATCAAACCGTTTTGTTAGTTGAGCTGGAATTGCTCTTCGTCACTTTTCCTATATTTTAATGCAAATTACAAAACTGCTAATACACACATACATCATACATACACACATAAATATTTATGCACATACATACATATACACACATAGATACATATACACATACATGCATGCATGCATGCATGCATGCATGCATACATACATACATACATACATACATACATACATACATACATACATACATACATACATACATACATACATACATACATACATACATACATACATACATACATACATACATACATACATACATACATACATACATACATACATACATACATACATACATACATACATACATACATACATACATACATACATACATACATACATACATACATACATACATACATACATACATACATACATACATACATACATACATACATACATACATACATACATACATACATACATACATACATACATACATACATACATACATACATACATACATACATACATACATACATACATACAATTTCTTAGAACATTTGCAAGGTATACGAAGCGCTAGATGAAAAAAAAACTATTTTTAAGGGTGTCCCTAAGAGTTTTTCTCTATAACTTTTTTCATGTAAGAAATAGAAATCTTCAGTGTTCAACAAAGTTTCTTAAAATTAGTTTTACTATAAATTTTTTGCAGCCACCAATCATTTCTGACTTAAAATAAAGAAAATATTTTTTGTATCTGCTTGAGGACACCCTAATGTCCGAATATTATTTCACCGCTAGAAAGTGCATTTTAAATGAAGGAACTTTTCTGAAACAACTATTATGCCAATGATAATAAAGCACAGGTTAGGCAGATGATGGTTTAGTATTGGAAAAAATATTAAAAAATAGCACGTGTTTCGTATATATACAGGAAGAGCAATCAAAGCGATCGGGGATTTCGTCACAACGTTTGTTTTGGTAACCACCGTTTGCAGAATTCAAATATCAAATTCACTAAAAGTTCCACTGGCTGCTAAAAATGCGATCTACTTCTATCTAGACACGAAGCACTCTGGGCGGATTGGAAGGTTCCGCTAGTTAAACCGGAATTATTTTTTGGAAGTATTTGCTCGTTGTCCCGGACGAAATCGTTTGTCATGATGGTTCAGCGAATCGGTAGCGTCTATTTATTTACCAGACCAGGTAAAGGTTTATTTACCAGACCAGCTAGAAATGAAGGATTTTCTGGCAAGTTCCAAGACACCTATCACGTCGTGTGCTTTTGGTGTTGAGTGCAATCCGATGAAGGATCCCGATTCACAGTTCTGTGTGATGGGAAGGGAAATTTTTCAATCATCAACCAGTAAAGTATGTATACAGATTCGAGATTCCTGATAACTGTTGTTCGGGAACTAGTATTAAAGTTAAAAGTAAAGACTACAAAATCGGAGATTTCTGACTTCTTTATGGTAGCTGTTCGAGAGACTATCGGTTATCGTTCCAATCACAATCATACAAAAAAGATCTTTTACTGCGAATAACTCGAATACTTCTATATTTAGTTAGGAAACATAACGAAGCTTTCGACGTTGTGACGTGGCGCGTGTTACCATCAGAACTGTTTACTATGTTTTCGTTACCAATATATTCATGTCCCCTTTTCCTCCTAACCTGTCTATCTATTATCGTTGCTATTATGCTATGTCTTAAGGTTTCGATGATATTACTTGTCTCACTTTCTTAGAATCCCTCCCACTGCGCGACGTAATTTGTGAACAACCCCACAATTACGTAGTCAAAATAGTGAAAGACAAACTAACAACACGTTTTTGGATTATCTCTTATATACAGAAGGCAGCAACAGCGATAATTAACGAATATTAACTGGACAGATTTTTCGTGACGTTACAACGGAGCTACGACCCTCTCTGTGTAAAGCAGAGCGTTGTAACGTCAGGAAAAGTAAAAGCTCGTTTAAAATTAACTTCACTGATTATCGGAATTCTGTAAATGGCAAGTTGTTCAGTATTCATCTCTTATCAAATCATAGAAGAAAGTTTTTAGATAAAATTTGAAAGAGAGCAGAATTTTCATGTTTTTGAACAGAAGAACCAATAGACGAATTTCTGGCGCGTTGTAACGTCACGTTTCATATTTGCTTCCCAAAACCATCTAGGTAAAACAATTGCTATTAATTTGTTCACTTTTAATAGGAAATTTTATGCTCTCTCCAAATATATAATAATATTTGGGGGTTTCTCAACGATTTTCCCAGCTGAAGCACAAATACTGTGCAAAGAAGAGTCAAAACGTTGTAACGTCACGGCGCGGCGGAATGTGTCGTATATATATATATATATATATATATATATATATATATATATATATATATATATATACATACATACATACATACATACATACATACATACATACATACATACATACATACATACATACATACATACATACATACGTACATACATACATACATACATACATACATACATACATACATACATACATACATACATACATACATACATACATACATACGTACATACATACATACGTACATACATACATACATATATACATACATACATACGTACATACATACATACATACATACATACATACATACATACATACATACATACATACATACATACATACATACATACATTCATACATACATACATACATACATACATACATACATACATACATACATACATACATACATACATACATACATACATACATACATACATACATACATACATACATACATACATACATACATACATACATACATACATACATACATACATACATACATACATACATACATACATACATACGTACATACATACATACATACATACATACATACATACATACATACATACATACATACATACATACATACATACATACATACATACATACATACATACATACATACATACATACATACATACATACATACATACATACATACATACATACATACATACATACATACATACATACATACATACATACATACATACATACATACATACATACATACATTCATACATACATACATACATACATACATACATACATACATACATACATACGCTATATATAGTCGACTCTTGATTGATATATTTTGGCTTTGCACGTTTTGAAAGTTTTAATATACAGTGTTAAAGTTTGAATAACTTTTGAAAGAATCATCCGATTTTCAATAACTCAGTTTCGTTTGATAGATCTCAACAGTAATTTTCAAATAACAATAAATTGTAAAGTACCATAAGGTCGCCATTCACCACTCAGCTCCATTTACCGCTCATTTCAAACAAAAAATGCTTATGTCTTTTTAAAATGGTTCATTATTGTAAAAACTTTTGACAAACGATAATTTTGTATGTTTGATGATACAAATTAAACATAAATTTCCACTATATTCATAAAAGCTCATTTCCAAAATAAATAATCTTTATAGTGAGGAGCGAAAAATACCATTTTTATCGCGTTTTTATTAAGGCCAAGTGCAAACGTTTCTGAAGGGATGAACGCAAAAACTGAGTGAACTTGTGTGCTGTGATTCTGCGAAGTTTTGTATATGCTAATTTCGCTTACTTAGTAACATTTTTATCGCACTACTATCGATAAGTGCCATTTCTTCGCTATAGTATGGAATAAATCTGATCTGTTAGTGTATTCCTGATAAATCGAGTGTAATATATTATCAGAGAAAAGCGTCTTCCCCGCCACCAAGCAGTGTTCAACCAATTGACAGTTCATTCGACGTTCTCGTTATTCAACAAACAACACTTTTGTTCGATAATGGTGAAAGGCAGGATTATTGCTAGTATCTCGTTGATTAAGAATGACGGAAATCCGAATACCAAGCGTTATCGGGAAGACCTAAACCATACAAATAGTGAGGAATAAACTTATACACTGGATGATGTTTTAGCTCGCATGGAAAACCTGTTTAAGGAAACCAATAACAACATTAATTCGTGTAAAAGAATTTCCATTCTTCGTAATGATGTTCAGCAGTTTAAGGAGGAATGCAGTGCCAAAATTGACCATTTGGCCGCTTGCGTCGATACAGTTCGTGGTGACGTCTCACACAACTCGGAGCGCTTAGCTAAAAGTGAAAGAAGCAGCGATCTATTGCTGTCTGGAGTTCCGTATAATAACACAGAAGTGTTGTCAAGCATCGCTAATGCAGTTTCTGTGGCACTTGGATACGCAGAAAATTATATTCCACTGGTGTATCTCAAAAGACTAGCTCGATTTCCGATTCAGGCTAACGCTGTTTATTTTATTTTATTTATTTATTCAACATCAACAGACTACAATTGTCCAAACTCGTGACTTTAGTCATGACCTTGAAATGCGGTCAGGCATATATTAATATTTTTTTGAAACGATGATTCTACAATTGATGAAGGGACGGTAAGGGAAAGTAATGAAGGATTTTTTTTCCGGGAATGAAGGGGAAGGGTGGAAAGGAAGGAGGGGGGGTAATAGGTAGCTATGTTTAACAAGTTGTCGTTGTGACTCCTATCTTTTGTCCAATGCTGGAAGGTGCATGGGTCGAACCAAGCTGTAATCAGAGATTATAACCGGATTTGAACCCACAACACCTGCCAGGGCGTGTCGCTCACTGGTACCCCGTGTACCTTTGAACCACAGAGGCGCTGGACGCGGTGATTCGTAACGACCGACGTTATAGTCGTGGTGGTGGTATTTGTGTGTATCATAAGAAAGATATCTCTTGTAGAGTGTTATCTTTTTCTAATATAACTGCTGACTTTCAGTACCCAGATCTAACGGGATATTTGTTCATTAAAGTAGGCTATATGAATGATAAATTTTTGTTGGCTGCTGTATATAATCCTCCCAATTCAGATTGTTCTGACATCCTATTTGATAAGCTAGCTGAACATTCGCTAAACTATCTAAATATCGTTATGTTAGGTGATTTTAATACTGACTTTGGCAAGAACTACAGTAAAAGTAACAAATTAAAGAGCGTTACCAGCATTTATGGTCTGAACTGCATCAATACAGAGCCCACGCACTTCCATTCTAGCGGTTGTTCCCAAATTGATCTGATTTTTTTCTGGAGTATGAACTTCTTAAGTAGCTCTCACCAAGTCTCTGCTCCTGCTTTTTCGAACCATGATGTCATTTTCGCCACGCTTGAAATTTCTCGTACACCGTTATCTGAGGGTTTTAATTATCGTGACTATAGAAACGTTAATATGGTCGAACTTATGGGTGCAATTGATTTGGTCGACTGGATTTTATTCGAGAGCATAGATGATCCGGATATCGCAGTTGATCTATGCAATGATATACTTGTTAAATTATTCGACTCTTTTATTCCCGTCCGTACTTGTAAACCAAAACGAAATCCATGGTTTACTAAGGATATCGCTAAAGCTATTGTAGAAAGAAACATCGCCTATCGTTTGTGGATATCAAACCGAATTCCTATTTACCGGGTCCAGTACAAACAGTTGCGTAATAGGGTTACGAATTTGATTAGTGCAGCCAAGTCAAGTTATGTTTCAAGTCGTATCGATTCATCAATGTCCAGTAAAGCATTATGGAACAGACTTAAAAATATCAATGTTTTACCTACTTCTTCTAGCAATGTTCAGTTAAATCAGTCCAGTAACGAAATAAACGAATATTTCGGATCAAATTTTACACAAGATAGTAGCTATCTTGCTTTGCCACCATTGAATGAAAATGGGTTGCAGTTCACCCCTGTCTCCGACAATGATGTAATCTTGGGCATTTCCTCCATAAAATCCGATTCTGTGGGCCTTGATAATGTCCCACTGAAATTCATTCGATTGATATTATCGCGTATTCTACCAACTTCAACCAGAATCTTCAATTTGATTATATCTTCTTGCAAATTTCCCCGTGCTTTAAGTAAAGTCGTTCCAATTCGTAAAAAAACCTAAAAGTAACGATTTAAAAAATTTGCGGCCGATTAGCATTCTCTGTGCCCTTTCCAAAGTGTTCGAAAAAATTTTAAAAGCACAAATAAATAGTTTCATACGCGATAACGGTTTACTGTAACAATATCAGTCAGGATTCCGCTGTGGTTACAGTACATCTAGTGCCCTTCTGAAAGTACACGATGACATTCATTCTACTGTTGATAAGAAAGGTGTTGCATTCTTGTTATTAATAGACTTCTCCAAAGCCTTCGATCGAATTTCCCACAACAAGTTACTACAAAAACTATCCACAAGCTTTATGCTTTCTAGATCCGCCGTGCGGTTAGTACAGTCTTACTTGACACACAGGTCCCAAGTAGTTCTATCCAATGGGATATTTTCAGATCCAATAGAGGTTGCCTCTGGTGTTCCGCAAGGATCCATTTTAGGACCCCTGCTTTTCTCGATGTATATAAACGATTTACCCAGAGCTCTCAACTATTGCAAAATACACATCTTCGCCGATGACGTCCAAATATATCTTGATACCATTGATCTTTCCTTATCATCGATGGCGAATATAGTCAACGAAGATCTGTCGAGAGTGTTGAGCTGGTCTGAAAATAATTTATTGCCTATTAATCCACAGAAGACCAAAGTCATTCTCATAAAAAGAGGTCAATGCATGGACAGTCTTCCTGAAATAAAACTTGGTAATGATATAATTGAATATGTGCAGAAAATGTCTGATCATTAAGAATCTCATCCAGTCAGCTGCCTACCTCAGTCAAAATGAAACTTTTTAAATCTTTGTTGTTGCCTCATTTCATGTATGGTGATGTATTTCTCTTGAACGCTTCCGTTACAGCTTTAAGTCGTTTACGCATTGCTCTAAATTGTTGCGTTCGTTACATATTTAATTTAACCAGATTTTCTAGAGTCTCCTATCTTCATCAGCAGCTAATCGGTTGAAAATTTTGTACCTTTTTCAAAGTACGTGCTTGCATGACGCTCTTTAAAATAATTAATTTAGGAAGTCCACAATACCTTAGCGAAAACTGCAACCGGCTCAAAGTACTCGTACAAGAAACTATCTGTTACCTCGTTTTCGGACAACTCACTACCAGAACACTCTACTTGTTAAAGGCATCGCTTTCTGGAACATGCTACCTAGCGAAATCAAAAACATTCGTTCCGCAAGTAGGTTTCGTCGAGAGTGTGTGGCATGGTTAGACGCAAGAAATCAGCAATAATCTAATACGATTTAAATAGCGCAGGTAGTTACCGTAATTTCGTCAGAAACGTATTTTATTAGAAGAATATTGCTTAGTTGAACTGGTCGTAGCAATATTAAAAGGATTATCCTTACGCTATGATTATAAGAAGTAAATAAATAAATAAAAAATAAATGACTAAATGAATTATTAGCTCAAACGAGCTTGTTGCTTTGGTTATTTAGAAACTATTCTTCTACATAACACGAAATAAGTCAACAGTATTTATATTAGCGTTCTATTCTGCTCAGTGGCGACTCGTCCGCATGTTCAACCTGTTCATAGGACAGGCAAACAAAATTCAGCCCGACAAAATTTCGTCTGCACCGACGCGTATGCAATGCAATACGAATTTAGTTTAGTTACGAAGCTGATGAGCAAACCGTTCAACACGACATTTGAACGTTGCTTTAGACATCTCAATGCACAAGCATACCAACGCATTATTCCTGGTATTGATTCTTGATACTGAATTAGTATCAGGAAAAATGTGTTGGTTATTGTCTCGTTCATCTTCAGCATTGAACAACTTACTACCACATATCCCTATGGCAATGGCATGCGCTTTGATTCATATTTTATTTAGTTAGGAAGCTAATGAACAAACCGTTCAACACGAACGTTTGAACGTTGCTTTAGAGATTAGCACCAGGAACAATGTGTTGGTACGAAGGGGATTTGAAAATATAGCGCGGTTGGCGATTTGGCATGCATTATTCGCAAAATTTTCTCATTAACTCGTTCATTTTTAGCATTGCACAACTTACGCATATTGCTTGTGGTGCGTGTGACGTGCGCGCATCGCAGTAAGGTGGTAATTCTTGAATGTGGTTCAATAGGTAAATTGAACGAAAAATTTTCGGTTCGTAATTAAAATTCAGAGACGAGTTTGCTGGTAAAGTAAACCGTCGTATTCCGTTGCTATTTAAATAAATAGGGATATTCACGTAGCGCTTGCTATGTTGCGAATGCGGAGTATTGCATACTTATACCGCTACTCGCATAACAGTTCCATCTCCATAGAAACTGGAACTGCAATGCGAATTGCGGCAGTATATTTTTTTTTTGTATGCCAGAAGGGCATTGGGTTAAAAGGCCACTGCGACAGTCTTAATGATCGTCTTTTGCGGCAGTATATACACGAAATACACCATTTACGCAGAATGGCAAGCGCTACGGTGAAAACCCCTAATGTTTGTTTTATGATTAAAATATAGAAATGCGATAATAAAAAAAGCTGCGTATTAATTTGTATTTTTCGCTGGTTGAACAGGTAAGCTAAACCCCCACGAGTCGCCACTGATTCTGCTATAAATGCCAAACCCAAAACATGGGTCAAGACGCGGGTTTTATTTATTTGGCAACAGTGAAAAATATGATCGGTAAATGGCACCCATATGGGCGGTGAATGGATAATTATATTTCAAGTCAGTGGTAAAAGGGGTCATGAGATTGCATTACTTTTTTTAAAAGTCACTATTATGAAATATTTAGAAACCAAGTAAATTTTTCTTGTAAACACAATTGTTTTATGTATCTTATGACGCAAATTGGGTTTCGATTGACCTCAATTTAGATTTGCTATGGACAAACTAAGCTAGAGTCGTTTTTAAATGAGCGGTAGATGGCGACCATACGGTACTTCTCATATTAAATACTTTTTTATCACATTTATTTATTGAACTTTCAAACCACAAGCCCATTAATCGTGAAATTTGGAAGTTAAGGGTTTGAAAGGCTCCCCTTTCATATGCAATCAATTTTGTTCAAATCAGTTAAGAGACCTATCACCTATGAGATAATGAATTCCCATATTTTACGTATTTTTATACATAACTTTTGAACTAAAAGTCCGATCAGTATGAAATTCAACACACACACACACACACACACACACACACACACACACACACACACACACACACACACACACACACACACACACACACACACACACACATACACACACACATACACACACACACATACACCCACACATACACACACACACACAAATACACACACATACACACACACACATACACATACACACACATACACATACACACACATATACACATACACACACATACACATACACACACATACACATACACACACACATACACATACACATACACATACACACACACATACACATACACACACAGACAGAAAATGCTCAGTTTTCGATACTGAGTTGAATGGTATATGACATTCGACCCGCAGGACCTTCTTTCGATTTTCGGTTTCCCGAGTGATTTCTATACCTTTATACCTACTATATTTTCATATAGGGTAGACGCACCAGTAGTAGTGGTAGTACCAGTAGTGGTGGAAACTTGAATTATTCCATTATTTTTGCAGATTTTGGTACAAGTTTGACAAGTCCCTCCGATGGGTAGGTGATTTGACGCGTACTTCGCCTAACCGACCTAAATCTCAGTTCCGCATGTAGAATGTAATATAGTTTAAGTTGGATATATGTGTAGTATGTAGTATTGCATAATTTACCTTTACGTGTGGCATGTGTCTCGTAATGCGGAATGGATCGGAATTGAACGGATCTGATTTTAAATCAAGTCCGTTTAGGCCGAAGCAGTGGGAGGGCTTACTCAGTTCCCTAGATGAAATGCTGGTATGCACAGCAATTTCTCTAGAAAACTGAAACCAAACCCTACCCACCATTCATGAGATTTTGACTTACTCATGAAAATTAAAATTTATCGCTAGTTAGAACGAACGAGTGTTCAAAAATGATGTTATGTCTTTATTTGCGTAATCGAGACATTTTATATGGGATTGCCATAGAATTTGTGGCTGTTATGCGATTATGGACAGCACGAACTGGCGAACTGATGACATGGGAAAAGCTAGAAATAGCATCCCGTTGGAATCAAACACAGGGTTGTAGACAAGCTAAAAAGTTTATCTACCCAAACCCTGCAGTAGCTAAAAAACTACTCCATTTAACTCGTAGTGAACTACGCACGATCACGGGACTTCTAACAGGACACAGCCCCGCTCTTTATCATTTAAAGAATATCGGCAAGGTATCATCTGACACCTGCCGCTTTTGTAACTCTGAACCTGAAAGTTCAACGCATCTGCTCTGCTATTGCGGATCTCTTGCATTATCAAGGCACAACTTCTTAGGAAGTTTCCTTCTTACTCCATATCAGGTATGGAGCCTAAATCCCAAAACGGTCATTGGCTTTATAAACCATGTAGTACCGAATTGGGGCACAGGATTACAACTATTCCGCTCAACTCCATCAATGGTTATGAGCGATCCGTAAACTGTGTACAGCAATCGGGGCCTGCCACAAAAGACGATCATTAAGACTGTCGCAGTGGCCTTTTAACCCAATGCCCTTCTGGCATACAAAAAAAAAAATGGACAGCACAGCACTGAAAAATATACACACACGTACATGTATAGATGTGTATATATACGCATGTATGAGTGTGCATGGGTTTATAGGTATGAATGAATATATGTTTGAGTGTTCTATGATGAGTCGGAATTTTTTTCTTATACCTATGCTGCCAAACTACAATTATTAATGGGCAGGAAGTTATAGTCAGTAGCTGTGTTTCCTGTGTCAGTTTCCTATGTTATTACTATTATTACTAATATTGCTATCGTTGTTGTTACTGTTACCTCTATTGCAGTGGTTGGAGAATTCGCGCAAAAGTGGTCATTTGAATCGATGAACATCCCTCATAAACATACACTATTCGCCTGCCTCGCCGATAATGCACGCATCAGCACTGAATTTTATCACGAACAGAACCTCAATGTGAACATCAGAATTCGTTCAAAAATTGAATATTGAATATTGATTGTGTTCGATTTAGCGGATATAAGATGCCCGGGGACGCTGGAAAGTATTCAAAATAATATTACCACGAAAAGGGAATAGTTTAAAGTAATGTCAGTGGCTTTACAAGCAGCAGAAAGTGTTAACTCGCACTTTTGCGTTGCTCACGATATTCGTATATTCAGCGATGCTATGAAGCGTGAATGTATGTGACTCATTGTTATAGGCGAATTGAACCACTCGCGTCGATGTTTACTCATGATAAAACACGTTTGCCGATGCTCGGAGTATCTATTCATTTTGCGAGTTTTCCAACCTCTGCTCTATTGTATTGTTTTGGATGTAATTAAATATAATTATTATTGTTATTTTCTCATTTCCCTCCTTTATTAGAATGATTTGCATGTCTTGTGACTAACCGCGTTAACGGTATTTAACTGACAATATAAAATTATCATGAATGACGCTGTTTGTCTCCCAAAGACCCTCCTAATGCTGATGGGCTACTGTCGGAGAGTCCATCAAGTCGGACGGTGGCAACTCACCGGCGGCCTGCTCCTCTCCATTCTTGCTGCTGTCGTCGCGGTCGGACTCAGTGGATCTCTCGAAAAGCTTTATAGCCTCGATATGCATTTTGTTCTGTCCATTGCCCAATCCTGGCAGACTTCAACTGGAATTCCACTTCTAACTAAATCTTTTTAGAGTATAGCTCTTCAAGTAAAAACAGGTATTCGATTCTCTGACTGATTCAAGCGATAGCGAAGGGCTGTCCTCAATATACCATCATTCCCACTTCCTAAAATATGGTCATAGTACATAATATATGGCCATGGTATGAGGATTTTTTCAATTCAATACCATCCGCACAGAATTATCAACTTCGTTAACATCCTATTAAGTCTTGCTTCAGTGACAGCTTGCACTTAAGACTTAACACGGCATATATACATATCTCCAAGTGAAGTTCTACAGATGAGGTGGATCATCCTTTCTTAGTTACAGAATTGCTTCAATTTTGCCACGGTCTGAAGACCATACCGACAAATCGGTTGACTACCGCTACGAATAGGCAATTACTGCCACCGGGAATAATACGAGCGAGTACCAGCCCCCATTATATCGCATCTGCTCTATTTTTCGGAAGTTCAAGTAGTTTTTCGATAGTTTTGAGCGATAATAACATTACTTACTTACTTATGTGCCCATGTCCGCCGGTCCGGCAGAACAAAGGGATGAAATCAGAGATCTCCACTGCTGACGGTTACCCGCCATGGCTTTTACCTGTCGCCAGGACAGGTTCTCGTCTACAGCCCGGATGTCGTTGGCTAAGCTCCGTCGCCATGAGCCTCTGGGTCTGCCTCTTCTACGATGTCCTTGTGGATTCCAGTCGAGTGCTGCTCTGCAAACCTCGTTCGCTCCTTTCCTTAAGGTGTGTCCGATCCACTTCCACCTACGTTCACGAATTTCTGTGGCAATCGGCCGTTGATGACACCGACGATGGAGTTCCTCATTGGATATCCAATTATCAGGCCACCAGGCACGAATAATGTATCGCAGGCACCGGTTAATGAATACCTGCAGTTTTTGCGTTGTCTCCGCTGAGACGCACCACGTTTCGCAGGCATACAGCAGTACGGATTTAACGTTTGAATTAAAGATTCGGGTTTTCGTACGTAGAGTGATCTGGTTTGAGCGTCAAATGTTTCGCAGACCTGCAAAGGCACCCCTGGCCTTCCTGATTCCTTGGTACCACCATCGGGCGTTGTTTGGCTACCAAGATATTGAAAGGCGTCTACCTGCTCAAATTGTTTTCCCGCTACTGTGAAGTTGGTGGAATTGTCAGTGTTCACTACCATAGACTTAGTTTTTGCTACATTGACTGTGAGACCTGCAGCTTGGGAGCTCTCGGAGTGGTCATCTAACTTGCTCTGCATGTCGTTTCGGCGTTGTGCGAGCAAGACAATGCCGTCGGCTAGGTCGAGGTCATTTAGCTGCTCCATCGTTAGAGGATTCCAAGGCAATCCTCGATTTGGTCTACTGTCAATTGCTCCAACTAATATCTCATCCATAACGATGAGAAACAAGCGGTGATAAAATGCAGCCCTGTCTTACGCCAGCAGTAACACTTATGGGGTCGGACAAGACGCCGTCGTGCAAAACCTTGCACGAGAACGCCTCGTACTGAGCCTCGATGAGATGGACTAGCTTATCTGGAACTCCTCTACGCCTAAGTGCGCCCCAGATGTTTTCGTGATTGAGTCGGTCGAACGCCTTTTCAAAGTCAACGAACACCAGCAGAAGAGAGTCCTGGAATTCGTTGATCTGCTCCAATATAATGCGGAGCGTTGTGATATGGTCTACACATGATCGGCCAGCACGGAATCCAGCTTGCCGCCGGAGAGTAGCGTCGATCTTCTCCTGGATCCGGTTGAGGATTACCTTACAGAGTACTTTGAGAGTAATACAGAGCAACGTGATGCCACGCCAGTTACCGCATTCCGTTATGTCTCCTTTCTTAGGGACTTTGACCAATATGCCCTGCATCCAGTCCACCGGAAAAGTTGCGGTTTCCCAAATATTGCTGAAAAGCTGATGCATCATCTGGGCTGACAAAGATGGGTCAGCTTTGAGCATTTCGGCTGAAATACGATCTATCCCTGGCGCTCTATTGGATTTCATACTCTTGATGGCTGCTACAATTTCATCCAGCGATGGCGCCTCCGAGTTCATGCGATTTATTCGACGAACTGCAGGCGTCGTACGCTGCTGGTTTTGTTGGTCTCTGACATTTGAAACTCGGAAGAGTTGTTCAAAATGTTCAGTCCATCGCTTAAGCTGTTCTGTACGGTCAGTCAATAGCTGACCAGCTCTGTCCTTTAGCGGCATCTTTGTATTCATCCTGGTACAACAAACGGATATCACCATTGGCGGCGGCGGTTTCTCCTTGTTCGGCTAGGGAGTTAATCCAGGCTCTCTTGTCCCGCCTACAAGCACGTTTAACAGCCCTCTTCAGTTCGGCGTATCGCTGACGGGCAGCTGTCTTAGCCGATCTGGTCTGCGCTCGCTCAATGTCGGCTTTCGCCTCTCTCTGCTCGTCGATCTTCCTCCAAGTTTCATCCGAAATCCACTCCCTCCGCCCACTGCGCGCTTTGCCGAGGGTTTCATCACTGGTCGTGATGAAGGCGTTCTTGATACCGGTCCATTGCTCTTCGACGGTTCCACCAGGTGGCAATAGGGATGGGAATCGAAAGCCAAAGTATCGATATCTGGTATCGCAATATATCGGACCGATCCGATACTGAGTAATGAGTATATCGCAACCAAAATATCGATACTTCGATATTCACCGATATCGAAACCCGAAATATTCAGAAAGTTTTCAGATACGATCCGTCACGGGCTTACGATGCAGCCACCTGCCTCGTTTATGTCGCCGGCATCTCCGCACCTCCAAGATACCGTATACGTTCCACTCGACAATGTTCGCTGCAGATTTATCGGTCAGGCGGGCGCTTTTTAACTAGAAGCACCAGGACTAGAACTGATCAGTTTCAAACAATTTTTCAATAGATTGGTCTAAAATGCAACAAAATATCCTGGCAAGATTTTATTTTGAAAACCCCGCTGATTTGCTTCATAGTTTGTTATATTTCAACAGAAGTAGTATCATAAATGCTTACATTAACTCCTATAATCAGAAAAGTGTTGGATGTAAATTAGATTCGCATAAGTTTACCTTCTCACATTATTTATTCACATTGTGTTATTCTAGGGAGGAAAATATTAAAGATAATCCACATTTCAAGAAATAAAATTCCAAATTAGAATCAGACTTTGGCAAAACACCGAACGTAGCTTATACGGTCGTTACCGTTTCCTAAAACGACGCAACCAAGTTCATCTCTTTTTCATACATGCAAACAAACACGAAGTGTGGCTAGGAATTTATCGGTGGTGTTGAATTTGTCATACTTTTAGGACCAGTTTTCAATACACCCGGTTAACACATTTCCGAGTTATCTGATATCGGCCAACGCGAGTTAACTGATTTCGGCAAGACTGCCATCTGCATATAATTTGAGTGAAGCCGAAATGTTTGGTCCTGGGGTCCAAGTTGAAAGCTCTCCTTTTAGTTAATTTCGGTAAAGCCCTATATATCCGGAAACATCTAATAAACTAATGTTAAGTAATAAAAAAGTTTTTCGATTTTCTAAAATATTTTGAGTGACACAAGGCATGGCTGGATTATGAGATTCGCATTTTTAGACAGAAAATATAAATAACTGATCAGGAGCAGGATCGGTTTAAAGCAATTATACGTAGCTCGCTTCACAGTTCACAGTATAAATGGTTCTTGCAAATCAATCTGCGCTTGCAACGCATACGATGTTCGGTGGTGGCTTCAGGAAACAATTAACCTAACAATCCGTTGATATCGGCATCCACCGTAGAAGAGTATTCTCAAGTTTGCAAAAACACACATGGAGGTGCTTCATATTTATCTCAGTTGGCCGTGTGAGTCAATGAAATAGATAAGGGAATACGAAAACTTAACGCTAGCAAAAAGACACATATCCAGCATATATCCGAGGATCTTTTACAAAGCTAGCACACGTAATCCCGAGTGTTACCGAAATGCTAAAAACCGGCGTCTGAAAGACAACACCGAAACGGGTTGCGGTTGCTTTTTTGAGCGTGCAATTCATTTTATCAGGCACGGCAGCAGCGTACCGCCTCAAATAAACTTTGTAGCATTTTTCAAACGCGGCATGCAGCTTTTAGACACAGCTGTTTGGAAGCTTGAGAACTGAAAAACGCGAGTTCGATAATTTGGCAAAAAGTTATGCGTGAAGAACTGGTCTTTTTGTAGCTTTCGATACCTCTAATATCGGATGAAAAGGTATCGATATCCGATAATATCGCATGGTAAAATATCGATGCCGGATACTCGATATATCGAATGAAAATATCGATACCTCCGGTATCGATAAAATATCGCACATCCCTAGCTGGCAACTCCGAGGCTCGAGATTCAAGTTGTTCAACAAAGGCCCGTTTCACCTCAGGATTCTCCAATCGTCGGACGTCGTAGCGGCACCCAACTTTCTCCTCCCGTCGTTGGACACGTGCGACGCGCAGACGTATCTCAGTGATAACATGATGATGGTCGGATGCAATGTCAGCGCTGCGTTTGTTGCGTACATCAAGAAGGCTCCTTCTCCATTTCCGGCTGATGCAGATGTGGTCGATTTGATTTTCTGTGCGGCCGTCGCGGGAAACCCACGTGACTTTATGTACTGGTCTATGGGGGAAGAGCGATCCACCAATGACTATGTCGTTATTACCACAGAATTCTGTAAACAGCTCCCCGTTTTCGCTCATCTCTCCTAGGCCATGGCGTCCCATGACGCGTTCAAGGTCCGCGTTGTTTGAGCCAATCTTCGCGTTGAAGTCGCCCATGTGAATTTGGATGTCCCCTTTCGGGATTTTCTCAACCACGCTGTTCAGCTGGCTGTAAAAACTCTGTTTCTCCTGCAGGTCGGTAGCATCTGTTGGCGCATAGCACTGGATTGCCGTAAGGTTCCTAACCCGTGTTCTGAATCTGGTTCCCACTTCATCAGGGCCGCATGTGCCCCTGGGCTTAGTAGGAATCCAACTCCTCTTTCTCAAGTAGCATTTTCACCTCGTATGCCAGAGTAGAGCAAGACTTGCCCGGATGATGTCCTGTGTTCGCCAGTACCCGGCCAGCGGACCTCGCTCAGCCCCAGGATCATTGTTATTGCTTATACAATTGTAGCGGGTCTGCATAGAGTCGAGTTCTGTCATCTCTTCTTCCTACTCATTAATTCATCATCATCAATGCATTATGGCGCTAGCATTGTCCGCAAGGACTCTTTTATCATTATCACAACCACCTTCTCTCAGCCTTGGACAGACTTGGCTCTAACTGCCCCACCTCGTGCTGCAAACAGAAACAGAAACAGATTTTGGTACGAGTTTGATAAGTATCGAACTACCAGTAATAATATTATTTCATAATTTCATTTTCGTATTTTGTCTCGTTCGGTGTGCACGTACCAGAGTTTGAGTTACGGTCGTTGATAATATATGAATGATTGCGGCACTATTTTTCGTGACCTCAAACATCACGGCATAAAAAGAAGATTTGTATACTATGCACCAGAAAGATTGGTCGAGACGGGATCTGTTGAAAACTGTAAAAAACCGGATGAAAACTGCAATAGGTCAAAAAGGTTGTCCGAGAATGAGTTCGTCGCGTTGCGACTGGTCCGCACGGAAAATGGCAGTTCAGCTGAATATTAAAAGGAAAACCCTTAGTCAAATTTTGAAAATGGATCTCATATGAAACCATTCAAAAAATGTAAAATCCGTGGATTAACGGAAGCAACAAAACAAAAACGGCAGTTGTTGGAAATTGCCAACCGGATCGAAGGGGCTAATTTTTCCGTGATAATAATCTCCCACAATAAATACACAGTCGTTCAGGGGGCTGATTATTATTCTCCTGCAATACATAGAGGAATCTTATTTAAATTAATTAAATTTAACTAGATAACAACAGTGATTGATAATAAATGAAACTATTTAGCGAGAACAATATGTTTAATGAAACTTATGTTTAGTCCCGCTTCTAACTCAGTCTACCGTTATAGAAAGAGATCCGGCCGTTAGGAAGATTAGCCCTACTGTAAATACTAGATTTTAAGCTTATTTAAAACATTGCATGATATAATATCAGAATTTACCGTAGAATCTAAGAACTCACTAGTTTTAGTTAGCGTCATACGCAATTTGCATGAATACACTTAGGCACCTAAAGTAGATATTTAGATTTAAGCTAATAATACGTTTAAGTTAAGAAGCACTTTACCGATACGATATAAGATGTTTGCCTAATATATAAACTTTAATTTTTAATTTGTAATTCTAGTAGCAGCAGTGTTTAACTTCTAGTAGCACTGTTTAATTGTTCAAGATAGCACTATAATTGTTTATGATTTTGAACACTAAGAGTCAGTGCCGCGAAACTGTCACCCTTGGTTATTAATTCCTCGGACTGACAGCGATCACTCATCTTCAACACGAACGCGCATACTGTGCGTTGCAAGTTACAGCGGTTTGATCTATAGCGAAGCCGCGCTGGCGTGGGGGCACTCCCCCCAGGTACGCCGAACACCAGATCGGCTTACTAGTTACCGCGTCCAACATCTAGGACTGCTAGCGCCACTCGCCGCCACTGATCGCTGAACCGATTGACGAGGATCTGCAAGGTTGACCAGTGTTGCTGCAAGGGTAGTGCCCTGGTAAAACATTTGTCGTTATAGGAGACCTAGAAATAGCCAGATCAATTTTACACTGTTGGCAATTGTTACGCACTGGAGAAAACATTGTGCGGAGTCGAGTGATAGCATAACGTTGATGCATTTCATTTGAAATGGTCCCGTAATTTCGGTAGCAATATTTCTTGTGGTAATGTGGAATGGTGAGTGGGGTGGTTTGGCGACTATGAGGCAAAATAACTGGTTTCTTAGCATCCGTGGTAGCAGCAATCCCTTCTCGCATCCACATAGTTCTGTGTTTGTCGGTCCTCGGCGTGAGCTGGTGCAACATTTTGGTTTTATGCAGTGTGACTTCGTCAGGTTTCTTCTGAAGCAATGCAAATTTATCAATGATGGTTTGTGATTTCTGGTCGTTTTTAATAGGATGGATTTTTAGCGACTTGGCTTCTCCAACGTATGCCTGTATGGCCTGGTATAAAGGTTGGCCTGATCGCTTATCACAAGCGTCGATGTGGAAGATAGAATGCACCAGATTGGGCGAGTCGTCTATGTTTTCCCCACCGCAAACTGTCCAACCCAGACGAGTCTTTACAGCAACTTCGCCTACATCTCCTTCGTAGCTCTTCTGGACTAGAGTAAGGTGTTGGTCCTTTATTCCTATAAGGATTCTTGGTCGAACAGCTTCGTAAGATGTGATTGGTAAGTTTCGAAGGTGCGGGTACACGAGGGATAATTCTTTTACGTTCAGCGTTTGTGGTGGAAGTAGCAGGTTGTTGACTGTCCGTACTCCGTTGAAGCTGAACTTCTTGGACTCTTCCCGTATTCCGGCGATTTCGAGGCTCACAATACAGGATGTACTTTCTCGACGTTGTGTTCTCCCGGTCCAATGAAGGCAAAGTGGTTTTACCGCACCCTCAAGTTTCAACTCGTCCGCCAAATCACTGTCGATTAGGGTCAGAGCTGATCCGTCGTCTAGGAAGGCAAAGGTACGCATAGTACCATGCTTTCCATGTAGAACAATTGGCATGTAGCGGAATAACGATTTGCTAGACATCACATGAGCGTATGACACCCTTGGTCATACGAGTGCGAACCGGTTTGGTTTGATGAGCTACTCAAATTAGGATTAAAGCTGGGGTCAGCAGTACTTAGACCGAAGTCGTCATTATGTAGTAGTTCATGGTGCTTAAATTGGCATCCATTTTTTCCGCACACCCTCGTTTGGCATCCACCATTGTGTCACCGCAAACATCTGCGACAAAGTCCCAACTCCCTCACATCCCGAGAGAGTTCCAAGAAATTTCTGCATTTGCAAATGGATTTACAAGTTCCTTGACAGATCAAGCAATTTTGACTTGAAGTATGAGTTTCCGAAGGGAATTTGTCAGAATGCGCGCTTTTGTTTCCACAGAGCTTGCCGTGCGTTGGCATTACGTCTCCAGTAATACTTGGAATAGTTACAGTGCTGGCAGCCTCTGCTAGGGAATAGAGCCAATCACTAAAGGAAGCCAAGTTGACCGTTGAAAGCATTTGCCTATGTTGAGCCCAGCTCAGCTTTATCATCGGAGAAAGTTTGCTTACTAGCTGATGCAGCAGGGTTGTATTGCAAAGGTATTCCTCCATACCACAGGCATCCACGGTTGCACAGCAATTCTGCACGCTAACGCAAAGTCTACTAGAGTCTCCAACTTGTCTTCACTCGGCGCGGGTAGACAATTAAGTTTTGCGATGAGTGTATGCATGATAGCTTCTGATTGACCAAACAACATTTTCAGTGTCGACATCACATCATTAACATTAGCAGGATGCATCAGACAACATTTTACCGCCTCATATGCACGCCCTTTTAAACACTTTTGCGAACGGATAATGTTCTCTGCATCAGAGAAGCCACACATGACCGTTATGTTGTTAAAGGACGATAAGAACAGTCCTCAGGATCACCGAAAAACGTGGGAAGTTCCTTAGAGATAGGTTGTCGCGTCGCCAGTTGCTGCCTCGTTAAAGAACAAGTCGCTACTTCGCTTCTCGGATGTACACGAATGGTACTACTGTAGTGTCGAGGATCTGGGACAGTACTTTGCTTCGGCCTGTCGTGTGGCATCTGCAATTCTACAACGCGGTTGCTTTGTTGTAAATCATGGCAACTCGTAACATCATCGACCCATTCACTAACACGGCTTCGGGTTGATCCTGCGCTCGAGCCCCTTTCATTTGCCAGCTCTTCAAGTAAACGATACTTTTTCTCTAGAAATGCTTTCTGCTTAGTCAATTCTTCTGCAGCTTGTTGACGCTCAAGCTCCCGCTCTTCTTCCAACTGCTGCAACTTCAGCCTTAGGAACATTTGTGGTGATCTGCTTGACGATCCGGATACGTTTGAGGCTGGTTTCCTCGGCAGCTTTTTATCAGCGGCTGGATCTAACTGAGCTGACAAAACTGGGGTCATTTGTAGCTGCGGAACATAAATGGATGGTGGCAGTACTCCGGTTGATGTAGCCATCCCGGCTTCTTCGAGGTTTCCATGTGAAGCATTTGCTGAATATTGGAGATTGGCCACTGGCTGTGTCTGACGTTTACAATCGTCCTGCGGAAGAGTTTTCTTAGAAATTGAGCGGGGCCCGTGGACGCCGGTTGCAGCTTCGCATTTGGTACAACTCCACGAATGCTTCTCAATTTCCTGCGTTACCCCAACGCACTGATAATGATGCCATTTGTCACACGTATCACAGCACACCATCTTGTTCGTATCTTCTCCGCGGCACATCTGGCATGATCGCACAGGAACAGCTATATTTGGATCCTCCACCATTTGGACATTACCATGACTACCAATTTCCACATCACTTGCTATCTTTGACCGTAAACTTCGACTCGACTGACTGACTGACTGCGTTTGACTGACTCATTACTCATATATAAACGAGAATAATAATATGTTGGAAATTGCCAGCGGGATCGAAGGGGTTAATTTTGCCGTGATAATAATCTCCCACAATAAATACACAATCGTTCAGTGGGATGATTATTATTCTCCTGCAACACATAGAGGAATCTTATTTAAATTAATTAAATTTAACTAGATAACAACAGTGATTGATAATAAATGAAACTATTTAGCGAGAACATTAAATTTAATGAAACTTACGTTTAGTCCCGCTTCTAACTCAGTCTACCGTTATAGAAAGAGATCCGGCCGTTAGGAAGATTAGCCCTACTGTAAATACTAGATTTTAAGCTTATTTTATAACATTGCATGATATAATATCAGAATTTACCGTAGAATCTAAGAACTCACTAGTTTTAGTTAGCGTCATACGCAATTTGGATGAATACACTTAGGCACCTAAAGTAGATATTTAGATTTAAGCTAAATAATACGTTTAAGTTAAGAAGCACTTTACCGATACGATATAAGATGTTTGCCTAATATATAAACTTTAATTTTTAATTTGTAATTCTTGTAGCAGCAGTGTTTAACTTCTAGTAGCACTGTTTAATTGTTCAAGATAGCACTATAGAGTAGGGCGGGGCATAAGTGCGATGTTTGAAGTTGTCATCAATTTTCGCGAGATATAAAGAAGAACAACAACAAAATATATTTTACAGTGATGCAGTAACTCAATGTCTTTACATTCAACTATAAATCATCTGGAATAATAGTGTTATTGAAAATAAATTCTTCAATCTTCTGAACAAGTGCCGATTCGCACTTTTACCCCACTAGCGGGGTAAAAGTTCGATTACCGCGGGGCAAAAGTGCGAAGCTCGAATCCATGAAATTAGCACAGCAGTAGCTAACAAAACCATATTATCGTCAATCTGCGGTATGTTTCGGTAAGGAATATTCTCAATTTACACCTTTCCTATTTTACGCTGGTGTATTGCAGCCTCCGACAGATCGAAACTTTCTCAAACGTTTGTTTTATGTTTCATCAGCGGAAAAACATTGTTTTCCTTCGACCAACATCTGTAGAACACAGTTTTCTGCAGATCTTCCATTTCTAGTATCTGTAATATAGTGCCAAAAGCTGTATATAAGCTATACATTTTTGCCCCGTCCGTGAATCGCACCTTTACTCCGCTAGGCGCTTGACGGGGTTTGATTAAATTATGGAAAAGCGAAACTGTTATTTTCTTGATTCAAATAGAATTTCGTTTCGAAACAAAAATATTTTTAGGTTGTTATAAAAATTTCGTTTGAAACAAACGAATTTTTTCGCTGCGTGATAGAACTAGAACTCCTTTCCTCGAACAACCCCGTTGAGAATCGCGGCTATAACGCTGACGGACGAACAGCGTCGCCCGCAGTACCTTACAAGTCGCAAGGACTTGCATAGTGTCGTCGTCCCGTCAGTAAAATGAGTTAGATTCTCGATCCATGAATCGAACTTTTACCCCGTCAATAAATCGAACTTTTGCCCCGCTAGGCGCTTGACGGGGTTTGATTAAATTATGGAAAAGCAACATATATTTTGTAAATTTTTCTCACCGCAATTTCAAGAGAGATATCTGAGTGATGTAAAACGCTGCTACAATTTGTGAATAAGTAATATCCTCCTGTTGATATCGTATTTGCCATACAACGAAATATTACATCAAAACCGTTCTAAAATAACTTTTACCCATAACTCAGCAACTATGATTCGTAAACAACAAATGTTTATGATGGATTTAAGCTGTCAAAGTACTCACCCATCCATGCCAATGTAGTCAATTTACTCGGAATCCGCACTGATAAATCATTGAATCGCACTTTTACCCGCATCGTACTTTTACCCCTCCTTACTCTAATTGTTTATGATTTTGAACACTAAGAGTCAGTGCCGCGAAACTGTCACCCTTGGTTATTGATTCCTCGTACTGACAGTGATCACTGTCATCTTCAACACGAACGCGCATACTGTGCGTTGCAAGTTACAGCGGCTCGATCTATAGTGAAGCCGCGCTGGCGTGGGGGCACGCTAACAGCAATAAAGATGCAAACTGCTACTCTGTCGGCACGGTTTTTCAGAAGCGATCCATTCTGATAAGAAGTTGTTTGTTCTTCAAACACCGCATCATGCTCAAAATGATCGGTTGTGATCAGTGTCGATCGTGGACGTTCCAAAGCACAAACGGAATGTACCACGATACCAAAATTCATCAACGGACATGGTATGGGGAGGCATTTCAAAGAAAGGAAAATTTATTCTATTATTCATTGACAAGACAAGGGTGTGAAAGTTAATGCAAAATACTATCTGGAAATGGTTTTACACTAGAATCTCGTTTTACGTCCGTTCATTTTACGTGATTTCGTTTTACGTCACTTTTTTTACGTCTAAAATTTGAATTAACGTCCTCTCGTTTTACGTCCAAAATTTGAATTAGCGTCCACTTTTTTACGTCCAAAACTTGAATTAACGTCCTCTCGTTTTACGTCCGAAATTTGGATTGTCTTCGGGAAAGTTACTTAAATGACTGCCGCCTTCAAGATGGTATGGAAAATAGCGCCGAATTGACTCACTACGTGGCTCTAGCGTATATGTAGCATTGTTATACAAGCTGTATCTTGCGCTGCTGACTATCTAGAAAGTTGTGATCTTCGGGAAGGTTACTTAAATAACTGCCGCCTTCAAGATGGTATGGAAAATAGCGCAGAATTGACTCACTACGTGGCGCTAGCGTATATGTAGCATTATTATACAAGCTGTACCTTGCTCTGCTGGCTATCTAGAAAGTTACGGTCTTCGGGAAGGTTACTCAAATGACTGCCACCTTCAAGATGGTATGGAAAATAGCGCAGAATTAACTCACTACGTGGCGCTAGCGTATAGGTAGCATTCTTATACAAGCTGTATCTTGCGTTGCTGACTATCTAGAAAGTTGCGGTCTTCAAGAAGGTTATTCAAATGATTGCTGCCTTCAAGATGGTATGGAAAATAATGCAGAATTGACCCATTATGTGGCGCTAGCGTATATGTAGCATTCTTATACAAGCTATACCTTGCGTTGCTGACTATCTAGAAAGTTACGGTCTTCAAGAAGGTTTCTCAAATGATTGCTGCCTTCAAGATGGTATGGAAAATAATGCAGAATTGACCCATTATGTGGCGCTAGCGTATATGTAGCATTCTTATACAAGCTATACCTTGCGTTGCTGACTATCTAGAAAGTTACGGTCTTCGGGAAGGTTACTCAAATGACTGTCACCTTCAAGATAGTATGGAAAATAGCGCAGAATTGACTCACTACGTGGCGCTAGCATATAGGTAGCATTCTTATGCAAGCTGTATCTTGCGTTGCTGATTATCTAGAAAGTTGCGGTCTTCGAGAAGGTTACTCAAATGACTCTCACCTTCAAGATAGTATGGCAAATAGCGCAGAATTGACTCACTACGTGGCGCTAGCGTATATGTAGCATTCTCATACAAGCTGTATCTTGCGCTGCTGGCTATCTAGAAAGTTACGGTCTTCGGGAAGGTTACTTAAATAATTGCTACCTCCAAGATGGCATGAAAAATAGCGCAGAATTGACTCACGACGTGGCGCTAGCGTATATGTAGCATTCTTATACAAGCTGTATCTTGCGCTGCTGGCTATCTAGAAAGTTACGGTCTTCGGGAAGGTTACTCAAATGACTGCCACCTTCAAGATGGTATGGAAAATTCAAGATGATATGGAACCGGCGGCACTAGTGCATGTTTTTTTGTATTTGCCATAACTCATGATCTTGGTTGTACAAGAAGTTCCTTTCTTCGGAAAGGTAGTTTAAGTTACCGAACCGTTCATTCATTTTATGTCCGAAATTTGAATTAACGTCCTATCGATTTACGTCCAAAATTTGAATTAACGTGCAAGGGATTTTGGGGCCGGGGAAGGTTCTTAGGATGATTGTGTATTTTTTATCCCTCTCTTTCCCGCTTGGTCAACCGTCCATAAAAATTTTGCAAAATTTACGCCCGTATTTTTCCATTTGGCACTTAGGGATCCCCGTTTTGAGAAAGAGTGGTCCCAAAAAATCCCAACTTTTGCCAAGCTTTCCTTCTTTAATAATTTATCACTTTTGAACCACTGAATTGATTTTTATTATTTTGGTACCAAATAAGGAGTTAAAGCTCAAGGTTTTCAGTGACTGCTCAAACATTTAAAATATTTTGACGTAGGACTACGTCTTAGTTTACTATACTGGGACTGGGTAGCACTTTGTGAAAACGAAAATAGAAGTGTAACGTTTGAATGAAAGATTTCAAATCTAAAACGAACTACTAAACTACTGAACGAAACTGAACGATTTATATGTTGTTGAATAGATAAAATGTCCAGCAATTTTATGGATGGGTAAAAGAGCAATTTTAAGAAGGGCGTAAGAGGAGGGCCTCAAAGCTCGAGAACTAATCAATCAAATAGAACCAAATTTGGCTTGTGGGTGTTTTTGGAGACATGAATTTATTTTATGATGCTTTGAGACCCCTCACCCCTGTGGTACGAGGATAAGAACTCTCATACAAATAAAACAGAAATTTTCTGCTACGTAACAAGCGGTAAACTGTGAAAGTAAACTAGTAAAACCTTCTCGGAGCAAAAGACAGTGAATCGACGCCGCTAACTTACGTGCCTGTTGCCATTAATGTCAAAAGAGAACGACATTCGACTGGCACGTCATATTTTCGATGAACGCGCTTGGGCTTTAATGTTATTTGTAACCAATGGCCCTTTTAAAGGCCATAAGCGAGTTAAAGTAAGATTATTGAAACATGTCATGCTACGCATAATCATATATAATACAATAATCGGTGGGCTGTTCATTCATTACTATTTCAACTTTTATGATGCACACAAGTGATTTTTAAAAGAAATCACTATGTCTCAATGGTTGCAGGCGTTGTATTTATGAACCCCCGTCCACGTATTTTCATAGCCATCATTGCATTCAATGAAGAATTGGATCTAAATACTTTTGCTTTCTCGACTGCGTCGAGGATGTCTGAAACATAGGTTCTTCTTTCACCACAACACTTGCGACGTCGTGTAAAGCGGTCGTCATTGTTACCTCACCGGAACTGCCGTCATTAAAATAGACCGATAGTTTAATTTGCATATCCAGAATATTAGATATCATAGCCTCCTTCACTTTTATCGTAAGGGATTCTTCCTTCCATGGTAGCAGATTTTTCCATTGAACTATTCATCACTATTCATTCATACATTCATCACTTTTAACACACAACTCACGTCAGCAAAACTTCTCTAAACATTTCAAGCTTTTTCTTTTCATGATTTTTTATTCATGAAAACAGAAACAGATTTCTTTCTATGTAGACCCAACTATGTTTAGGCCATTACAAATATTTTATAAAGTTTTTGTCCTTCCGGTGTTCGGCTACTCCCCCTTCAGCAGCCAGTTCAGGGGGGGGGGGCGAAAAAACAAAGTGAATTTGCGAAAAAACAAAGTGAATGAGCAATAAAACATGGATTTTAAGAATTTTTATTTAAGGTTTAAACATGAAAACCGAATCTATTCTTGCTTATAATATATACGTTATTATTTTCTATGCAAAAATATACGAAAAAAGACAAAAACAAAGGAAAATTGTTTTTGGACGATTTTCGGAAATTCCATTGTTTGAATTTCCATTTCTGTTTCGTGCTAGAAGCGTTAATTCAACTCGGAGACTCATTTTTCGAGTTTTTCAGACTGTAGACAGAGAATTAATTTTATAAAAATAAATTTGACTCATGTCCTACAAATTATTTTTTTGCCACCCGATTTTTCAAGCCAATTTCCAAGGGGGGGGGGGGGGGTGACAAAAACTTTAAATATGATTTGCAATGGCCTTATTATATGTAATTAAAACATATAAGGTACCCCGGGGCAAGTGGAAACGAAAATATGTTTAGTTAGGATTTATTCGACTATGTAATACACACCTATGATTATTTTAAAATTCTTGTAGCACAGAAACTCTTCAGTGACCTATATTCAAATTTGAACCATCTTGAAGGCGGCAGTCATTTAAGTAATCTTCCCGAAGACCGCAACTTTCTAGATACTCAGCAGCGCAAGATAGAGCTTGTATAAGAGTGCAACATATACGTAAGCGCCACGTAGTGAGTCAATTCTATAATCCATGCAATCCGACGAAAAGCCCTTGATCTGCTAAACAACTTTGTCGAGGACACCAACGTTCTATACGGTCAGGATCACGAGTTATTCCATGTTGGAACCAATTATGTGAATTCCTCCACGTTTTTTACGTCCAAAACTTGAATTAACGTCCTCTCGTTTTACGTCCAAATTTTGAATTAACATCCTCTCGTTTTACGTCCGAAATTTGAATTAACGTCCACTTTTTTTACGACCGATTTGATTCACGTCCCCCCAATAGTGGACGTAAAACGCGATTTGAGGAACAAAATTAGATAGCTTACGTTCGGGGAATGTATGGTGAAGAATATTACTGCTTTCAACAGGATGGAGTTCCTGCTCGCACTGCTAACCTTGTGCAGACGTGGTGCAAAGCCAATCTGACGGATTTCATATCGAAAAAGGAATGGCCTTCAAGCAAGCATGGAAAAAATCATATCAGACAGCATTCATTTTGAAATCATCGACAACCTGCTCATCGTAAGGTTTAAATAGTACTGAGACTGACCATCTCTGTACAAAATTGCGCACTCTTACGTACGAAACAGAACAAGCAAAGCAAAGATGTTCACGTGATGGATCTTTTGTGCGGTGTATTCATTCTACTACGAACGCTTTTCAAAAGAATTGTTTTTGAATTCATTCACTGAGTCGCAAAAAAATGTTCACAAAACAATCGCTTGAATGTTTCTTGCACCGCAAAAATTCACTAAAATAATCGTGATTTTTCATATTTTCCAATATTGTTTCACCAAATTTAGAAATTTGGGACCTTGTACTACTAACTTTATTTTAAGCTAGCAGAAAATTGTTTTTTTGGTATGCAACAATCGAGCATTAATTAGCATTTGCATTAATTGATCTTCAATTAACCGAATGGTGCAACTAATATTCTGTTAACTTTGCACTTACTGCTTAAGAGGGCAAGGCACTATTTTCACGTAATTTTTTGACGTAGGACTACGTCTTTCAGGAAGGCAGCTGGTATAGGGTGTCATTCCAAAAAAAAAATCTTTCTCGAAGTGATCAGGTTTTGAACGCTAATAGCTTAGTGGTTTCCTGAACGTTTTTCAATATTTTTACACCAATCGATTGGAAAATCTTCTAAGAATTGGCCCAAATGAAGAAAAGTATGGATTCTTGAACTATTGAAAAATTGAAAATAATGAACCTATGTTTTACCAGAATTCTCGCTTCGTGATTGGTTGGAAGATTCTTTACGATGATCTAAACCTACACCAATTTCAGGGTGTCGACTCAAATCCAAAAATAAAATTCCCTGACTTTCCCTGATTTTCCCTGATGCTTCAAATATTTTTCCCTGACCCTCAAAACTAGAATATCAAGCTTATTTGAGTGATTTCTGGCTTAAGTTTTTAACCCTTTAGTATGGCTTATTCTAGCTGCTGAAAACTAAAGCTAGATTTCTTCATGATTTAAGAACACATATCAAAGATTCTTAACCTATTTCTTACCAGCGTTTCGAAAACGCCCTCTTCTATCGAGTCTAGGGACAGTTATGTTTGTGGTATCAACTTGAATCCAAAGAAACAAAGATTGAGAAATAATCTAATCGACCTGTTTTTGCACAAAGCTTAGATGTTACATACAAAAAAATTACTGCCGTGTAAACATAACAAATCTTGCTAATTTTCAGTCAGCTCGAACTAGTAACTTTGCCGCTGGAAGGTGGACACATGTCTGCGAGTTTTCAGTTAAACTAAAACAAAACTTTCCTGGAAGTTCCAGCTTGTTATCTTTGCTGCAAAAAGCATGGGGTTAAGGAGATGATTCCCCAAAGATTTTTGGTACAAAAATGTGCGTTTTGCTGGCTTCGAGGGACGGCAAAACTTTAGCTAGATATATTATTGGAAAATGTCCAAATGGCAAATATTTTAACCTTCAATGGTGGACAGTCAAGACTAAAGCTGTGTGTCATGATTTCGGATTGCAACTATCGAGGCTTGAAAGCAACAATGACTCGAAGGTAGTTCGGTGGCCGGTCGTTCGGTCTGATGACCGTATATGGGTATTGAGAATTAAGGCAAATTCTTCAACTACAGCTTAATCAACGTATAGTCACCAACAAATCAAAAAATCGATGGTACTAGGGACGAATTGAATTGCCCAGTTAGCTTCGAGGTACGATGCTGATCTAACAAGCCAGTTGTGTTCGAATCTCGGCTAGCCGGTTTTTGTTAGACAGAATCAGTAGGATCGTTGCACTGACCCCGTAATTTTCCTGTACTTCTAACAGCCGGCTGCGAAGTCTGTCGATAAAGAAAGATAATGTCTAGTGACGGTTAATGCTCAAGACTTTGCTTTGCTTGGCTAGGGACGAATTCTATGACAGGTTCGAAAGGATTTATGGGTTTTATTTATGGGGTGCGCACGACTTGAAAATACAAGACTCTAGCTCCCAGATCGATAGTGTTTAACGGTCAAAACTCACAAGTCACTCGAAGTCACAATATACAGTCTTTTCTTAGCGACTTTGACCACTATCTCGTCGTAAGATCCACGCAAGGTTATCGAAATCGGCGAAGGCTCGCACTGAGAGGATGTTGCATTTCAACATCTAGCGGTTTACGGCATATGACGTTGCAGTAGAGTACACCAGAAAGCTTGATCAACGAATCGCAGAACAGCAGGACGAAAGGGAATAAGACGTAAGTAGGCTGTGGAGGATCCGCCATGGCGCCAACAACTACGAGGGAAGTGATAGGCACGACGTGGGGAAGACAATCACCCTTATTCTGCGAGTCACGTGACTCAATACGACAATTGTCACTCGCCGTGACTCGCCACGGCGAGTCGAATTGAGTGCTGTCACCTAGGTAACAACCCCGTGTCACCTAAGTGACAAACCGTGCCACCTAGGCGACAATTGTCACCTCATTCGCGATGACTCCAAATTAGCTACGTCACTCGCCTCGCAGAATAAGGGTGAGTGTAACAGCTTGTTTGATGTCGAATGCCAGAAAATGACAAATGAGAAGAACCAGGCCAAGAGTCGCATGCTCACTGCGGATCACGTCAGAACAGAGAAACATGTAAGCTTTCTGCGTATTACGTAACCAGCTGAACCAGTCCCGAAGGTTGCCAACTCGCATAAACGCAAATTCTACAGAACGTTAATGCTCCCGGTAACCCTTAACGGACATGAATCATGGACACTGAAGGAAGGTGATCAATGCTTGGGGCTTCTGAGTGTAAAATTCTGCAACTGGTGAAAACGCTATAGATCGCGTGTAAATAACAGTATGTATCCCGCTTTGTGCTCTTGATGTCTATAGAGTAAGGAGGGGTAAAAGTACGATGCGGGTAAAAGTGCGATTCAATGATTTATCAGTGCGGATTCCGAGTAAATTGACTACATTGGCATGGATGGGTGAGTACTTTGACAGCTTAAATCCACCATAAACATTTGTTGTTTACGAATCATAGTTGCTGAGTTATGGGTAAAAGTTATTTTAGAACGGTTTTGATGTAATATTTCGTTGTACGGCAAATACGATATCAACAGGAGGATATTACTTATTCACAAATTGTAGTAGCGTTTTACATCACTCATATATCTCTCTTGAAATTGCGGTGAGAAGAATTTACAAAATATATGTTGCTTTTCCATAATTTAATCAAACCCCGTCAAGCGCCTAGCGGGGCAAAAGTTCGATTTATTGACGGGGTAAAAGTTCGATTCATGGATCGAGAATCTAACTCATTTTACTGACGGGACGACGACACTATGCAAGTCCTTGCGACTTGTAAGGTACTGCGGGCGACGCTGTTCGTCCGTCAGCGTTACCTTTAGCCATGCTTCTCAACGGGGTTGTTCGGGGAAAGGTTTCGTTTCTATCACGGAGCGAAAAAATTCATTTGTTTCAAACGAAATTTTTATAACATCCTAAAAATATTTTTGTTTCGAAACGAAATTCTATTTGAATCAAGAAAATAACAGTTTTGAATTAAAAGTAAAGTATTGTCAAATTGAGTTTTCGATGTGGTTGAAACTACATTTTTACCTTTGTTATAGAGTAAGGATGCGATTTAATGATTTATCGGTGTAGATTCGAGTAAATTGACTACATTGGCATTAATGGGTGACTACTTTGACTGCTTGAATCTAACATAAACTTTGGTTGCTTACGAAGCATAGTTGCTGAGTTATGTGCAAATGTTATTTTAGGGCGGTTTTGATGTAATTTTTTGTTGTACGGGTAATACGATATCAACAGGAGGATATTACTTGTTGAAAATTTGTAGCAGTGTTTTACATCACTCGCATATCTGTTTTGAAAATACGGTGAAAAGAGTTTACAAAATATATTTCGCTTTTCCATAATTTAATCAAACCCCGTCAAGCGCCTAGCGGAGTGAAGGTGCGATTCACGGACGGGGCAAAAATGTATAGCTTATATACAGCTTTTGGCACTATATTACAGATACTAGAAATGGAAGATCTGCAGAAAACTGTGCTCTACAGATGTTGGTCGAAGGAAAACAATATTTTTCCGCTGATGAAACATAAAACAAACGTTTGGGAAAGTTTCGATCTGTCGGAGGCTGCAATACACCAGCGGAAAATAGGAAAGGTGTAAATTGAGAATATTCCTTACCGAAACGTACCGCAGATTGTCGATAATATGGTTTTGTTAGCTACTGCTGTGCTAATTTCATGGATTCGAGCTTCGCACTTTTGCCCCGCGGTAATCGAACTTTTACCCCGCTAGTGGGGTAAAAGTGCGAATCGGCACTTGTTTAGAAGAATGAAGAATTTATTTTCAATAACACTATTATTCCAAATGATTTATAGTTGAATGTAAAGACATTGAGTAGCTGCATCACTATAAAATATATTTTGTTGTTGTTCTTCTTTATATCTCGCGAAAATTGATGACAACTTCAAACATCGCACTTATGCCCCGCCCTACTCTACTGTGAAGTGCGTGAGGCCTGCCATTGCCGATTTCGAGCACTACAGCGAGTGAAGTCTGACAATTGTACGGCGCAAAACAAATAAAAAATTTACGCAAACTGAAAGATAATCGAATCGCCACTAGACATGTAACAAGTTTTAATTCAACCGATCAATCTGCGTATATTTTACACGAAAATTGATTTGATTCCAAAGTTGATCAACAATATTGCCGGGTAAACAAAATTTCCCTGATTGAATTTCGAAATTCCCTGATATTCCCTGATTTCCCTGATCCAAAAATGAATTCCCTGATATTCCCTGATTTTCCAGGTTTTTCCAGGAAATCGACACCCTGAATTTGATATCTGTGCTTGGGAAGTAAGCCAAAACAAGTGACCAAGCTTCTTCATTTCAAAAAGATTTCTAAACACCGCGATTAAACCTAGACCATTGTGATGTCCTTGCTTTAGAAGTACGCCAGAAAGAGTGATAAAGCCCCCTCGTGCCAACAGATTTCTTACGAACACGAATAAACCTAGTTCAATTTGATGTCTGTGTTAGGGAAGTGTGCCAGAAAAAATGACACAAGTTCGTTGTTCCAACAGATCGCAAATTCTTTACTGCGAGACGATTAAACCTAGGCGAATTTGATATCTGTGTTGGAAAAATGTGCTTCAGCTGTAGTGTTCGGTTATAATATAACTCTGTATGAATACGCATGCTTACCGTTTCATTAGAAGTGTAGTGAAAAGATGTGCTGTTGATAAAATAGGATTGAATTGGTAAAATCCCTTCAGCGTGGGGAACCATGGGTAATAAAAACAATCTTTAATTTCTGTAAGGTAGTAGGAAAGCAATAGTTTGTGTTCTTGATTTTGTTAAATTATTTCCAAATTCACATAGAAATAACTCTGAAATCTTTTGAGGATTGAACGTATGCAATGTTACTACTTTGATAAATGTTACATACAACGCATGTAGCATGCATATATGTTGCATATAGCATGCATACATGAAGAATCGAATGATTACAAGCACGGATACATATTACTATCACTACAGAGAGACTTACGTAATCCTGCGTCACCTGTATACGCGGTCGTGTCTTGTACACAACCCCTCTAATTTTTAGATGAGAACACAATTAGCGATTCCGAAAGTCACCTAAGTGACTCTAGTCAACTGAATGACTACATAGAGCAATAGATGAAGTGAAGTAGCAATAGATGAAGTGAAGATAATGTGAGTGAATGAAATTTTCCATGCTTGCCTCTAAGTTCTCCTGATTTGATCCCACTGGATTTTAGTATATAGCGGTACATGCAGCAGATGCTCAAGGATTATAAATATCATAATTTGGATGAATTTAAGTTAGTTATCAACTATGGGTGATATTCCGATGGAAGTAGTGCGTGCCGCATGTAACAACTTTAAAAAGCGTTTGAAGCGTGTTATCCAGGCAAAAAGTGATTCAATAAAGTAATGATTGTTTGTTGCGTTCTGTATTTATAGGTAAACCACTTCTAAGAGTAAAATTCGAGATTCAGCCTTTATTTACGAAAATATATTACTTTATTTTTGTTCGAATACATATGTGTCACACTGTATAATAATTTGATATCTGTGCTTAGGAAGTACGCCATAAAGAATGGTAAAGTCATCTCGTCCTAACAGGATTTATTAGCACCGCGATGAACTTAGTCCAATTTGATGTCTTGAAAGTGAACAGTTATAAAAAAGTGAGTGGCAAACCCTATCTTTCGGCCGATTGTATCCATATACTGAATGCATTTATTCAAAACTAATGTCTTATATGAAAAAGGGGTTGACGTAATATTCAAAAATGTGACGAGATGCAACAATTTTCAAAGTGAGGAAGAATTCCCGATTGTCTGACCCAAAAATAAGGTTTGGGCGTTTAATATGATGCTTCAATTGATGATATTTTAACTGTCATAATTTTAACTTGCTATTCGCATGTTTGCGGAAACGCAATTATATTTCAAACCAACATGTCACAAAAATTTGTGCTATATATCAACAATTTGTAAGGAAATTGACGAAAGTGATTCAGTACTAAATGATAATGCAGATTGTATTTATTTATTTTTTCCGTTCAACCATAAGCTGTGCGTTCAATGACAAACATTTTATGTTTTGAGCAAGATCATTAAACCAGTTACCTAAAGTCTACTTAAAGACTAGTGGTATAAGTCACACAAGGATTTTCAAAATGCAATATCGTCGCCAATCACCAGAAGAAGTGTGATTCTCGCCTAAGGAAACTACAAACTCTAAGAAACTCAACTGATATACAGAACACGAGCATTTAGAAAGTTTAAACTTGGCTTTTTCTATGAAATTTATAGGAATGTTCACGAGCATTTATTACAATACAGTAAATTAAAAATTTGCGTGACAAATATTTGGAAAATGTCAAGCTTTGTCGAATTGAACCTGCATTCGTAGTTCTACGTGAGCCTCTCGTTCGTGCCCCTAGGCACATACCTTGGTACTTTTTTTTCTTTTTGTTCTCTGATCGTTGCACACTTAAATTTTTTTTACCGAACTCTAAGCAGCCGAACGTTCGGTAAAATTCGATGGCGCCAATCGACGTTTACGGATCATTAGTAATGTTTGGCATCATAAAAAATTTTTACCGAACGTTCTGCTGCTCAGAGTTCGGTAAAATTTACGATAATTTACCGAACTCGGTACTTTTTTTTAAGTGTGTGCTTTTCGTTGTCGTTGCTTTGTCGTTGTCGTTGCTTCTCATGATGATGATGATGTGGGGGGTAACGAATGATCAGCCAAAGGTGAAGGCGTTAGAGAGGATGGTGTGAAGGCCGCAATACGGATATGAACATGACTGATACATACAGGGAAGCGGATAAATAAAAGGAAGAAGAAGTTCAAGATAAGTACATTCAATGTTTTTGCTTATACAATTCTAGTGGGTCTGGGAAGGGTCAAGTTCTGTCATTTTATCTTCCTCCTCAATAATTCAGCTTCACCTCATTATGGCGCTAGTGTTGTCCGCATGGACTCTTTCATCATTATCACGAACATCTTTTCTCAGCCTTGGGCAGACTCGGTTCTAACTGCCCCACCTGTTGCTGTAAACGGAAACGGAAATATTTAGGGTTTTCACAGAAATGACCATAATTTCTCTATGTTTCTAAAATTGAATATTTTATAATTTTTCCTGTACAAACAATTAAAAGACATTTCTAAATCATTTTGTCTACACACTTGAAAAAAAGTGCCGAAGTCAGCAAAATTTTGCCGAGATTTGGACAGTCGAGCGTTCGGTAAAATTTTTTATGATGCCAAACGTTAGTAAAGATCCGTAAACGTCGATTTGCAAAACTGAAATTTTTACCGAACGCTCGGCTGTCCAAATCTCGGCAAATTTTGCTGAGTTTTTTAAGTGTGTACCACCTGAATATTGTCAGAAATGAGTTGACATTTGGAAATGCAGTTGACAAAATTGTGTCGTAGTCCTAGGCAGACACCAATTGTTTTGAAACTTTTTAAATATGTATTCTTTGCAAACTAAATGTGCTATTTTGTATTACAGTATATACAAGCAACCAACCAGACTCAGTCTACTTTAACAGTAGAAACCAACATCAACACTGCGACCAAAGCTGTTTGGAACCAAGCTCTGAACCAATCGTACGGATTTTTTATTCCTCAAGATTCGCTGTACGGAAACAGTATAATTCCGGTACTACCCCGTTTCGAGAATACAACGCCAACAAACAGCAGCGGGAGTTCTAATGGTTCTACTGTGCTTAGTGGAAGTAAATAAATCCAACAAATGGCGCGCATAAAACTAAAAAAACTAGAAGAATTTCTGCAAACGGTTGATGGGTTTGAAAATCCTAAAATAATGTACGAACAATATGTCACTCCGTCACATATTGCCAGCCATATGCTATATACTATTCAAACGAATTACGATGATTTGGAGAATAAACTGGTTTTAGATATTGGATGCGGAGCTGGTATGTTAAGCATTGGGTCATCACTGTTAGGAGCTTCGCATGTAATTGGAATTGAAATTGATGCTGATGCCGTTGAAGTAAGATTACGACTAAATTATTATTTAATGATTATGATTTTTATTTTTTTCTTTCTATAAGATATTCAAAAATAACGTAAACGGATTTCGGTTGAGTAATGTGGACTGTATTCAGTTAGATGTGTTAAACATGAATGACCCCACTATTGATCACAAAATCGATACCGTGCTCATGAATCCTCCATTCGGAACCAGACATAACAGCGGCATTGATATGAAATTTTTACGAATAGGTCTTAACATTGCCAACGGAAATGTTTACTCTCTTCATAAAACATCAACAAGGTAATCATTAAACTAACTAAATGCTCACTGGTTTGTGATAACTCTTTTTATTATTCAGAAATCACATCAGAAAAAAATGTATTGAATGGAATATTAAAGCCATCGTGATCGCACAACTCAGATATAATCTTCCGCAAACCTACAAGTTCCATAAAAAATCTAACGTTGATATTGCCGTAGATTTATGGCGTTTTGAATCGAAACAAAAAATATAGCATAATTGTTGATAATTAACCTTCTGCATGTATGGATAAATAAAAACTGCATGAGCTATAATATATTTCGGTTTATTCAAACATGATACCCTGGGCAAGTGGTAAGTCTGCTGAGTGATTAATGGTTATTGTAGAACGACGAACGTACTGTTTCCATGCGTCAGATCCTGATTCACGTCCGCCACCAGTATGTTTTTCTCCGCCGAATGCCCCTCCAATTTCAGCTCCCGAAGGGGAAGTGTTAATATTTACGATACCACAATCCGAACCATCCTCTCCAATCCACTAAAAAAAAGAGAAAACACTAATTTGAATCAAAACTTATAATAGCTGTTTTGCCTATCTACTACACAAATAATCTATACCTATAAAAATGAATCTCTGCCTGTCAGTGTGTCCGTATGTCCCTTATAGACTCGGAAACTACTAAACTGGTCAGCGCGAAAATTTGCATGCAGGGGTTATTGAGAAGGTTCTTATGATAGTTAGAGTTTCCTCCCCCCTAAGAGAGGGGGCTCCCATACAAATGAAATACAAATTTCCTCATAACTCGAGAACTAACCGTGGAATAACCCTTTCCAGCTGCCAAGCTACGAACAACGCTGTAGGCTCATCGACCTAGACCCACAGAGAACAGACATCCAAGCGAAAGGTCCCCACTTGGATAAAACTTATGTCAAATTAGTTGGGAAACTATAGTCACAGAGAACAGACATCCATTCAGGAACAAATTTTTCGGGAATTCTTGGATAAAATTTCAAATTAAAATCACCTAATATGCTAGCGTCACCACCACTATAGTTTCCCAACTAAATGATTCTTTTGATTTGCACACTGACAACCTTTGGCTCCTCTGGCGCTAGTATATATGGACTGTAACCGTTATGCTAGCGCCAGAAGCTAGCTGTTGTGAGTTTAGTGTAGAATTTTATGCGCCTTTAGCGACATCATCACTATAGTTTCCCAACTACTTTGACATAAGTTTTATCCAAGTGGGGACCTTTCGCTTGGATGTCTGTTCTCTGTGCTATAGTGATGATGTCGCTAAAGGCGCATAAAATTCTACACTAAACTCACAACAGCTAGCTTCTGGCGCTAGCATAACGGTTACAGTCCATATATACTAGCGCCAGAGGAGCCAAAGGTTGTCAGTGTGCAAATCAAAAGAATCATTTAATTGGGAAACTATAGTGGTGGTGACGCTAGCATATTAGGTGCTTTTAATTTGAAATTTTATCCAAGAATTCCCGAAAAATTTGTTCCTGAATGGATGTCTGTTCTCTGTGCTAGACCCCCTTCATGTTCGTCGCGATGTAAATAGAGCAACAATTGTCTCCGATTTATTGACCTCACGGGTGGATTGCCCGTATATATTGCAAAACCTTGATATTCACGTCCGGAGTCGTACATTGCGCAATAGCCACTTTTTGCACGTGCCGAATCGACGGACTAACTACAGCAGCTTCAGCACGATTACCGGTCTCCAACGCCACTAACCGCTTTTACTTCAGCTTCGAATTTGACGTCAGCCATAACGCGCTGAAAAATCGCTTTTTTTCAATAGTGTACTGGAGTCACCTGCTAGAAATATAACACACCTTGCACCGTCTGATAGAATACATTGGATTAGAAGCGATGTATCTAGTGTATCTCTTATGTGGTGGTTATCAAGAGAGAGAGCGCACTTGACAGCCAAGCAGAGAATCGGGAGTTTACGGATAGACATGCGAGGGACCAGATCGGTACAAATAACGCGTAGTTTTTAAGTTAAATTATCAGTTGGGCCACGAGGCTTGTTGATGTACAAACACAGAGAACAGACATCCAAGCGAAAGGTCCCCACTTGGATAAAACTTATGTCAAATTAGTTGGGAAACTATAGTGAGGATGTCGCTAAAGGCGCATAAAATTCTACACTAAACTCACAACAGCTAGCTTCTGGCGCTAGCATAACGGTTACAGTCCATATATACTAGCGCCAGAGGAGCCAAAGGTTGTCAGTGTGCAAATCAAAAGAATCATTTAGTTGGGAAACTATAGTGGTGGTGACGCTAGCATATTAGGTGATTTTAATTTGAAATTTTATCCAAGAATTCCCGAAAAATTTGTTCCTGAATGGATGTCTGTTCTCTGTGTTATTACCACGAAAATACATATCGCGCCCCTCGTTTTGGCGACAGACATAAGCCTATATATATAAATAGATGCGACAACAAAAACCATTTTCTAGGAATCACCACAAGATTTAAACCGGAAAACATTCAGATTCACAACATGCACGAGGCATTACGACTAAACTGAGAGACTTCTAAGTCAAAAAATTTTTTTCTCATAAGTCCACCATCTTTCAAATTAGTTCGCGGGCCGCACGAATCATCTCGGAGGGCCACATGCGGCCCGCAGGCCACAGTTTGGCCATCACTGGCATAGAGATTCACTGCTTCAATGGAATATAATTTTACCACTGACGAACTGACATGACACATAGAAGAAAATCTTTTAAAAACCATCGTCCTACACATTTTGCTTGCACACTAGCACCCTCTGTTATGCATGTCGCGGAGTAGCTTGCATTTGCAGGGTTTTATAGTATAATCAATATATATAGAATGCCAGTGTCGCTGGTCGTGAGATTCGAATTACACAATGTATGTTCGTTCTCTCGTTCTTTCGAACTTTCGGAATACCGTACACACTTAGTTTTTATTCAGATCTTCGGTAATTTATTTTGCGGATTAAATCAGCACATTTGGAAAAATGCTGAGCAATTCGGTAATTTTTCAAGGAATGCTGAGTATCGTCACTACTTGACATTTCTTAATACAGATCTTCATCAACCGGTGGCGAGTTCGTTAATATTTTTCGCTGTATTTTTTCGCTAAGCGATTCCATTTCGTAACTGTCAATAGTTCAGCAATTGTTTAACGAACTATCAGTATTTATTACGGGATAGCCCGCAAAAGCTATGCTGAGATCAGAAAAAATTGCGGAAGTTGTCATCAAGCATTTATTAGCTGTCAAAATGAAGCGCAATCAAGAAAATACTTTATTGCGTGTTTAAAGTGTGTGGAAATTGTTCAAAATATGAACAATTATAGTTCTTCTTAAGATATGAGTGGCGCATAGCAGAGCTTCGCTACGTTATTTAACCTTCTTTATATAAGGTATGCCAATTTATTTTGTAATTTGTGTTTTAAATATATATCCCTCCATCTCTCATTCAGTTAATATTGATTTAAATTGTAAATCTTCATTTTCCTTCTCATTCAAAATTTTGTCATCATAAAACAAAGCAGCAAATGCTACTTAGGCGTGGTACACAAATTACGTAACGCAAAAATTCCAGATTTTTTACCCCCTCCCTCCCCCATGTAACGATAAGTAACGCTTGGCATAACCCCCCCATTAAATTACGTAACGTTGACCAAACCCCCTCCCCCCTTGACATTTAAAAAAATTACGTAAATCGTATACCTATTTTTTTATTTTAACGAATTGAAGAAAATCATATTAAAAACAACCATTAAGCACTGATCCATGTTGAGGTCAATTGGTTTTCAACCATAATATTGTTTCGCCAGCACTAAATTGAACTTCCGAAAAAAACGGCGAATGATTTTTCTGCCGGTACGGTACGCACATTAAACCTAGTGTCGGAGGTAGTGCGCTGTATAGCAAATAAGACGTGCTACACAGCGCACTACTCCCGACACTAGGTTTAATGCACGGTACGGAAAAAAATTGTTGCCGTTTTTTCGGAAGTCCAATTTTGTCCTGGTTACACAATATTCGGAAATGTAGTATAGGAACTTCTTCATCAGCTACAAACTAGAATTTTGAATTTGAATCTCCATCAGTCTAAACCAATTCACTATTTCACGCCATCAACACGTCCTTTCTTCGTTTTGCAGCTATTTTTTGGTATTCATAATTTTGTTACGTAACTGTTCTTCTGACCCCCCCCCCTATGTAACAAAAAGTAACGCAAACTCGACCCCCCTCCCTCCCCTCCAAGCGTTACGTAATTCGTGCACGAAGCCTTAGTGCTTCGGTGCAGACTTCGCAGGTAGCTGCAGAACTAGATGACGATTGCGGGGCTGGTGCTACAGATAGGTTAACTCGGAACAACCTCTTTTAGTCCAGATTCGAACATGCGGCGGCTGGCAGAGCCATACCTCGAGACCAAGCTAGAACCATATCTGTGCATCATAGATCCTATATAATTAATTGTATTTATTTTTAAGACATGATTTCAATAAAAATATTTTTTTAATTTATGACGACAATTCAGTACACATTACCGAAGTATCAGCACTATAATTACGGCTTTCAGCAATGATTTTTGCTGAGAGATTTGTTAATTTATACTGAACAGTCTGCAAGTTTTGACATTTCATAAAAATATTTTCATTGCCGAGTGTTCGTCAAGCAAATTAATTACCGAACTGACCACCGAACGTTCAGCAGTTCTAATTTCGTCAAAAAATTACGGTGTTCGGTAAAAATTTTTAAGTGTGTATGCATGCATATATTTCAGTTGCACTGAAACAAATGATTCAATCGATCCAGATTCATTAACTCGCTAATTCATTTAGCCTGACATGTTCCCTACAATTGGTTACCTGGGAAGTGCGCATGAATCTCGATGAAACCTTCTTAATCTTTTGCTCGAAATCTTGCGAAGTATCAGTTGATCAACGCGGGAGAAAATATTGACTGCTAGCAAACGGCAACAAATAGGGTAACCAACCTATTTTGGACCCCATCAGCAGCTGTACATAATTTGGACACTTCCATTTGATTTTGCTGTAAGTGTCCAAATTATGTACAGCTGCTAAAGGGGTCCAAAATACGTCGGTTACCCTATCATCGTATCATCACGAAATCGCTCCGTGCTGCCTAACGAAAACACCAGGCAATCTAGTTTGTAGCGTACAGTCCATAACATCGCCTAAATCTTGAGCGCGAAAAAAATATTGTTAGAACTTTTTCGAGCAACATTGAACAGAGTCACGCACAACAATCATCGTGAGCAAATCAGGTCTAATGATGACAGGAAGCCGCGAGTGACTGAGCTCCAATGTCATTTCTTTAGTCAGATTCTTTACGGCAGTGATGCCCAGGCATATACATGGTGCGGGCCAAATCAGATCGCCCATGAATGCCGCGGGCCGCAATAATCGCTAGCCATTCCTGTGCATAACAAAATGCAAAAAAGGTGACAACAAAAACCATTTTCTAGGAATCACCATGATATTTAAACCGCAAAGCATTCAGATTCACAACATGCGCGAGGCATAACGATTAAACTGAGGGACTCCTATGTCATCAAAAAATTTCTCCTAAATCCACCATCTTTCAAATCAGTCCGCGGGCCGCACGAATCGTCTCAAAGGGCCACATGCGGCCCGCGGGCCGCTGTTTGGCCATCACTGCTTTACGGCCTCCTGTCATCATTAAACCTGATTTACTCAACGATGATTTTTGTGCGTGACTCTGTTTAATGTTGCTCGAAAAAGTTCTAACAATATTTTTTTCGAGCTCAAGATTTAGGCGATGTTATGGACTGTACGCTACAAACTTGATTGCCTGGTGTTTTCGTTAGGCAGCACGGATCGATTTCGTGATGATACGATGATATTTGTTGCCGTTTGCTAGCAGTCAATATTTTCTCCCGCGTTGATCGACTGATACTTCGCAAGATTTCGAGCGAAAGATTCAGAAGGTTTCATCGAGATTCATGCGCACTTGGTTTCGACGAACCGACAATGAGCTCCAATGTCATTTCTTTAGTCAGATTCTTTAGCCAAAGCTGCGTAGATATCACACAAATGCAAGACGGCACGGAACAGCTAACATAGCAGTAGTATTCGCTTAGCGCTTGCTATGTTGTGTAGATGATGTATTTCGTGTATATACTGCCGCTATTCGCATAACAGTCCCAGTTTCTATGGAGATGGAACTGTTATGTAAATAGCGGCAGTATAAATACGCAATACATCGTATACGCAACATAGCAAGCGCTACGTGAATACCCCTAGCATATTTTTCCTTTCGATGCAGCAAAAGCGGGTAGGAATAAGATAGTGTAAATTTTGTATAAGATATCTATCAATTCAAAACAAATATTCCTTGAAATAAACAGTAATTATATTTTGCCATTTATGTTGACAAGTACCAACTAATATCTTAGGGTTTTTGCAATGTCATGATTTTGGTTGCAGTTGCAGCATACTGCATATGCGAAGTTTAAGGTGATTGAAAATATCCTCATTATTAACTTAATCAATAATGTTGAGGAAGAATAAATGCTTAATTCGAAAAATGTAGATTCAGACAAACTGAAAAATTCTTAATATTAGGCCAAAAATATAGACTTAGAGCGAATAGAGCGAGGGTGAGAGTCGAACTCACAGGTCTCAATCTTTAGTCGAGTGTGTTGTTTAAGGGGACATAAACGACTAAAAATGTGTGTGTGTGTGTGTGTGTGTGTGTGTGTGTGTGTGTGTGTGTGTGTGTGTGTGTGTGTGTGTGTGTGTGTGTGTGTGTGTGTGTGTGTGTGTGTGTGTGTGTGTGTGTGTGTGTGTGTGTGTGTGTGTGTGTGTGTGTGTGTGTGTGTGTGTGTGTGTGTGTGTGTGTGTGTGTGTGTGTGTGTGTGTGTGTGTGTGTGTGTGTGTGTGTGTGTGTGTGTGTGTGTGTGTGTGTGTGTGTGTGTGTGTGTGTGTGTGTGTGTGTGTGTGTGTGTGTGTGTGTGTGTGTGTGTGTGTGTGTGTGTGTGTGTGTGTGTGTGTGTGTGTGTGTGTGTGTGTGTGTGTGTGTGTGTGTGTGTGTGTGTGTGTGTGTGTGTGTATGCGTGTGTGTGTCAGTGTGTGACGCTTGACTTTAGTCATCTGTTTCTCGGAGATGGCTAAAGCGATTTGATCGCCGTTAAGCTTGTTTGAAAGGTGTAACTACCTTGTAGATCACTATTGAATTGTTTTGCGGTCCGACGTTTCGTTTAAAAGTTATAAGTAAAATAAGAAAGTTACGTGACACGTTTTTCTCCGGTACCGCTCAACCGATTTCAACAATTTTAGTATCAAATGAAAGATATTGCTACTGCAACATTTGTAGGGGAGTTTTGTTGAAAACAAAAATTTAGTTCAAAAGTTATGTTTAAAAATGTGTTTTTACCAAGTGTCAATTAGTTGAACGTTTCTCCGAGATGGCCGAACCGATTTATGCACTATTAATCTTGTTTGAATGATAATATAACCTCATAGGTCACTATTGATTTGTTTTTAGATTGGGCGTTTAATTTGGAAGTTATGAGTAATCGTATGTAACACAATAAAATTTACAATAATGTATAACGATTTTATCCAGATGAATCAGATTTCATTTATTTTAGTATCAAACAAGAGGTCTTAACGCTCTGAACATATCTGTCAAATTTGACAAGAAATGATCTTATCGGTCAAAATCGTGATCGAGAATCATTTTTCATTCAGAATTTTTCATTTGTTTAGTGCATCCAAAACATAAAGTGTCTTAACAAAAGTTGTAGAACATTAACATTAACATTGTTGGGAAAACAAGTTGCTTATTAACTTTGCTGAATATAGAAACTGTTTGTCTCTTAGTAGTTGCGAAATATATTGTTTGGTTTAAAAAAGCACTTAAGGACTCTATTCTGTAAAGTCGTCAAATAATGGAATTTCGTAATTTTGTCAGATGATGGAATTAAAGTTAGGGTTTATTTATAATTCCCGTCGTAGTAAGGAAAGCCACTCTAATTTTCATCATTTCTTAGGTGGATTTAATGAATACTCCAAAAGCTCTGCTGCTGACTTGACTCAAACACACTTACCTTCCGAACCGTGCCTTTTGAATTTACTAAAAATCGTTTAATAAAGCATTTGATTGAAATTACGCAACTGACTTTATATCTTAAATTTGTCGTACCGTTTTAAAATCCGTCCATCAAAATTTTTCATCGTCCGAACTAAAAATCACAATAATGTTTACGAAGCAAGCGCGCATGTATTTGTGTAGAACAGCATGACAATTGTTATTCTGCAAATTTCTGTAGGTTATGCAAGTTTTCCGGCTGCAGAATAACAACAATGCATTGCGTGAGTTATTTTCATTTTATGAATGATGGAAGGGTATGAAATGGAGAGAGTTACCTGGAAGGAGCCTCAAACAAAGCTCTGGCTCTCTCAAGCTCCCACCTGGCGCCTCCACGCAGATCTAAGTCAAATGATGACGGTCGATGGCCTTACCCGGAAATGCTTTATGTACTTACTGAAGCAGCTAAGCTAGGAGGTGCGAACTAGAGCGCCTGTTCTCCAGGTGAGGGGCGGCTCACACAGCGTCTGTCTCGTAACGGGCGGCTGAATATGAAATGCTGTATCCCGCAAGCTATACCTAAGATGGCAGACCCATCAGCGGGATGTAGGTATCGCGACCCCGGTGAGGTAGTATACCGAACCGGCACGGGCTGGCTTGCTTGCTCGAGAGCTGCATTAACTCGGAGTGGAGATCGCTGCTATTCAGGAAGTTCGGTGGCCAAATTCCGGAGAAAGGGAGTTTCGTGCAGTAGACCCTATTGCAGGCACTTCTTTCAAGTACCACATCTACTACAGTGGCGGTAAGAAAGCTGAACATGGAGTCGGTTTCGTAGTGTTGGGAAAACAAAAGCAACGAGTTATCCGGTGGAGGCCCGTAGATGACCGTATATGCGTGTTGAGGATTAAGGGCAAATTCTTCAACTATAGCCTAATCAACTTATACGCACCGACAAATGATAAATCCGATGATGCTAAAGACGAGTTTTACGACAAGCTTGAGAGGACCTATGGAGAGTGCCCAAAACACGACGTGAAAATCATCATCGGAGATGCAAACGCGCAGATCGGGAGAGAGGAATTCTTCCGTCCAGTTATTGGAAGACATAGCCTGCATCTGTCGACCAATGATAACGGTCTGAGGCTCATAAATTTTGCCGCGGCCAGAGGGATGGCCATCTGTAGCACCTACTTTCCACGTTTGAATATTCGGAAACACACCTGGAGGAATCCAAATGGAGACTCTAGCTCTCAGACCGATCATGTCTTGATTGACAGTCGACACTTTTCGGATGTTATCGATGTACGGTCTTTTCGTGGACCAAATATCGACTCTGACCACTATCTCGTAGTGAGTAAGATTCGCGCAAGGCTGTCGAACACGGCGAAAACTCGCACTGAAAGGACGCTGCGTTTCAACATCCAGCGGTTAACGGCAGACGGCGTAGCAGTGGAGTACGCCAGGAAGCTTGACCAGGGAATCGCAGAATAGCAGGTAGAAGATATAAATGGGCTGTGGAGGAACATCCCAGGTGCCATCCAAACAGCAGCGAGAGAGGTGGTAGGCACGACGCGTGGAAGACAGCGTAACAGCTGGTTTGATGCCGAATGCCAGAGAGTCACAGACGAAAAGAACCAGGCCAGGAGTCGCATGCTCACTGCGGCAACGCGTCGAAACAGAGAGAGATACAGAGAGACTAGAGCTGCGGAAAAAAGAATCCATCGTCTAAAGAAACGCGAGTACGAGGAGCACGTGCTCGCCGGCGCAGAGCAGCGATACGCCAGCAACGACACACGGAGTTTCTATATAAACGGTGAGAAGCAGGAATTTTGCCATGCCTGTGATGTGCAATGATAGTGCTGGCAACCTGCTTACCGACAAAACGGCGGTAGCAGCCAGGTGGAAGGAGCACTTGCAGACACTATTGAATGGAGAGGTAAATGCGGAGATCAGCAGGGACAGGATAGAAATTGTAAGCGATGGTCAAGCTGTGGAGCCACCAACACAGGAGGAGGTTAAGAAGGCAATCAGTGAGTTGAAAAACGGTAAGGCTGCTGGGAAGGACGGTATCCCGGCTGAACTTCTAAAGCCAAGTGTCCACTATAGAGTTTTTCAGGTAGAGCTAGAGAAAAATATCACGTAGAGATAGGTAGAGTAGTGTATACACCCTGTAGAGCACACGCTAGAGCTCTACAGCAACTCTATGGGAGAGTTCTCTACTCCAAAAAACTCTACAGTGTATACACGTTCGTTTTGTGTTTGGTAGAGCTCTACATATACACTACGCTTTATCTAACCTGCTAGATAGAGCTGTAGAGAACTCGGTAGAGAACGATTTCGTTTTTGAAACCAATTCGCAATATGACTCCATATTTTGCTGATGCAACCGACGCAAACAAATCGCGCATACATATACGCGTATATGAAGATATATATATATATATATATATATATATATATATATATATATATATATATATATATATATATAAGTTAAGTTGAAGACACTAATACAGAATGCTGCATGCACTAAAGTTAAGCTGAACGCATTAATGTCTAATGCTGCATGCACCGTTCCCACACCGGCAGCAGCAACAACAACAACAACAACAACAACAGCAACGACAGTCGCGACGTAGAAGCGCATTCCAGACCAACGTGGAGTGCAACACCAACGTGGCGACATGAAATTACGTGGAAGCACACGCTCCAGCCGACAGCCATGGTCAGCAGTTTTTGCTAGGAGCCAGGGCTTTAGGTGCTTCATGAAATAAAATAAAATCATTCTAGTAGTGACCACCAAGTAAAGTAGACTTATCTTTTTTAAAAATCTAAATTCAGTTCCACAGAACGTAACTGGCGCAGTCGTAGCAGGATTTCTGCTTAGTTTAGATTCGCGAGTGACAGTGCCAAAATTCCACGAGGGTATATCGAGGAGCAACGACACGTCCCGGAGGATCTGACCTAAGCAGCGACGATCGAACACCATCGGGGAACACGGTGAGTAGTTTCCTTTTTTTAAGTGAATTAGATTAAAATTATTTGAAAATTTAAATAAACCGCGAGTGAATAAATGAATTAAATTAAGATTTTGCAATTATCTAAAGTTATTTAAAAGTCGAAACCGTATGTGAATAAGTGAATGATTACGAGAAAGATGGCAGAAGAGCTTCAAAGACTCATCGACAACCTCTCCGCACAACTAGAGACACAACGTCTCCAGATTGCGGCGCTTGAGAGTGCAAGAAATAGTACAACTAGTGTAGAGCGGGTACAAGCAAATGCCCACCAGGACTATACGGCATCCAGATTCGACGCATCGAAAATTCCAGATGCCATAAAAATCATTGTCCCGTTTAACGGTGACTCAAAATGCTTGTCAAATTGGATCAATTCCGTTGAGAGCAAACTAAATTTCGCGAAATCTTTGTGTCCCACACCAGAGGACGTAATAAATGCTCTGCCCCTATGGCACAGTATCATTAGAGATAAAATAATAGACAGGGCCAACGACGTATTGGTGCAGAACCATTCGTCTACCGAATGGACTGATATCAAAAAAACGTTAGAAGAACATTTTGGTGACAAAAGAGACTTGTGTACTCTGACAACCAAAATTAATTATCTACAACAAAACTCTAAAAGTATCGAAGAGTTTTACAGCGAGTGTCGTGAGTTATTAGCCGACATTACTGCTAAAATCCTGTTAGATCAAGAAATGCGCGAATGTGCAAAAATCTTAACAGAAAACTACGAAAGCATGATTACCAATGCATTCATAGACGGGTTAGAAGATCCATACTCCGCGTTAACAAGAACAACACGACCGAGTACGCTATTATCGGCATTCCGAGCAGCTATCGAACAGTTTAATGCTGATCAAAGGAGAAAAGAAAAATTTCGGAAACCAGCAATAACAAATCAGAAAACTGCCACACAAATCAAACAATCACCTTCGTACTTAAAACCTTACTATGGTCAATACAAACCCCACTACTACCCTCCAACACCACAATTTTACCCCGCTTTTAGATCCCAAAACAACCCGAACATGCTCAGACCGCAGGGACAAAACCCCGCCGCACCGCCAAATTTTAGAGCTCAATTCCAAAATTCACTTTCGCCCTATAACCCGAGAATGACTCCTAACCAAAATCAAACTAGATACCCAGCAATAATGAATATAAAACCAGACCCTTCAGGTCATAGAACCCAAGGAAATCCAAATACACCCAACTGGCAAAAACCTCCCATTTTCTCGGGAAATCAAAATGTAAACCACCACGAGGAACCTTTTTCCAGCCCAGAAGAAAATAATTCTCAATACGAAAACGAAATCGCCTACAGAGAATATAGTGACGTACCGGAAAACATACAACAAGAAGAAACCGAAGAACCGGAAACGGAATGCGAAGATATAAATTTTTCACTGGCTTCCGTTCTAAACCAACGGACTTAACGAACAATTTCCTACCGTATATCGAATTCGTTACTATAAAGGGAAAAGTTCGCCTGCTTATCGACACCGGAGCAAATAAAAATTATATTTCTCCGAGACTTGTAGAAGAGAGGTTTAGAACTCCGACAAAACCGCTCAAAGTTGTAAACGTGGCAGGTACTTTTAAAATTAACGAATACGTGAAATGGAATCCTTTTGAAACTCTTTCGAGAAATCAGATACCGAAACAAATTTTCTATATTTTTAAATTCCACGATTTTTTCGACGGCCTTATAGGTTATGAAACGTTAAGAAACTTGAATGTGATTTTGAATACAGCAGAAAATAGCCTACAGATTGGCAATGAGATTTTCACCATGCAGAAAAAATACCCAAGTGAATCAATAAAATTGACCCCATACGAAGAAAAAGTAATAAACTTAAATTCTAACATCGATAATGGTGACTATTACCTCGATACACCTATCCCTTTGACAGATAACATATTCGTAATCCCAGGTTTGTACACTTCCAGAAATAATAAAACAACAGTCGTTATAAAGAATACTAGTAAAAACGAGGTTCAAATGAATTCTGCGCATGAAGTTTTTGCCGACTTAAATAACTTTGAAATTTACAATCTGAATACTGATAATCATTGTCATGATTTCGATCCTGGTATAAACCAGAAACTGTATAACCAGCTTCGCATCGATTATTTGAATAGTGAAGAGAAGAAAGGCCTTCTCAAAATTATTTCAAAAAACCAAAACGTATTTTATTTTGAGGGAGATGATCTGAGTTTTACAAACGTGATCAAACACCGAATTGAAACCAGTGATGAACTTCCGGTTCATGCCAAAAGTTACCGATACCCCTACTGTCATAAACAAGAGGTACAACGACAGATATCGGAGATGCTTTCGCAAGGTATTATTCGTCCCAGTACGTCACCGTGGTTCTCACCGATTTGGATTGTACCAAAAAAGGCTGACGCTTCGGGCAAGCAAAAGTGGAGGTTAGTGGTAGACTATAGAAAAGTCAATGAAAAAACTATAGCAGACAAATACCCTCTTCCAAATATCACCGAAATTCTGGATAAGCTTGGCAGATGCCAATATTTTACTACACTGGATCTCGCATCTGGGTTTCACCAGATCGAGGTACATCCAAACGACGTGCAGAAGACAGCATTTTCAGTTGAACATGGGCTTTATGAGTATTTGCGAATGCCATTCGGCCTTAAGAATGCTCCCGCAACCTTTCAGCGGGTGATGGATAATGTATTGAGGAATTTGGTAGGCAAGTGTTGTTTAGTTTATATGGATGATATTATTGTCTATTCGACCTCATTACAGGAACACGTCGAAAGCCTTGAGAAAATTTTCCAGGCCCTTGCTAGGGTCAACCTAAAGATCCAGCTCGATAAGAGCGAGTTTTTAAAAAGGGATGTTGCCTTTTTGGGACACATCGTGACGGATCAAGGAGTAAAACCCAACCCAAATAAAATAGAAGCTATCCGAAATTGGCCAGTGCCAAGAAACCAAACACAATTAAAAGGATTTCTTGGTATATTGGGATATTATAGACGCTTTGTGCGAGATTTTGCCAAAATTACCAAACCTCTCACTGCTCAATTATGAAAAGGAGAAACAATTGAACACACACCCTTATTTCTAAAAACGTTCGAACTCTGCAAGAATTTACTAACCCAGAGTGATATTTTACAATACCCAGACTTTGAGAAGCCTTTTGTATTAACTACAGATGCGAGTAATTTTGCTCTTGGAGCCGTGCTCTCCCAAGGACCAGTCGGGAAAGACAGGCCAGTGGCCTATGCATCAAGGACTTTAACGAAGTCTGAAGAGAGCTATTCAGCAATAGAAAAAGAATTGCTAGCTATTGTCTGGGCTACTCAGTATTTTAGGTCGTATTTATTTGGCCGAAAATTTACATTATTCACAGATCACCAGCCGCTAACATTCGCATTAAATTTGAAAACACCAAATTCAAAATTAGTTAAATGGCGTCTACGATTGGCTGAATATGATTTCGAAATAAAACATCGTCCTGGCAAACAAAATATCGTTGCCGATGCTTTATCTAGGATTGTTCATGAAATTAATGTAAACGAAGAATCTTCCGACGGCGATTCCGTTCATTCAGCGGACACCGATGATTCGGAGTTTATCGGGTGCACCGAGTTACCGTTAAATACATTTCATAACCAAATTATTCTAAAGACCGGTAGTCCTGATTCAGAGGAATATGAAGAGGTTTTTCCTAGAATACACAGAAGGACTATAACCAAATCAATATTTGGCGTTCCAGTTCTAATTAGAATTTTCCGAGAGTATTTAAACCCTAATGTGACAAATTGCATATTATGTCCCGAAAACTTAATCCCATCACTACAAGTCGTCTACAAAAATTACTTCAGTAGATGCAAAACTTTTAAAATTAAAATAACGCAACAGTTGCTCACTGACCTGAGAACCACTGAGGAGCAGGATAGCATGATCGAAGAAACTCACGAGTCAGCACATAGGGGAATTAGGGAAAACAAAGGTGAAATTTCTAGACGCTACTTTTTTCCAAGAATGAAGCAAAAGATTAGGAAATTTATTATAATGTGCAAGGTATGTAACAAAGCAAAGTACGAAAGAAAACCGTATAAAATTCCGCTTGGAGAAACTCCAACTCCGAAGCAACCATTAGAAATCGTTCACATGGACATTTACATATCCCAACCAAATCTATTCCTATCTGTAATCGATAAATTATCCAGATTTGCTTCTCTAATACCAATCAAATCAAGATCTATCCCAGACCTACGAAAAGCAATTTTAAAGTATATTTCAAATTTTGGTACCCCAAAGTTGATTGTCTCAGATAACGAACCAGCATTTAAATCGATAGAAATCAGAGGAATACTAAACGATCTAAACATACAACAATACTTCACACCCTCAAATCACAGTCAAACCAATGGCTTAGTAGAGCGGTTTCACTCTACGCTTAGCGAAATATTCAGATCTAACAAACACAAATACGAAAACTTACCTTCCAAAGAAATATTTTTAATAGCATGCACATTGTATAACAACACCATACATAGCTCAACAAATCTGAAGCCTAGAGAAGTGTTTTTCGGCATTAAAGATGATCAAGAGCGACCGCTAGACCGAGATGCTCTCATACAGCTTAGAGACAAGCTATATGATGAGGCAGTATTGCAAATCAGTAAAACTCAAGCCCAACAACATCTATATCACAACAGACATAAAGAAACTCCGCCGATTTTAGAACCAGGCGAGACGGTTTTCAACCGAATACAAGGCATTAGAGCCAAAACTAAAGATCAGTTTTCACCCGTGCAAGTAACTCAAGACAAAAATCAAACGTACATCGACGGTAACAATCGTACTTTACATAAAACCAAATTACGCCGCATTCGAAAATAATTTATCAAGATTCTAATATAGATTTCTTTCTTCTTTCAGATGGGAAAACAAACAGTTATTCTTATGGCCTTCACCACCCTTTCCATTACTAACATTGCTTCTCAAACTATACAGTTAACAAACCTCAATTTAAATCCTGGCCTTTTCACCCATCAAGACGGTAGTGGCTTTTTAAAAATAGGACAAGATAAAATTTTCCATATTATTGATCTCGACAGATACGAGCCTATTTTCGAAAAGTTACTCCTGAATATCAAAAGAACGGAAATAATTGGAAATCTCACCGAAATCACCGAATTGTTGAAAACGAAGCTTCGCCGTTCTCGTAATTTAGTTCAAGAAATGTTACCTATGAGAAGATCAAAAAGAGGACTGCTAAACTTCGTCGGAAGTGGAATCAAGAGAATCACCGGAAATCTAGATAATAATGATCTCGTTTTCATATCACAACACATTCATAATCTTCAAATTAATAACAAAATGTTAATCACCCAGAATAATCAGCAAATTAAAATCAATGATCAATTTCAGAATAGAATCAATTTGATAATCAATCAACTAAAACAACAACAAGAACAGATTTCCGATAGATTACTAGCAGCAAAAAACGAAATTGACTCTAGAAGAAGCTTTTCTCTAATAAATGAAATTTTGAAGATTAATCTTAGTCTGGATCATCTAGCTTCCCATATACAAGAAATATTCGAATCTGTTAAACTAGCGAAACTTAAATTGATTTCAAAACATATTTTATCATCTAATGAATTAGGATTTGCCATCAAAAAATTAGAAGAACGAGGGTTGATCTTGACCAGCGTAGATGAGGTTTATGATTTTTTGCAATTATCAGCATTTCACAATAAAACACAAATTGTTTTTATTGTATCCATTCCAGTGATCGAAAATACAATTTATAATCATGTTACCTTAGAACCTCTACCAGTAGGGAACAAGATTTTAAAACTGCCAGCGCCGACAGCCATTTTCAACGAAGAAGCCACCTACTTCATCAATACGGAATGCCAGCGAGTACAGCAAAATCATCTCTGTGCTCCAAGCAATCTAGTCAACTACACTGGAGACGATTGCTTTTCAAAGTTGTTGCAGGGATCGTCTGGGAATTGTACTTTTGTAAAAACCACCAGCCTAACCAAAATTGTTCAACTTACCGGTAACCATATTTTAATCAAACAAGCCAATCCTGTTGAGGTATCGTCAACTTGTGGATTCACCAACAGAAATCTCTCTGGAGCATTTCTGATTGAATATCACAATTGTTCCATTACTATAAATGGTTCATTTTTTGAAAATATTGAACTAATCAGAGCAGAACCAATGATTGTTTTGCCTTTAGATGGACTCGTTATACACGAGAAACATTTGGAACCAATCAATAAACTGGACGAAATTCATATTATCAATCGTCAAATCGTTGAAGATTTTACCAATAGAAACGATATCGTGACATATACGTCCATTACCACATCAAGCATCAGTATCGGCGTTGGAATACTTATAATTCTAGCCATTATCCTCAAGAAAAAGTCACGCAATATTCAACAAACAATCAAGATTCAAACTGACAAAACACTAAAGGACCAGCCTAAAGACGAAGGGGCAAGATCAAGCCAGCACGTGAATCGGGACGATTCATTTCATAAGGAAGGGCAAGTTAAGTTGAAGACACTAATACAGAATGCTGCATGCACTAAAGTTAAGCTGAACGCATTAATGTCTAATGCTGCATGCACCGTTCCCACACCGGCAGCAACAACAACAACAACAACAACAACAGCAACGACAGTCGCGACGTAGAAGCGCATTCCAGACCAACGTGGAGTGCAACACCAACGTGGCGACATGAAATTACGTGGAAGCACACGCTCCAGCCGACAGCCATGGTCAGCAGTTTTCGCTAGGAGCCAGGGCTTTAGGTGCTTCATGAAATAAAATAAAATCATTCTAGTAGTGACCACCAAGTAAAGTAGACTTATCTTTTTTAAAAATCTAAATTCAGTTCCACAGAACGTAACTTATATATTAACCGCTGGATGTTGAAACGCAGCGTCCTTTCAGTGCGAGTTTTCGCCGTGTTCGACAGCCTTGCGCGAATCTTACTCACTACGAGATAGTGGTCAGAGTCGATATTTGGTCCACGAAAAGACCGTACATCGATAACATCCGAAAAGTGTCGACTGTCAATCAAGACATGATCGGTCTGAGAGCTAGAGTCTCCATTTGGATGCCTCCAGGTGTGTTTCCGAATATTCAAACGTGGAAAGTAGGTGCTACAGATGGCCATCCCTCTGGCCGCGGCAAAATTTATGAGCCTCAGAACGTTATCATTGGTCGACAGATGCAGGCTATGTCTTCCAATAACTGGACGGAAGAATTCCTCTCTCCCGATCTGCGCGTTTGCATCTCCGATGATGATTTTCACGTCGTGTTTTGGGCACTCTCCATAGGTCCTCTCAAGCTTGTCGTAAAACTCGTCTTTAGCATCATCGGATTTATCATTTGTCGGTGCGTATAAGTTGATTAGGCTATAGTTAAAGAATTTGCCCTTAATCCTCAACACGCATATACGGTCATCTACGGGCCTCCACCGGTTAACTCGTTGCTTTTGTTTTCCCAACACTACGAAACCGACTCCATGTTCAGCTTTCTTACCGCCACTGTAGTAGATGTGGTACTTGAAAGAAGTGCCTGCAATAGGGTCTACTGCACGGAACTCCCTTTCTCCGGAATTTGGCCACCGAACTTTCTGAATAGCAGCGATCTCCACTCCGAGTTAATGCAGCTCTCGAGCAAGCAAGCCAGCCCGTGCCGGTTCATGGAGAGTTCGGACATTCCAGGTACCAAGTTTCCAATCGTTATCCCTTAATTGTTTCCTTGTCCCTTGCCGTCTCCTATACCGATTGTTCCGTCCTGAATTTCTTTGTTCGTTGTTTGTGGTAATTGAAGTTTCGGTATACTATCTCACCGGGGTCGCGATACCTACATCCCGCTGATGGGTCTGCCATCTTAGGTATAGCTTGCGGGATACAGCATTTCATATTCAGCCGCCCGTTACGAGACAGACGAGACATTGTATATATATATATATATATATATATATATATATATATATATATACAATGTTGCAAATTTTCATCACGATGAAGGCTCATCACCTGCTCATCAGCGATTTAAATCTTATCAACTGGCAACTCTATCGTAACCTGATTGCTCGCGATGAATCGCCGGCGCAAAAACTGGTGTGCAAAATATGAATTGATTACGCTCGAAAATACTCGCTCGGTATCTCTGTCTTACACTCATCGCTGACCATCGTTAATCGCTGTCAACCAGCCGAGAATGTATTTTGCGATGAAACGTAAACAAACATATATTTTTGGCAAATTGCAAAAGAAATATTGCTCGTTCAAATATAAAATGTTATTCGTATCACATATGATAATTATGAACTTGTCAAACGTCAACATATACTTGCAACGCCATACACAACCAGTAACTTCAAGCGGCACACGGACAAACAAAATGGTTTCAAGATTTAGTTTCAATGAAATGCAATATTATTATTATTAATTGGTGCCTCGAAGGTTCGAAGCTATGAAAAATAATACATCTTCTTGTGTGACTAACGACTTCGCCTGCAAATGACGGATCTTGGTAGCAACATGTTCAATGAACCTGGAAATACTAAGAACCTGAGCAGAGGGTCCAAAGCCCCTAAGAAGGATGGTTTTAATAGCTGTTATCCATGGCTATCACGTAAAAATCTAAATGGATAAACCCCTAATCCAAGGTGTCATGCGACCCGTGCCGAGGGATGAATGGTGGAGGGGGTTCTAGAAATACTCAGCCGCTAACGGAGCCTGTGGAGTACCAGGGCACCCTCCACAGTATTCTTGCCCTTACTGCATTAAGTCGGTCACTGATGCAGCGGACCATCTTTTACCGAGCTACTCGTGGGATTCATATGGAGAGTCTAAATATAAATAAAACACAGGGCTCCGGCAGCCTGTCTCTGCCGGAAACGAAGGAGGAGGAGATGAGCATAGGGGAGGATCAGGAATTGAACGATGCGTTAGCAGAGGTTCCGTCTTGTTCCTCGTCTATTCTCAACACGCCGACTCGTTGTGAGTCGACGGATGATGAAAGCGACGGAATAACCGTCACAATCAGATCTGGACCTAAAGCGGAAGGTCCAGCTGAGAATGAAATTCCGTGGAAACGGAACCTGACAAAAGCTCAGAAAAAGAAATTAAAGAGTTTGCTTGCCTCTGGGCTTCCTGCAAAGGAGGCACGGGAGCAAGTGTTAGTTCAATCTGCTTCTGTGTCAGGTAAAAGGCAACGAGGATCGGAGCTGCCTAGCAGCGGAGAAAAGCCGATCCCCAAAAAACAGAAGCGAATTCTAAATCCTAGAGAGCGAGTGGGACAGGTCGTGCGAAAGCAAACCACCCATCCCGCTCGAAGGGGGGGAACAGGAGTGAGGTCTACGAGAGAAGCCCCCAAGCTTCCCTCGGACTCCACTACTGGTGTCTCCTACAGGGAGGCCGCAAGTCAGATCAGAGTTGGGATCCTCTCTGAGGACTATCCCAGCACTGAACTGAGTACGGCACAACTGGATTCGATACAAGATGCTCTACTAACAGCCATAGAGCAACAACGTAACGAGCAGGTTAAACCTAAGTTCTTTAACTGTTCGTACAAGTCCGGGTACCTGGTTCTTTCTTGTAAAGACCAGGAGACTTCGGAGTGGTTGAAGGAAGTGGTTCCTGGCTTATCTCTATGGGAACGATCAAGACTCGTTGCTCTGGATGCAAAGAACATTCCGCGTCCAGAAATCTATCATGCTTTCTTCCCACAAAGCGCGTCATTCGATAACGAGAGAATCAGAGGACTCATAGAGAGTCAGAATGAGAATCTAGTTACTGACAAATGGCGAATTTTGCAGCGAACTAATCCCAATGGGAAACATGCGGATTGGTCGCTAACAATTGATGAAGCTTATAGGCGTCAACTCGTGAATAAAGACTTCATCATAAATTTTCGGTTCGGCGAAACCCGGCTGAAAAAAACAACTCCGAGGCAACGTCAAATCACAAGTCAGCCTATGGAGGCACAAATCTCTGAGGCCAGTACTAGCGAAGTCAAAGTGAATCAAGGGTCCGCTGGCGCTGAGTCTCAAAACTCCAAGAATCCTAACAACCAGGGGATCCATGGAGCTACTGGAACCAAACAGGAGGTTCCACAGAATGCTCAAATGGCTCCCAATAGTGATTCTGGTAAAGAGAAGACTCATCGAGGTGAGTCTCCCATGCCCATGGATCTTGACAGTATGGCGGTGCCAGGGCCGAGTGGAACCAAAACAGTGGTCTCCACAAGTGGCCCAGGAAACTCCTGTAAGATCCGTGGAAAAAGCGAAACCACTCGAAGCCAGCCCCCCCCTCGATTCAAACCGAGTTCGGGTACTGGCAGTAAGAAAACTGCCACCATGAGGTCTAAACCACCAGGGAATCCGTCTCTCCCAAATGCTAGTGAGCGGAAAATTCAAAAAAATGCAGAACACTAAGGTTCTGCAGATAAACCTCCATCATGCGAAAGCTGCATCGGGCGTACTTTCCAGGAGGTTTATCAAAGATGCTGTGGACCTGGCCTTGATTCAAGAGCCCTGGGTCTACAAAGGAACAATACAAGGTATTCAAACAAGAACATGTAAGTTATACTATGATGACAAGCATGACTCTCCGAGAGCTGCTGTCTTGGTTAATGCAAATATTAATTGTTTTCCCATTACAGAGTTCATTAAACGAGACATCGTCGCGATCAGAGTTGAGGTACCAACCGCCAGGGGAAAATCCGATATTATCATAGCATCGGCCTATTTTCCTGGTGATTGTCCTGAGGCTCCCACTCAAGAGGTTGCGGCGTTTGTAAAATATTGCAGAGAAGTCAACAAAGACTTTATCATCGGCTGTGATGCCAACGCTCATCACACTCTGTGGGGAAGTACTGACATCAACAATCAAGATGAGTGCCTTTTAGAATTTCTCTCGTCAAACAATATCGATATTTTTTTTTTTTTGTTTTTTTTTTTATGTGATGGCCCTAGACCTTATATGGTCTTTGCCTCCACCCCATACGCATCTTTGGAGTGGGAGGGACGTTTATCTCTTGGATATTTAAATATAGTTATTTCACATATTGTTGCTTATCTATTTATCAGCCATACTACTTGTTGCATCACTCTCCCGCGTATGTCCATCACAATACTATTAAATTCTGATAATCGTATTTTCTATGATTTCATATAGATTGGGCTACCATTACTTTTCACCTGTCTCACCTTCGCAAGCAACAGGACCATTACAATTTCACCTGTCTCGCCTTCGCAAGCAACAGGATATTCCCTAGTAAAAAACGGTTCTGCCTTAGCAGACTATAGAGTGAATGACTCGACAAGTTCACAATAATCGTTGATTTAAAATTGGCTTTTCACTGTTTCAATAGCCATGCGTTTGAACTGGGTCAAATTCGTTGAACATTTGGCTTCCTGTGGCAAACTATTGTATATTTGAAGTCCTTTATAGAAAAGCGATCTCTGAGTCGTCTGTTTCAAAAAACGGGGCAGTCTAAAGTCAGAAGCACCTCTAGTGTTGTGTCTGTGTATATCTCTACCAAACTGTATTTCTTGTGTAAGATATTCAGGCAATATACCAATTTTCATTTTATGTATAAACATCAAGCTGTTATATATTATTCTTTGTTTCACTGACATCCATTGGAGCATATCTAACATAAGATTCGTTGATGTTAACCGTCCACATCTGAGCAATAGTCTCATTATCTTATTTTGCAACCTTTGAAGCCTTTGCACTTGCGTATCTGACGCCAGCAACAGCACTGTTGCGCAGTAATCAAAATGCGGCAATATAACTGATCTTACATATGTTAGCTTGGACCAAAACGTTAGATATCTATTTATCCGACACAGTACTCCATACTTTATGGCAATCTTTTTTATAACGTAATCCACGTGTTCAGAGAAATTAAGCTTTTCGTTCACTTGCACTCCTAGATACTTAGAAACAGTCACTCTTTCTATTACCTCTTCGTCTATTTTGAGTTCAACATTCTGAGCTCACTCTGTGGGGAAGTACTGACATCAACAATCGAGATGAGTGCCTTTTAGAATTTCTCTCGTCAAACAATATGCTAATAGAGGCAATGAACCAACATTCATTAATGCTATCAGGGAGGAAGTCTTGGACCTGACCCTGTGCAGTCCAGTAATTTCAGAGAAAATACAGAACTGGCACGTGTCGGATGAAGCATCGCTGTCTGATCATAGGCACATTATTTTTGAATGGGTGGGTGGCCTAGTGTCACAGGTCGCATATCGAGATCCTAGGAAAACCAACTGGGATCAGTATGCGCTTGAGCTCGAAACGAAAAACCTCACTACAAGAATTAGGTCGGTTCAACAACTTAAGTCGGCCTCAAAGGTCTTAAACCAAACGATAGTCTCTGCTTATAACAGTAATTGTCCACTTAAAAGGGTTACTTCAACTAGGAATGTTCCCTGGTGGAACAGAAGGCTCGAACGGCTTCGCAAAATGGCGCGAAAACTGTTCAATAGAGCAAAGATTACTTCGGACTGGACTCAATATAGGAGAGCTCTAACCGAATATAGCAAAGAACTAAGACGATCAAAAAGGAAATCTTGGGTACAGCATTGAAAGTACTCCAATTGTGGCAAGACTTAACAAGACTCTTGCTAAGGATCATTCGAACGGACTCGGTACTCTCAAGAAAGATGACGGTTCGTTCACAAAATCTCCGACTGAAGTACTAGACTTAATGATGGGGACTCACTTTCCGGGATCTTCCTCAGCTCATGCTGCTGCCAGCTCGGACTCTGATTGTGACATAGGATGTTCTCAAAGAAACTCTTCGGGATCTGAGAGAACAAAAGAGATTGCAACCAGAGTCGCAGGGATGGCTTTCACTAGGGCTAGGATGGAAAACGCAGTGAGATCCTTTCAACCTTTTAAATCGGCAGGTGCAGATGGGATTTTCCCAGCGCAGATTCAAAATGGAGAATCAGCGCTAATTCCATCTCTAATCGAGATTTTTAAGGCAAGTCTGATACTAAATAATATTCCGTCTACATGGAGATTGGTAAAAGTTGTATTTATACCAAAACCAGGAAAACGTGACAAATCACATCCAAAAGCCTTCAGACCAATTAGTTTATCATCAATATTGTTGAAAATTATGGAGAAGGTATTATATGAATACATTAAGTCTGAATACATGATCAGATATCCATTATCGAAACACCAGTTTGCTTACCAAGCTGGGAAATCTACATTCACAGCACTACACACGCTCGTGACAAAAATTGAAAAGTCTCTTTCAACGAAAGAAACAGCATTAGGCGCGTTTCTCGACATCGAAGGGGCGTTTGATAATGCTTCTCATTTATCAATGGTAAATGCGATGAAGAAAAGACAGTTTGATAACTGTATAGTCGAATGGATCCACAGTATGCTCACACATAGGCAAATCACCTCGGAGCTAGGAGGGCTCTCAACAACGGTGACTGCAACCAAAGGTTGCCCACAAGGAGGGGTTCTTTCACCCCTTCTTTGGTCATTAGTAGTTGATGATCTTCTGAGAAGCTTAGAGGCAAAAGGTTTCGAAGTTGTGGGCTTTGCTGATGATTTAGTCATCATGGTTCGTGGAAAATTCGACGACGTGATATCGGATAGAATGCAAAGGGCCTTAAACCTTACACTATCTTGGTGTAGTAAAGAAGGCCTGGGCATTAATCCTTCAAAAACAACCATTGTTCCTTTCACTAGGAAGAGAAAACTGGAGTTACAGTCTCTGCACCTTGGGAAAGAAGAAATTAAATGCAGCGTCTCAGTTAAATATCTGGGAGTAATCCTAGACGCTAAATTATCTTGGAACGCACACTTAGATTCAATAATCAGCAAGGCAAACACTGCCCTATGGGTATGTTCAAAAATGGTGGGAAAAACATGGGGCCTCAAACCAAAAATGGTGTTGTGGGTCTACACCGCCATTGTGAGACCTAGGATAGCTTATGCTTCGTTGGTATGGTGGCCAAAAACTTCAGAAGCCACGGCTATTAAAAAGTTAAACAAACTTCAACGATTAGCATGCATGGCCATAACCGGAGCAATGAAAAGCACACCTTCGAAGGCTCTAGAAGCTATTCTCCACCTGCTACCTCTGAATCAACACGTTCAGTTAGAGGCTAAGAAAAGCGCCCTAACACTTAAACGATGGAAAACAATACTCGACGGGGATAAAATCGGACACTTGAGTATCCTGAAACTTCTACCTGTTGGCCCAGTTGCGGAAATGAACAGTGATTGGATGGAAGCTAGAACCAACTACGACATCCCATACACGGTGAACGAACCATCACGTTCGGTCTGGGACGAGGGGGGACCTAGCGTCCGCAGTGGTTCAATCAAGTTCTATACCGACGGATCAAAGGTGGGAGTCAAAACGGGTGCTGGAGTGTACGGCCCCAGAACTAGAATATCTATAGCAATGGGAGATTGGCCAACAGTTTTCCAGGCTGAGATAGCAGCTATAATAGAATGTGCAAACGTCTGTCTCAAAAGGAAATACAGACATGCCAATATCTGCATTTTCTCTGACAGTCAAGCGGCACTAAAAGCGCTTAAAGCTTTTAAGTGTTTCTCAAAACTTGTCTGGGATTGCATTTGTCTCTTACGGCAACTGAGCCAGGTAAACTCGGTAAACCTGTACTGGGTCCCTGGTCATTGCGGAATAGACGGAAATGAAGTCGCAGACGAACTAGCCAAATGTGGTTCTAACTCTCCATTCACAGGTCCGGATCCATTCTGCGGTATCTCGGACTGTGTGATGAAAAGTGGGTTGAAACAATGGGAGAGCCGAATGATTATGGCCAATTGGATGGCTGTACAGTCGCTCAAACAATCAAAGAAATTTATAATGCCTAGTATTAAGGTTACTCAGAAGCTGCTGAGTCTCAATAAGAGAGACCTCAGCACGTTTACCGGTCTGGTGACAGGACATTGCCCGAGTAAATATCATCTTCGGAATCTCGGTTTCGTGCAAGATGATATTTGTCGCCTGTGCAATACCGAGAGCGAAACCTCGGAACACTTACTCTGCAATTGTGGAGCACTAATAGGACGCAGACTGCAGTATCTCAAAAAGGCCCTACTAGAGCCTAGGGAGATCTGGTTTGCGTCGCCGATCAGGACTATAAGGTTTATAAACCAAGTCATCCCTGATTGGCACCTGTCTCGCTCCAGCTTCCAGCCTACCACTTCTTCAATAAGTGATAGGTAAGCCTGAAGCGTACAGCAAAAGAGACAATGGGGCATACCACAATAGTTCAAAATAATGGACGCAGTGGCGAGAGTACCCAACAGAAGAAGAAGAAGTGACTAACGATGAAGGCTGAAAATAAAAATATCGTCGGCAGTTGTTCAAAATTTGATCCTGGTGCTTGTCATTGTCACGAAAAAAAAAGATTTATGCTGCACTCAACGTGAATGTTGAAAAATTATGACTAGCATGTTAAAATAATTTTATGAGATTAAAAGTCTTCTGTGTGTAGAAGAACGTTGATGTTTTGAAGTGCATTTATGTATTACTAGCTGACCCGACAAACTTCGTATCGCCACAAATTAACCTGTGTTGTACATAAATCATGAATCTCGGATGATCTTTGTCACAATCTCGAGTTTTGCAAGCCCCCCAGTGGGCGGCGCTTCCGACGGCGGGTCACCGGCAACACTCGCGACCGTCTCGTCCTGAATGATCTAGTGTTACTATACATAGTTTTTGTGGTCTTGTATTGACTAATGTTTTATGGAAGAGTCTCGAATTTCTCGAGTTCGATTAGTTTTGAGTTTCGCAAAAACTTCTGTTTTATTTGTATGAGTCCATATTCCCCTACCACAGGGGTGAGAGGTCTCTAACTATCGTAAAATAAATTCAAGACTCCAAAATCTCCCACATGCCAAATTTGGTTCCTTTTGCTTGATTAGTTCTCAAGTTATAAGGAAATTTGAAGTTCATTTGTATGGGAGCTTCCCTCTTAAAAGGGGAAGGGGTCGTAATTCACCATAGAAAAAATTTCTGCCATCTAAAACTCCCACATGCCAAATTTGGTTCCATTTGATTGATTAGTTCTCGAGATAAGAGGAAATTTGCATTTCATTTGTATGGAAGCCCACCCTCTTAAAGGGGAGATGGGCCATAACTCGCTTTCTAAAGAAGAGAGGGGTCTCAATTCACCATAGAAAAAAATCTTGCGTCCAAAACCACTTACACGTCAAATTTGGTTCCATTTGCTTGATTAGTTCTCGAGTTATGAGGAAATTTGTTTTTCATTTGTATAGGAGCCCCCCCTCTTAAAGTTGGGAGGTGTCCTAATTCACCATAGAAAATATTCTTGCCCTCGAAAACTTTCACATGCCAAATTTGGTTCCATTTGCTTGATTAGTTCTCGAATTATGAGGAAATTTGTATTTCATTTGTATAGGAGCCCCCCCTCCTAAAGTGAGGAGGGGTCCCAGTTTATCATAGAAAAAATTTTTGTCTCCAAGAACACCCACGTGTCAAATTTGGTTCCATTTGCTTGATTAATTCTCGAGTTATGAGGAAATTTGTATTTCGTTTGTATAGGAGCACCTCCTCTTAAAGTGGGGAGGGGTTCTAATTCACCATAGAAAATATTCGTGCCCTAGAGAACTTTCACATGCCAAATATGGTTCCATTTGCTTGATTAATTCTCGAGTTATGAGGAAATTTGCATTTCATTTGTATAGGAGCCCCCCTTCCTAAAGTGGGAAGGGGTCCCAATTCATCATAGAAAAAAATTTTGTCTCCAAGAACACCCACATGCCAAATTTTGTTCCATTTGCTTGATTAGTTCTCGAGTTATGAGGAAATTTGTATTTCGTTTGTATAGGAGCCCGCCCTCTTAAAGTGGGGAGGGGTCCTAATTTACTATAGAAAATATTCTTGCCCTCAAAAACCTTCACATGCCAAATTTGGTTCCATTTGCTTGATTAGTTCTCGAGTTACGAGGAAATTTGTATGGAAGCCCCCCCTTTTAAAGAGGAGAGGAGTTATAATTCTCCTTATAAAGAGGGGAGGGGTCTCAATTTACCATAGAATAAATTCTTGTCACCGAAAATACCCACATGCCAAATTTTGTTCTATTTGCTTGATTAGTAGTCGAGTTATGCAGAAATTTGTGTTTCATTTGTATGGGAGCCCCCCCTCTTAGTGGGGGGAGGGGTTTCTAACCATCACTAAAACCTTTCCTGGCCCCAAAAAACCTCTACATGCATATTTTCATGCCGATTGGTTCAGTAGTTTTCGATTCTATAAGGAACATACGGACAGACAGACAGACAGACAGACAGACAGACAGAAATCCTTCTTTATAGGTATAGATGTCGCAAAAATGTTTATTCCAAGTATCTCAGGGGCTAATAGTCGAACTGAAAAACCAACATAAATGTTAGGTACATGTTTTTTGACGGTATAATTCAATATCCGATAGCGCTTTTGCCTGTTTTCCAAAATTGATAAATCATAGCTACTCATCGCGATGAGCCAAATGCGAGGTATTCGTTTTAGATTACGATCACTAGCGATCAAATCAAGCATTGCCAGAGAATTTGACGTTATGGAGATATATATATATATATATATATATATATATATATATATATATATATATATATATACATATATATATATATATATATATATATATATATATATATATATATATATATATATATATATATATATATATATATATATATACATATACATATACATATACATATGAAAGTAGAAAAAACCTGATTTAATCCACCTAGTGGTGAAAGGAACCTTTGTTATACGGTATTACTTGCAATTTGAGATAGAAATCGACACGTTTGGTTTACATGAAATTTTTGTAAATTGAATAACTTTACAAAATTTGAACTAAATAAAAGCACTTATAAATTTTGATAGTTTCTTTTCTCATGAAATTGCTGAGTAAGTTGTTACTAATGAGGGTAAGTGCAAGTTAAAGTAAGTTGTAATATTATTCGTTAATAGGTTTTTGAACTATGCATAATTTCCTGTAACGCCATTCTATTTGATTCACAACAATAAAGTTATCTTGAATAAATTTCATCAATTTTTATGAACCTTCGGTTACTCACGTTGTTGTATTTTGTACACCATATGTAGGGTTTTGAATGCCATATTGTTATATAGTTACAAATCGTATATTACGTATATACTAACGTATATTCTTCAATAAACTTGTTATGAGCAAAATGTCAGAATTATTCAATGCACTAATACTTTAAATTGTTAGCAAAATAGATTAGCTTAAACCGACATCACAGAAACGAAGCAAGTAGCATGTGAGGTGTACCGCAATTGGCCCCAACTGGAATTTTCTTTCGTTTCTTCATATGGAAAAATGGTGTCTGTGTGCAGCAAAACTACCAGCAAATGTAAAATGTTTAAAATGTATCCGTCTGTTGGTAGTCGAGTAATTCGGGGTCAAAATCAGGGTATTTTTTATAATCAAAGTTCTACAGTTCGTAAACAAGGAAACATAGAGGTATACTATGTTCAGCAAAGTTATGTATTTTTATTATTTATACAGCTTTGTAATATATGAAAAAGTCATACAACAATTACAAAAAGAGCTAAAATAGAAAAACTGATTTTTCAAATTCATATACAATAAATAAGATCTCTTCGTTGAAGAGATAGAAGGTTACTGTCTTCAGCAAAATTTCTTGTAATAATATGCTCTAAGACTTTGCAGAACACATCAATGTGTTATATTGAAACTGAAGGAAAATAATTTTTTTATTTCACTTTTAGGGGGATTAATCAAAATTCAAATTCTACCAGACGATAGAGCTTTCAATTTCAAGAAACTCTTCCAAAGGTTCGATAAACTTAAAACCAAGTTTTCCTAGTCAAAACTCTAGTGCGCACGTTTTCTTTGGTTTTGGGCTATTGTGCGCGCGAGTAACTGCGTTGCAAAAGTTGGCGCGAGTGTTCAAGGGTTAATATCCTTTGACCGGTAAAACCAATTCTTATGAAACTTTGCATATATATTCGTAGTGTGAAAACCTCTCGTTTGATATTAAAATAATTGAAATTAGGTTATTTTTCTTGGTTAAAATCATTATAAATTATTGTTAATTTTGGTGTGGTGTATTGAATTATTCATAATTTTCAAATTAAATTAAATTTGGAGATGTCCAAACCGATTTATGCGCTATTAGTTTCATTTGAAAGGTAATATAGCCGGATAGATCACTATTGAATGGTTTTTTGATTGGACGTTTAGTTTGAAAGTTATGAGCAACTGTATACACCACACCAAAATTAACTGTAATATATAATGATTTTAACCAAGTTAATTTCCCTAATTTCAACTATTTTAATGTCAAACGAGAGGTTTTGACACTTCAAATATATATGCAAAATTTCATAAGAATTGCTTTTCCGATCAAAAGATATTAACCCTCCAACACTCGCGCCAACATTTGTAACACGGTTATTCGCGCGCACAATAGCCCAAAACCAAAGAAAACGTGCGCACTAGAGTTTTGACTAGGAAAAATTGGTTTTAAGTTTATCGAACCTTTGGAAGAGTTTTTTGAAATTGAATGCTCTATCGTCCGGTAAAATTAAAATTTTGACTAATCCCCCTAAAAGTGAAATAAAAAAATTATTTTCCTTCAGTTTCAATATAACACATTGATGTGTTCTGCAAAGTTATAGAGCATATTATTGCAAGAAATTTTGCTGAAGTTAGTAACCTTCTATCTCTTCAGCGAAGATAGAGAAATCTTATTTATTGTACATGCACTTGTAAAATTAGTTTTTCTATTTTATCTCTTTTTGTAATTGTTGTATAACTTTTTCATGTATTACAAAGTTGTACAAATAGTAAAAATACACAAAATTGCTGAATATAGTATACCTATATGTCTGCTTGTTTAGGATCTGTAGAACTCTGATTATAAAAAACGCCCTAATTTTGACTCCGAATTATTCGACTACCAACACACGGATACATTTTAAACATTTTACATTTGCTAATAGTTTTGCTGCATACAGACATTTCTATATGAAGAAACGAGAGAATATGCCAGTTGAGGCCAATTGCGGTACACCTCACGTGCTGCTTGCTTCGTTTCTGTGATGTCGGTTTATGCTGATATATTTTCCTAACAATTTAAAGTATTAATGCGTCGAATAATTCTGCCATTTTGCTCATAACAAGTTTATTGAAGAACATACGTTAGTTAAATAATGATTTGTAACTATATAACTATATGGTATTCAAAAACCTACACATGTTGTATAAAATACAACAGCGTGAGTAACCGATGGTTAATAAAAATTGATGAAATTTATTCAAGAAAACTTTATTGATGTGATCAAATCAAATAGAATGGCATTACAGGAAATTATACATAGCTCAAAAACCTATAAACTAGACCTTTACTACGCATTGAAAGAATAATATTTCTTCTTACAACTTACTTTTACTTGTACTTACCCACATTAGTAACAACTTACTCAGCAATTTCATGAGAAAAGGAACTATCAAAATTTATAAGTGCTTCTATTTAGTTCAAATTTTGTAAACTTATTCCATTTCCAAAAATTTTATGTAAACCAACGCACAATGCAACGTTAACCAATAGATGAATTATTTTCCGAAGACGTGGCGATTTCTATCTCAAATAGCAAGTAATACCGTATAACAAAGGTTCCTTTCACCACTAGGTGGATTAAATAAGGTTTTCTGTAAAATCACAGAATTTTTTGTTATTTTAAAGCACAGAATCTGTGATCACAGATGACAGATATTTTTGATAATCACAGATTTTCGCAGATATGCTACATGTTGCAGAATAGTTTATCACTGGAAGCGAAATGGCACAAAAAATCGGGAGGCAAAGTTACAAAACCGAAATTACTGCATATCAAAATCAAAATTTACGAAGCGTATGGATGATATTGAATGAACCATATTGTTCAAAAACATTAAAATGCTAATTTTTCTTCATGGGAGCAGAATTATGTAGCACAGATTTAGTAATAGATTTTTTTCTATAGTTTTACAGAATTTCACAGATTTTTAAACCAGAAACACAGATTTCAAAATGGCAACTCTGCTTTCAGTATCCAGAAAAGAAACTTTTCATTTAGAAAGGGTTTTATTTTGATGTAATTGATAGTTGGGATGGTCTAATTTTCGCAATATGTAATTGTGAAACTAATTTTTAATAATTTTACTAATTAACTAATTTATTTTAAATACGTTTTTCGTTAGTTTTGTTATACCTAGTAGGGTGGTTCTCATTTTTACAAAAACCGTGATACACTGAAGTCTATTTTGCGCGGGTTTTTAGCACCGGCGCAACTACAAAATGTAAACAAACCGAGTGCGAGTTATTTTCTACTGGACTAGCATAGCGAAAAGAACCCTCACTCGGTTTGTTTACATTTTGCAGTTAAGCCCTTTTGAAAAGCTGGTACCGAGATTTTCTGTTTCAAATGAGCCGATTTGATATCGCGTTGAGCAATCCAGTCGAGCAGGCGAGTCAAGCAGTCGAATCAAGCGTCGAGTCAGGCAAATGAGTCGAGCAATCGAGTCGACCAGTTGAATCAAGCTGTTTAGTCAAGTAATCCAGTCGAGCAGTTGAGTCGAGCAGTTAAATCAAGAAGTCTAGTCGAGAAGTTGAATCGAGCAATCGGGTCGAGCAACTGAGTCGAGTAGCCGATTCGAATAGTCGAATCGTGCAGTTGAATCGAGGTTCAGTCGAACAGTTGAGTCGAGTAGTCCAGTAGAGCAGTTGAATCAAGCTGTCCAATCGAGCAGACGAACCGAACAGTCCAACCCAGCAGTTTAATCGACCAGTTCAGTCCAGCAGTTGAATCAAGCTGTCCAGTCGTGCAGTTAAGTCGAACATCGAGCAGTCGAGTCGAGCAGTCCAGTCGAGAACTTTAATCGAGTAGCCAGGTTGAGAAGTTAAATCGAGCAGTTGAGTCGAGCAGTATTATTTGACAGTCCAGTCAAGCAGTTCAATCGACCAGTTCAGCCGAGCAGTCGAATTCAACAGTCCAGTTGAGCAGTTCAGTTGAGCAGTCCTGTCGAGCAATCAAATCGAGCAGTCTAGTCGATCAATCCAGCCGAGCATCCTAGTCGACAAGATGAGCAATCGAGCAGTCCAGCAGTCGACCAGTAAGGTGACTGAGAATAGAGCCCATGCTACGAAAGCATGACGTCCTGTCATGCTTTGCGTTGTTTTGTGATCATTGTGTTAATTACAACCACCCTACCTGTCAATTATTACCAAAAACGGCCTATCATAATGCAAAATTACTTTCCTGGATATTATAAAGCTACCTCACATAATTTCACTTAAAAATAAAATATTCACTTGAATTTCCATTTGACCTGTGAATGTGCTATATTTCTGACATTTATCTTACACACACTTTGCTGTATATACGTAGGTACACAATTTGTTCGCAGCAGTTGCATAAAAAAATATGGCGTCATGTTGCGAAATCGGTTCAAAAGCGAAATTGTTCTCTACAGCTCTATCTAGCAGGTTAGATAGAGCGTAGAGCTCTACCAAATGCTATATTGACATTGTGTTTGGTTGAACTCTACGCTCTACAGTTTCCCCAGTGGACACACCCCGTAGAATGCGTGGTAGAGCTCTACGTAAAATTTCTCTACGGCTTCTCTAGGTAGAGTGGTAAAGTGGTAGAGATGCCTTATAGTGTACACGCAGCTCTCTACGCTCTACGCTTTTTACTCTACCAAAATAACTCTATAGTGGACACTTGGCTTAAAAGCGGGGGGCGAGCGGCTGTACGAAGCAATCCACCGGATCATTGTCAGGATCTGGGAGGAAGAACAAATGCCGGAGGAGTGGTTGGATGGCCTCATTTGCCCAATTTTCAAAAAGGGACAACGAATGGAGTGTAAAAACTATCGAGGAATTACATTGCTCAATTCTGCCTACAAGGTGCTTTCCCGTATCCTGTTCTGCAGACTGAGACCGTTAGCGGAGTCCTTCGTCCGAGCTGGTTTTCGTGAGGGTCGCTCCACGACGGATCAGATGTTTACCCTGCGCTAATTGCTAGTCAAGTTCCGGGAGTACAACTTGCAGACACACCATCTGTTTGTGGACTTTAAAGCGGCGTTCGATTCAGTTAAACGAAATGAGCTGTGGCAGGTAATGCTACAACATGGTTTTCCGACGAAACTAGTTACGCTGATTCGTTCGACGCTGCACGGATCCAAATCATGCGTTATAATAGCGGGTGAGACCTCAGCTGCTTTCGTGACGTTGGATGGACTGAAGCAAGGGGATGCACTCTCTAACCTGCTATTCAACATTGCCTTGGAAGGTGCATTACGAAGAGCAAACGTGGACAGGAATGGAACTATCATCACGAAATCTCACATGCTTCTTGGTTTTGTGGATGACGTCGATATCATCGGAATCAACCATAGAGCAGTGGAAGAGGCCTTTAGGCCCTTTAAAAAAGAAGCTGCGAGATTGGGACTTACCATTAATACCGCCAAAACGAAGTACATGGTTGCTGGTAGGGAACGTGGGAGCCCAAGTGGTGTTGGTGCCGAGGTGGAGTTAGATGGGGAACGATATGAAGTAGTGGAGGGATTTATATACCTTGGTACACTCGTGACATGTGACAACGATGTAAGTCGCGAAGTGAAACGACGAGTTGCAGCCGCGAATCGGGCTTTCTACGGATTACGTAGCCAGCTGAAGTCCCGTAGTTTGCAAATTCGCACAAAACTGGCGCTCTACAGAACACTAATCCTCCCGGTGGCCCTTTACGAACACGAATCATGGACGCTAAAGGAAGCTGATCGGTGAGTGCTTGGGGTTTTTTAGTGTAAAATTCTGCGATCTATACTTGGTGGCAAAATGGAAAATGGAGTGTGGCGCAGACGCATGAATCACGAGCTGTACCAAGTATACAAATATGCTGATCTATGATCTATCTATGATCTATCACTATGGTAGTGCAATGTGGCAGGCTGCGGTGGGCTGGACACGTGGCCAGAATGCCCGATGAAAGAGTAACCAAAACTATTTTCAGCAGAGAACCAGGAAGAGGCCGTAGACTCCGAGGCAGACCCCGCACCCGGTGGGTGTGTGCTGTCGAAGACGATGCACGTTCAGCTGGTGTTCGTTGGTATTGGAGAACGGCAGCCCAGGACCGACGGTACTGGAGGACCATAATTCGTTCGGCGCAGGATCGGTAACGGACCGTTGCCACTAAAGTAAAGTAAAGTAAGTAAGAATGATGGAAATTGAAACGATTAGTCGACATTTTCTTCTTCGTCGTACGAAAAAATGTTGGAAATTTGGCTACTAGGAATTCTTTAATGAAAAAAAGCATTTAAGTAGATCTCAGCTTACTTTGATTGATCGCGTATGAGAGGCGACAAACTAAAATATTAGGGAATTACTAATTGTGTGTCATAAAAATCGCTGATATTTTGAATAATTTGTGTTGGATAGGACGGGAATAGGCAATTACGACGAAGCAGCAACATACCCTAAGCACCCCTAAGTGTTGCGTTTTGTATTTGAATATGTATTTTGTGACTTTTGGATGCAAAAATAGTGATTATTATACTGTTGGCAACTGAGTGCGTGAATGCTCACTAGAAATCACTTATTTTGTGGAAACCAACGGAGTATCAGAGAACGGATTTGAATGAAGATTTCGAAACATAAGGTGAATACTTAAATTGTTTCACAGCGATAATTGAAAATTCGAAAAAATATCAAAATGGCAGCCTTTTTTAAAATCGATGTTTTTCAACTTTCCAGAGTAGTGTTGGCTCCTCAAATCTCAATAACTGACCATTTACTTTGCATACAATTTTTTATTGCTTTCGTTAGAAAGACACATTTTCCACTGAGCTATTCAGTATATTAAATGTAAAATAGTATATTAAATACGTATTGATAATATCTGATACAACGTTAACAAGAGTTGAATTATGTTCCGAAAACTTCTCTTCGATTTCTTACTCAAATGACGAATAAGATGATATAACAAAGGTGCCTTTCACCAATAGGTGGATTTAATCGGGTTTTTTATTCCAGTTTTTGACTTTGCAGTCTTTTCCACTTATTTTAATACGGTGCCTTATCGAATTTGGTATGGTTAGATTTTGGCATGCCTCGATTTTGCAACAAAAGTATCCGTTTTTGGCAATACAAAATATTTCACATCCAAAAATATGCTTAAATATCGAACAGTTTCCGCATACAAGCTTTAAATGTTTTGAACAATCTTATTTTTATTGCCGTAAGACGTCTTACTGTACATTGCCAATAACTTATTTGCATCGGACGGATGGCTCTTGGCGGACTTTTTAAACATAAAATGGTTGCAATCGTTGATTAAAAGTATTTAGTCAATTTCTAACGCATTTATGTGGGACGAGAGGGTTATTCCTCGGATCTTGTGAAAAGAGAAAAACTTTTAACCATGTACTTGTTACTCATTCTTGTTCAATCGATCGTTGACGCGCGCACGCGTATTTTATATCTCTGGTTATTAATTAAAATAAACCGATTTAATAGTATTTTCGCGTTATTTCTCATACTCCTACCCTATCCGTTTTACATGGGGGCTCAACCAGGATGGAGTTTTTGTAGAATATGCGTGAAATACTAAAAATTTCGATAGTTAAACGTCGCGAATAAGTTGATACGTAAAACAAAATGGCGGATCCGGTGGTGGAATTGTGTGCCACTTTTACGAAAGTTGGTCTACAACGCGAGTGCCAAAAACGACGCCTTCCCACAAGTGGTAGTAAAGCGGAGATGACAAAACGAATTGCCAACTACAACACGAATACAGCTGCAAACGACGAACAGCGTACTGATGTGGAGTACGACGTACACAACGATGATAACGTGGACGCACAGTCTGCCGAAACGAAGGACGATGCTAACGACGAAGTAAACGACGCTCATGCTAACGATGATGCTAACGGCGATGATTCATCAAATGGCGCTGATGGACAACACAACGACGGTGAAGAAGATTACGTGCAAAACAGCAGTGAAAACGATGATTCAAGATTCCTTACGGCTGTAGGATCAACTCCGCAACGTGCGACAGCTTCTCGAAAAATTCTGCGTCCTTACTCTTTCCGTGATATCGAGGACAGCATTGAATCGTTCGGTGCTGATGAGGGTCAAGACGTCAAACTATGGATGGATCAGTTCGAGCAAATGTGTGCCGCTGCATACTGGAGTGACGAACAAAAGGTCATTATGCTACGTAAGAAATTAACAGGAACCGCGAGACGATTTGTATTCACTTTGCGTAACGCTAGTACCTTCGTTAAGTTGAAGAAATCCCTCATTAAAGAGTTTGCCCCGTTCGTTCGTGCGAGCGACGTGCATAGGAAATTGGCAGCACATAAGAAGAAGACGGATGAACCGATTCGAGACTATATCTACGAAATGCAAAAAATTGCTTCTGCTGTTGACCTTGACGAACCGAGCATATACGAATACATCGTTGACGGCGTCACAGACGACGAGTACCACCCAGGTAACCAATAAGCATTAGTATAAGCAGTAAATCAATCATTTATTAGCATCCCTGGCGTTTTATACTGCAGGTTGCTGTTTATCAGCCTTTTGACTGCATAACTGTTGTAAATTGGCATCCATAATTCGATTTAAAATCTTCTTGTCGGTAACTAGCTGCAAATAAGCATTGCCAGCACTATAAGAGGGCTAGCAGTAAAGTAGCCGCATATTTTGCCAAAATAGCATTTAAGTAGCATTTAAGGCAACTTAAATGCTTATTGGCTTGCATTTAAATTGCATTGGAAATGCTTATTGGTTACCTGGGCACCGTTCCATGTTGTACGAAGCGAGTACCATCACGAAGCTAAAAGAAAAGTTGCTAACGTTTGAGAAAGCTCAGGCCAAAACCGATAAAAAGTCGCATACCGACGCCCATTCGTTCCCGAAAAGAGATCGTCGTGAGAAAGGAGATGAAAGACCAAAGGAAAAAACCGATGTAAACACGAAGCGACATTGTTACAACTGCGGAGATCTGACACATGTTGCAAATAACTGCCCGCAAAAGACAGCCGGCCCGAAGTGTTTTTCTTGTAACGGTTTCGGACATTTATCGAAAGATTGCGCGAAGAAAAACGAAGAGCGTAGTTCGAAAAGGAAGAATGCAAAAGTGAACACGATCGGGAAAGTAAGCATTCCGCAACCGGGTATCAATGTAAAAGTGAACGATCGCGAGATTCTTGCTATAGTCGACACGGGAAGTGAAATCTGCTTGATACGAGAGGACCAGTGGCTGCATATTGAGAACGGTAACACGAAGTTAAATCGATCGAATATGAAAATTCGCGGATACGGTGGTGAAGTGAAAAATGTTTGTGGTACAGTAACGCTTGCTTCAGTAATCGATGAAGATGATTGCGTAATCCAGTTTTATGTTGTGTCGTGTAACGCAATTGACGCCAAGATGCTGATAGGTATGGATTTTCTCAGTTGTGTGAATTTCTCGATTACTCCCGACGGTGTACGAATAAAAAAGTTCCCAGCGATCAAATCCGAAGAAGATTGTGATACACAATGGATCCGACGAATAGAGGAGTACAGTGATGAGATAACAGTGCCGTACAAGTACCGTTTCGATGTGATGAAAATAATCGAAAATTACGAGCCGAAATCTTCCGCTGAGCTGAGAAATTGACCGCTAAGAATCCTTTAGTGATAAAATTAGTCGACAACGAAGTTGTGCGTGGTAATCCCCGGCGTCTTGCACCGTTAGAAAAAGAGGTGGTAAGAAAGCAAATAAGTGATTGGCTCGAAGATGGCATAGATGTCCGATTACTTCTCGATTAATCGAACTAATCGATTATCCGCTAAAATAATCGATTAATTTTTAATCGATTGCTTTATGTTCCGATTATTAGATAATCGATTACCTGGCCGATCGATTATGCCGGATTATTTAAAATTTTGTTTGACAATTTCTAACAAATTTAATTGTTACAGTGGCCTAATTAACCACACGCAATCAGCCAGTTCGTTGGTTTCGAGGTACGATGCTGATCTAAGAAACCAGTCATATGTTCAAATCTCAGCTAGGCGGTGCTCCTAGATAGAGTCAGTAGGATTGCTGCAATAGCCTCGTAACTGTCTTGTACTCTAATAGCTGGCTGTGAAGTCTGTCGATAAAGATGGGTCAAATCTTAGAAAGGATGTTTAACCCCAAGGCTTTGCTTTTAATCATCCAGTTTGCACGCCGTAGGCTGGTTTAAATACCACGCTGAAGCCTAAAAACCAAACTAAACTCAATCTAGATATTAACCGTGCCACCGTCAAAAGATAATTTGAAATTTGTCAGTCTGTTAGACACGGAATTTTGAAAGGAATTTTTAGAAAACTGGGTAATACCCTTCGTCTTTTGCTATACAAAAACCAAAAAATGCGGTCTCCTCGATTTCTATGTAACTAGCCTAAGTCTGACTGCACATTCCAAAACACTCGTGGACAGTACTACGGGACGCAAAACTATTCTTTGGTGTCGGGGACTGTAACGAGGTTACAAAATAAATAAGGTAACAAACCCTATTGTCCAATCCCACACACAACCTTCATAACAGCCTGTTCGCGTTACCTGCCGTTATCCCCGAAAAAAGGTTAGGGTACCGCGACAGTAAACAAACCCTGCTAATGCCCACCGGATGGAACCTGGCGAAACTAGCCGAAGCTGAATCGTCGGTCCCATCGTAAAGTCCTGTGCTTGGCAGGCAAATCAGTCTGGTGAATGAGTGATTTTAAAGACAACCACCTAAGAGACGACACGCAAGATTAGAAAGAGCTAGAAGTTAGAAGACGCAAAGCGATACATGAAAAGACGAAAAGTGAAGTAAACTAGTGTTCGGAAAAGATACACTAAGCAGAAGTAAAGTGGAAAAAACACGGGTAGAAAATATAGGCGCTAAAGCGAGGTTTGATTACCTAGTGGAACGAAGAAAAAGACCACCAGCAACCCTCATTCAAACGGAAGTCTTCCCTTAGGGCTTGAGAGCGCGACCGCCGTCAGTCGGCCTCAACACGTGTCGACCATGAGTGCGTGATCCGATTCTCCGAGCAACACACCGAGCGAGCAGGTAGTTGCTACCATCCGTGGCCCTATACACCATCGATCGTAGCAACCGATAGCCGAAGAGCCAGCCGTATGCTATACCCACCACATAAGCAATCGTTACTGTCCGTGGATTCACCACCGTTCGTACCGGCTACCGGATGTCGGACCCGGTCGAACTTAAACATTCGATTCACCATTTGCCACCCACCCCGTATCTGGTACGGGCTATCTGTAAGCGGTCTACGAAACCGCTAGACTAGCACAGTCACCTGTTCATCGGAACATCAGAGACCTTTCGTCGACAAGAAGCAGCAGGCCGTAACAAAAACTGAAGAAAACTAAACACTAGATTAAGCCAAACTTTTAAATGAAAATCTATTAACCCTCGAAATGGTGTTTGCTACGATATGTGTCCTCGGAAAGTGCGAGTCCCCGAATGTGCTCCCCCCCGACATCGGTTTGCGAGTTAGCCCCCGGTAGGTTAGTGTAGGATGCCTAGGAGACACTGCACTAGCCTATGGTTGCTCTTGTCCCCCTGTTGAGTCGGCCGAACGGATTCAACCGATGTTAGGTTCGTCGGCATTTCGTTCGTAAGTTTATAGTTGAGCGTTTGATGGACCTGCCCTGAAGTGTTTTAACCGGACCAGGATTGTATCGCTAAACACGTTCCTTCACGGCATGTTAATCCTTGCCTGGCGCTTAAGTGAAGGTTGTCACTGCTCCCTGCCCCAAAAGCCATCCCGCCCCGTTACAGGACGTAAAGGTTATAACCAATCGATTATTTCGATTAATCGATGTCGATTATTGGCCGCCTAAAAAGTAATCGATTATTAACTAATCATTAACTGAAAAAATCGGACATCACCAGGCATAATCCAATCGTCAGATAGTGAATATGCTAGCGCGTTGGTAGTCGTACCAAAGAAGGATGGTAGGTATAATAAGTAGGTTTTCAATGGGCATTAAAGAAGGTGAAACACAGTGTAAAAAAATTTTGGAAAATGAAAAAATAAATATTATTTAATCTTTTAGTATCTGGCTCCCATGCTGCTTACAATTTTATACTTTTAAAGGACAATTCACATTAAAGGGATTATAAACTAATAGTTTAGGTGATATTAAGACAGATTTTTTCCTAGTAGGCTTTGTTCTGACGAAGTGTTTTAGAACAAAATACAGTGGACCCCCGTTCGTTTGAACGATTCCTCATGCAAACTAACGGGGTTAGCTTTTAATTTGAACAACTGGTAACCCGAAATATGCTGGAGCTTGTGTAAACTGGCTGCCCTATTCTTTGTTATTGTTTTGATGGTTTGATTCTATTGGCAGTTGCAAGCAGCGAATATTTCATTCTCCGATCAGAGTTCTACCATAATCGTTTGGAAAACGCATTATGAAACAGATTAAACACGCTAGATCAGTTGAAACAAATCGTTTTTATGTGCATTGTCTGCATAAGCAAATGATGTCATATTGAGAATGACATTTGAACCATTTTTAATTTGCACGTCGTGCAAACCAACGGGGTTCAAATTAAAAAGTGTTCAGATTAAAAGCGGTCAAACGAACGGGGGTCCACGGTATTTGTTATTTTTGTCAATTTTCAATAGTTTCCACAGATTTCCACCCTAGATTTCCACAGATTTCTGCTCTGACACTACCATAAAATTAACATTCAGGGTGTTAACTAGTAATAAGCAAAAAATTAGCTGCTACTAGTTGCGATGTTCGGAGATATTAAAGTTTTCCAAATGCATTTTTTCCGGCATTTTAGGCTACAAATTAGTAAATGCGCGCGCCAGTGCGAAGTTCATTCCTGCTGTACGTTAAATAGTCATGCTTGTGTATGTAAGACATAGCATTATTATCATTATGAGATACATCGGAGTCGATAACGCGAATTCAGGACATTGTAAAGGCGATTACTTTACAGCTTTTTCCCAATTAGCTCTGTTTCAAGTCAAACTGACAGTAGAATATGTTCGGTTGGACTTTCAGCTCGATTGAACTAGCCTCCATTTTGTTTATTTAGAGTCGAACATGTTGATACGTGTTTGCAGGATAAACAGATTGTTATACTCTGTCAGTTACTCGTTATTTTTTGTGCTTTCTGCCAGGATTTGGCTGAGGCCGATGATAGCCTATCTCGCCACTCGTATCCTTTTGCTGTGTATGACCCAACTTATGAATTAAAAAATTTGCATGAATGCACTAAAGCAGATAGTTGGGTAAGTTAACCTATATAGTAAACCCTCTACCTGTAATGGTCCCTCGGATAAAATTTCGGTATTTATTAGCTTATACTTCTTATTTCTGAGGATATATGACATGAAACAGAACGTACTAGACATAGCACACATTTGAGTTAATAAAATTTTAGCTGCATTTCATTATTAATGCTTTAAAATTGACGTTTTCAACAAGTGGGTCCATTATATTTTTTTTTATGTATTCGTTTATTTGATTAGGCTCGAATGCGGAAGCTTAGAGGAGCCGTGATTCACTTTTTTACAGTAATGTAACATATTGAACACTGTATAAGCTATTTTGTTAGCAGGTGTGATCGTTACGCCCGATTTACTGGGGTTAGTAGGTTTGACAAGATCAAAATTGGATGGACAAGGAGTGATAGGTTTAGGGCACTTAATTTATTCGTTTTTTTCTGTTATCGATGATCCTGGTGCAACGGTATCGTGTGTAGTAATTGTTGTACTCCGTGCTTTCGGATCCTGTCTCCAGTACATGACCTCAACAAAAGGTGGAGCGGGTAGTCTGAGAATTAGAGGGGCGTTTAAATATTTGCGTCGATATGTTTCAAGAATGTATATATCAGAGTCATGTACACGCGATCTCGGCTCGCCAGAACGTCTCGTACAGGGACGTTAGGTTGTCTTCCTCGGGCCCGAAGGGAATCAGTTAGCTTAGACCTAGCATCACAGAATTCGGCACACGACCAAACAACATGTTCGATGTCGTGGAAGCCATCGCCACAAACACAGTGGTTACTCTCTGCAAGCCCAATACGAAAGAGATGCGTGTTTAACGTGTAGTGATTGGACATAAGTCTAGACATCACGCGAATGAAATCTCTACTTACATTCAATCCCTTGAACCATGCTTTCGTCGATACCTTAGGAATGATGGAATGTAGCCATCGTCCCAACTCGTCTATGTTCCAAGATGTTTACCAACTAATGAGCGACTTCTGACGTAAGGTACTATAAAATTCGTTATAAGCAATTGGTCTATCATAACTAATGCCATCAATCGCACCAACCTTAGCTAAAGAATCAGCCTTCTCGTTGCCCGGTATGGAGCAATGAGAAGGGACCCAGGCTAAGGTAACCTTAAATTTTTTATCCGTTAAAGCACTCAAAAGCTCCCGTATTTTCCCCAAGAAATACGGAGAGTGCTTTGCCATTTTCATCGATCGCAGAGCCTCAATGGCACTGAGGCTATCTGTGAAGATGAAGTAGTGGTCTGTGGGCATAGTTTCGATGATCCCAAGGGAGTATTGAATTGCAGCAAGTTCTGCGACATACACGGAAGCAGGAGCATCGAGTTTGTAAGAGGCAGTAAAATTTTCGTTGAAGACACCGAAGCCAGTGGACTCGTCGAGGTAGGATCCGTCAGTGTAAAACATCTTATCGCAACTAACACTTTTAAATTTATTGAAAAAAATTTTGGGGACCTCTTGCGATCGCAGTTGATCCGGGATACCGGAAGTTTCTTCTTTCATGGTGGTGTCGAAGAATATAGCAGACTTAGATGTATCTAGTGATGCGACACTTATGGGAGCATACTGGGAGGGGTTGATATCTTGAGCCATGTAGTCAAAATATAAAATCATAAATCTAGACTGAAATTGAAGTTCGACCAGCCTTTCTAAATTAACAATTACTAGTGGGCTCATAATCTCACATCGAATGAGTAAGCGATAGGACAACTCCCAAAAGCGATTCTTCAACGGTAGAATTCCGGCCAGCACTTCGAGACTCATCGTATGGGTCGATTGCATGCAGCCCAAAGCTATACGCAAACAACGGTACTGTATTCTTTCTAGCTTGATAATATGCGTATTAGCGGCGGACCGGAAGCAAAAGCATCCATATTCAAGAACGGACAATATCGTTGTTTGGTACAGCCTTGTAAGGTCTCCTGGGTGCGCTCCCCACCAAGTTCCGGTAATTGTACGAAGAAAGTTTATCCTCTGTTGGCATTTTTGAATCAGATACCTAAAGTGGCATGCCCAAGTGCATTTGGAATCGAACCAGATACCGAGATATTTGTAAACTAGTACCTGAGCGATCGTTTTACCCATAAGTAGGAGCTGAAGTTGTGCTGGATCATGCTTCCTAGAAAAAACGACCAACTCTGATTTTTCCGGGGAGAATTCGATACCCAGCTTTAGCGCCCAATCGGACAAATTGTTCAAAGTATCTTGCAAGGGTCCTTGCAAATCGTTAGCCGTGGATCCTGTAATGGAAACAACGCTATCATCTGCAAGTTGCTTTAACGTGCATGACTCTTCGAGACAACTATCTATGTCGTTAACATAAAAGTTATACAGAAGTGGACTTAGACATGAGCCCTGGGGAAGACCCATGTAGCTAATTCGAGATGTTGTCAAATTATCATGTGTAAAAATCATGCGTTTTTCCGACAACAGATTGAGCAAAAAATTATTCATAACCGGTGAGAGACCCTGCAAGTGAAGTTTCTCGGTCAAAACTTCTACGGAGACAGAATCAAAGGCCCCTTCAATGTCCAAAAAGACGGATGCCATTTGCTCCTTCTGAGCGTAGGCGAGTTGAATCTCAGTAGACAGCAACGCTAAGCAATCGTTTGTTCCTCTGCCCCTGCGGAAGCCAAATTGGGTATTTGAAAGTAAGCCATTCTCTTCGACCCATTTATCTAGGCGAAGGAGGATCATTTTCTCCATTAACTTTCGGATACAGGAAAGCATCGCAATCGGCCTATAAGAATTATGATCGGAGGCTGGTTTCCCGGGTTTCTGAAAAGCGATTACTTTCACCTGCCTCCAGTCTTGCGGAACAATGTTCAGCTCGAGAAACTTATTGAACAGGTTCAACAAGCGTCTTTTGGCAGGGTCAGGCAGATTCTTCAACAAGTTGAATTTGATTATGTCAAACCCTGGAGCAGTATTGTTGCAAGAAAGGAGAGCTATAGAAAATTCTACCATTGTAAACGGAGGTTCATTTGCAATCGAAGGGGACGCGTCGCGAAAAGATCTCTGAGCCGGGACAGAGTTCGGACAGACCTTCTTGGCAAAGTCGAGAATCCATCGGTTGGAATACTCCGCACTTTCATTCGTAACGTTACGGTTCCGCATGCGTCTAGCGGTGCTCTAAAGAGTGCTCATCGCTGTTTCTCTCGACAACCCGTTCACGAACCGGCGCCAATATCCGCGTTTTTTCGCTTTCATCAAGCTCTTCATCTGTCTCTCCAGTACCTCGTACTTCCTGAGCAGATCTATCGAACCGAATTTTCGAAAGTCCTTATACGCCAGGGACTTTTTCGCGTACAGTTCCGAGCACTCTTTGTCCCACCAAATGGCGGAAGACCGCCGATTGATCGTTTTCCCGGGTATCGGTTTCGTCTGAGCTTGAGACGCGGCGTCGAGGATCAAACCAGTGATAAAGTCGTATTCTTCCTCCGGGGGAAGTTCTTCGCGCGATTCGATGTTTTCCGAGATTATGGTCGCGTAGTGTTTCCAATCGATATTGCGTGTGAAGTCATATGTAACATTGTTTGAATTCACAGGCGGGAAGCCATTAGTAATTGATATAAGGATTGGCAGATGATCACTACCGTGGGGATCATTGATTACCTTCCACTTGCAATCTAACGCTAGTGATGTCGAGCAAAGAGATAGATCCAGTACGCTTGCGCGGGCTGGAGGATTAGGTATACGTGTCGCTTCCCCAGTGTTTAGAAGTGCCATATCGAAGTCGTCAATCAGGTTATTAATTAGGGAGGATCGGTTGTCGTCGTATAACGACCCCCATTGAGTGCAATGGGAATTGAAATCTCCCAGAATTAGCAAGGGTGCGGGAAGCATTTCTGCAATATTAGAAAGTTGCTTCTGCTCAATCCGTACCGATGCAGGGATATATATCGAAGCGATACAAAGGTCTTTTCCTTTTAATCTAGCATGAATGGCAACGACTTCGAGGAGAGTTAATTGTTTTCCTCTTCCTAGAGCTTTCTTGCATGGCATAAGAACATCCTTCGAGGGGTTCGTCAGAAGTACCCTCATCCGTTGGCAAAAAGGAATAGATATTTTCGTTGGTCAATGGCTCGGCTTTCTTGAGCATTTCTGCAAAAGAGCGCTTGGAACGTTCCCTAAGGGAGCGTTTAATTTTTTCCTCGCGCTGTTTGTACGTGGGACATGCCGCGAGATCATGTGGAGCTCCCTCGCAATAAGGACACTTCTCAGTGTCCTCATTACAAGTGTTCTCCACATGATTGCCGCCACATTTGCTACAGCGTGCCTTATTGCAACAGTAGGAGGCTGTATGACCCAACTGCTTGCAGTTCTGGCAGTTCATGACCCGCGGTACGAACAGGCGTACAGGCAGACGAACCCTATCCAGAAGGATGTAGTTTGGCAATGCAGATCCGGCGAAAGTTACCCGAAAGGATTCCGAAGGGTAGAATATTTTCTTCTCGTTTTCGATCGATGCTGAATGCAATTGCTTGCAGTCCAGTACCTTTACCTTTTGCAGCATGGGGTTCTTGAAACAGCCAACGCCATGCTCCAAAATGTATTCGACGGTGAGGTTCCCATCGGTAACTACACCGTCAATCTCTACATCCTTGGCAGGGATGTACACGCGATACTCTCTTGTAAAAAGCTCGCAGCTAGCAATTGCGTTTGCTTGCTTCAGACTTTTCACGGCAACTCGCAGTTTATTCGGTTTCACCTTTGTTATCTCGGTTACGTCCGAAAACTGTTTTGCCAGGTCTTTGCCAATTTGTAAAATGTTCAGCGGTTTCGTTTTGGGCCGGAAGAAAACAATAAACGGCCCCTTCGAGTCATCCGGATAAGCCTTAATCCGTTGAGCAATCTGTAGGTCCGAGGCTGGGAGGCCGGACGGGGCTGGGTGACCAGACGAGACTGGAGGAGGAGGACTGAGCGGTAAGTTCAAAAGAGGTGAACTAGGCGGTGAGATATCTAGCTCATCTACGACCTCCTCATCCGTTCCAACGTCGATGAACATCGCGACGTTGAGGTTTTCCATTTTAGCGGGAGCAATAAGCTCTACCGCTAATGTACTTTAAAAACCGGGATGAAGGGGGGGGGGGGTCAATTTAACGGAAAAGCAATTTATCAAATAAACCAAAAAAAAAAAAATAAAAAAAAAAATTATAAATATATAAGGAATCCAATACTTCACCAAACGCAATCCAAGCCGGCTGGTAGGTGAGTTGATCTCTTCCTGGCTAAGTGACGCTAAGCGCAAACAATACGGCAGGACCGACTGATGTCGATCGGTGCTTCTGCTGCGTCCTGGTTAGCACGTGTTCGGGGCAGCACACAATGAAAATTACAATGCCGCTTGTCGGGCTGTGCTATATCGATAGCATACGATTTACGGCACTGTAGCACAAAGATTCGGGAGGCAAAAAACTGCAACTTCACTTGTGTTGTGTCGAAACGAACGGCACAGCACACCAAGCACACAATTCATTGACCTTGAACGCGGATTAAATAGCAAATTTTTTATACTTTTCAGAGCGATCGCACAACAAGTGTTAACTTGACAACGGTTGTCACTCGAATGGGTCCATTATATACAATGCAAAAAATGTCGCCATTACCGGACTCTCTCCATGCAAAATACACTAAAATTCCTATAATGGACCCGGTCGTTATTCTATTGTAAACCACAAGGGTCCATAAAAGGAAAATGGACATTCCAATCTGTTTTAAAAAATCTGTAAAATATAGAGATTTGGAGCAGAAATTGATATATTTAAGCTTAATCGAAAGTTACTACAGCCCGGACTCGATTATCCGGGTGCTCATTTTTATTTTCAGCCCGGATAATCGAATCACTCGGATAATCGAATCATCATTTTTGGTACAAAATTTTTTTTGGTATGTCAAGTTTTTTGACTTTTAGGTATCAGAAATGTTAATTGGCTGCGTTAGTGTGAGATTAGATAGATTAGATTAGATTTAGGTATCAGAAATGTTTTATTTATTATTGATCTATCTTCCCAAAAGTCAGAAAAATCCTTTCTTACGATTTTTTCCACTGATGATTTTTTTGGTACAATATAATTTTTTGTATGTTATGTTTTTCAATATTTAGGTATTATAAATGTTTTTATTATTATTGATCAATCTCCCCTATAGTCATAAAGTTTCTTTTTGAAATTTTCTAACTGATGATTACGATGATGATGATAATGATGATAGTGATGATGGTGATGATGATTTTTAAGTAAAATAAGTTGATTTCATCATCGCAGGATTTATTTTTGTTTTTTTCGCCGATAAAAGGGATATAAGAAAGGAACTTTGTAGCTTTAGGGAGGTTAATCAATGCTTGTCTAGTTGGAATCATTATGTAGCATGAAAATTATAACATTTGGGTTTAAAATAAATCAGTGAAAAAAAAATTTTTTTTTTCATCCGGATAATCGAGTCTAAAAACCCGGATAATCGAATCCCCGGATAATCGAGTCCTGTCTGTAATATTGTAAGTGCCATAGGCTGGGGGTTTAGCGTAACGAGTTCAAAATAATGTATAGAAAGGTCCACAAATGGTTGATTTACCCTATACCAGAATAATAATACCAACTTACTCTTGATATACAGATTGTGATAATTTGTATAGGAGGTCGTCAGACTACCAATTTCGACTACATACTTAAAAAAATGTGTTTGAGTATTTAAAATATTTATAACTTGATTCCCGTAAGTCCTACAATTTTGATATGTTCAGTAACTTTACATAACTTTACAGTACAAACAACTTTTTTGAAGACACAATATTTCTAAAGTCAGTATTTAAAAAGTTAGATCTCAACGCCATCTATAGGAATAAAAATACAACTACTTAAAATTTACAGAAAGATGCGAAATTTTATAACAAACAATGTTGCTGAAGACAATAAAGCTCTACGAAGCATATGAAAGAAGTTATGAGGTTTTGTCCGAGCGCCGGGTCAATCTGCCCCACTGTGCATCGTTTCAAAAAATATTAATCCTATAACCGCCAACTCCACGCGAAAAAGTCATCCATTGACATGCATCATAGAAGCATTTCTATTTCTGTGTAGCTCATCGAAATGGAACAACACAAAGCGCACTCCCCAATAAACTGCTTCCAAGTGACTTCTCAGTATCTTTGCCGCTGCAGTGCGCTGGTGAACTATACAGTTCTGTGAAGTGTGAATTCACAGTAAGGATCGCACAGCGAAGTCACACTTGCATCGCACAGTGAAGTCACACTTGGTCTTCACAGTGAAGTCACACTTGGCCTTCACAGTGGCAGTGTAGTTGTTTTCATGTCCGCTTTGTGCGGTGTTTCGGAGAAGAAAAGACGCTGTCGTCAGTTCTATTGCCACTTAACACTGCGTCTAGGAGCCAGTGAACTAATGATTATACCTCTGCATCCTTGCTATTCGCTGAGAGAACTGTGTGAATCACTCTTCGCACCCGCTGCAAGTTGAGGTGCTGGCCATCCCTGATTCCAAACTCTATTTAAAGTGGCTATCCCTGCTTAACTCTCTACGAGCTCAACGGGCAAAATCGTAAAAATTGTTGGAATCAAACAAATTTTTTTATGAACGAATAACGTCCTGTATTTTCCATATAAATACAGCAATAAATTAGCTTAAGTTTTGACAAAACTCAGATAAGAAATAGTTTAAACACGTTAATCAAGCATATAAGCAAGCTTATAATGATATGGTGCAAAAATATAAAATTTGGATCCGTATTTGGACCGTTTTCGAACTGGATATGCCTAAAGAAATAATATTGTATGTAGAAAGTTATCAATCTAAATAATTGTGAGGCTCAGAATAAAGTAAAATTATATTCTGCCTATAAGTAAGTAGGTTGACTTCACGTCACCTTTTAGTTCATTGGCAGATAGATTGAAAATCAGGTTAGTAACATATTAAAAATCATGCAACCGGACTAACGTTGTACTACGTTATCCGTGGTCGTATCTTATACACAACCCCTCTGACCCCCCTTTTCTTGGGGGATGTAAAATTTTCTTTAAGTACCTCTCCCCTCTGACTTGTGACAAAATTAATACCTCCCTCTCCACCTAAATTGAGTGACCCTGAGATCTAATATATTCATTTTTGAAACTTCCTACTTTCTATCTGGTATAGTTCTTCATCGACTATCATTTAGAATTAAAACCTAGTTTCTAACCTAACCTATAAATCTAGTAAACTGTAAAATTACCAAGTCTAATTTTATCAAGCACCATTTACAGCTTGATTTCGAATTTGACAACAATTGCGTCGCCTATGTTGCAAAAACCGAAACCGTGGTAAAATCATCTAGACCAATTTTGAACTGAAAAAATTGCATAAAAATGTGTAAAAATTGAAAAATTTCCGCTTATCAACGAATTTTTCACGATTGCAACGGTTTTATGTTCAAAACGTTCGACTGGAGCTGTCGCAGACCTTTTGAAACTTTGCAGTAAGACGTACCCAAGTAACCAGTAAGCACTAAACACTACCCAAGTAACCATAAGCATTAATCTAAAACCGTATATTGGAAATAATTCTGCATCCCAAGTGCCAAACTTTTGTATATTAACAATCTTAATGCTTATAAAACGTATATTAACATTGTTGATGCATAGAAGCATTAACGTAAATCAGCATTAAAGAAAGCAATATATGCGCATATAACGTAACAATATAATGCATTTAGTCAATTGCATTAAAACGAGCCGTAAGTGTTGATGAACGGCTTGTACTTGACTTCTTATTTTGCTATTCTGCGGCCACTATTTGTGCCCTCTTCCATCTAATGGTTGCCGTCTTTTTCTACCCTATTGGTAATGCAGGACAAGTAGCTATGATATGAGAGGGAATATCACCAAGATTTAAATACGACTAATTTCACCTCACTCAATCACATCGGCTATGGTTTAGATAGCAAAGGTGCAAGGAAACGAATGAGGTTGCATGACTAACTTCAGGTTCGAGCCCTGTCTAGGTGGTAAGATTATTCAGCATTTCCAAAAATGGTTCTGTTTATCCTGCTCCCCTTGAGATGCAGCAAAAAAAAAATCGCTAGCTTTTTTAGTTTTTTAAATCCCGACCGAATCTATGTTTTTATTTACCATAACAAGCAAACGATATGCCATCGATACTTTTTCGATACGTCGATAATGTAGACAAAATGACGTTTCGTTTAAGCCTCAAACAAACACTGATAATGCTTATTGGATGCTTGTGGCGTAGCATTTTAACAACCCGCTATTTCGCCTTTTTAGCATTATGTGAGTTCTACAGAAGTATATAAAGAAAAATATGCTTTTAATCATAGTTCTGTATGCTGTCCAAGGACTACCCAAGTAACCAGTAAGCACTAAACACTAGTCCTTGGACATTGTATAAGCATACAGAACTATGATTAAAAGCATATTTTTCTTTATATACTTCTGTAGAACTCACATAATGCTAAAAAGGCGAAATAGCGGGTTGTTAAAATGCTACGCCACAAGCATCCAATAAGCATTATCAGTGTTTGTTTGAGGCTTAAACGAAACGTCATTTTGTCTACATTATCGACGTATCGAAAAAGTGTCGATGGCATATCGTTTGCTTGTTATGGTAAATAAAAACATAGATTCGGTCGGGATTTAAAAAACTAAAAAAGCTAGCGATTTTTTTTTGCTGCATCTCAAGGGGAGCAGGATAAACAGAACCATTTTTGGAAATGCTGAATAATCTTACCACCTAGACAGGGCTCGAACCGGGAGTTAGTCATGCAACCTCATTCGTTTTCTTGCACCTTTGCTATCTAAACCATAGCCGATGTGATTGAGTGAGGTGAAATTAGTCGTATTTAAATCTTGGTGATATTCCCTCTCATATCATAGCTACTTGTCCTGCATTACCAATAGGGTAGAAAAAGACGGCAACCATTAGATGGAAGAGGGCACAAATAGTGGCCGCAGAATAGCAAAATAAGAAGTCAAGTACAAGCCGTTCATCAACACTTACGGCTCGTTTTAATGCAATTGACTAAATGCATTATATTGTTACGTTATATGCGCATATATTGCTTTCTTTAATGCTGATTTACGTTAATGCTTCTATGCATCAACAATATTAATATACGTTTTATAAGCATTAAGATTGTTAATATACAAAAGTTTGGCACTTGGGATGCAGAATTATTTCCAATATACGGTTTTAGATTAATGCTTATGGTTACTTGGGTAGTCCTACGTCAGTAAAAATCTTACCTTTCGAAATCTATACCTATAAAGAAGGATTTCTGTCTGTCTGTCTGTCTGTCTGTCTGTCTGTCCGTATGTTCCTTATAGAATCGAAAACTACTGAACCAATCGGCATGAAAATATGCATGTAGAGGTTTTTTGGGGCCAGGAAAGGTTTTAGTGATGGTTAGAAACCCCTCCCACCATTAAGAGGGGGGGCTCCCATACAAATGAAACACAAATTTCTGCATAACTCGACAACTAATCAAGCAAATAGAACAAAATTTGGCATGTGGGTGTTTCCGGGGACAAGAATTTATTCTATGGTAAATTGAGACCCCTCTTCTCTTTATAAGGGGAATTATAACTCCTCTCCTCTTTAAAAGGGGGGGCCTCCATACAAATTTCCTCATAACTCGAGAACTAATCAAGCAAATGGAACCAAATTTGGCATGTCAAGGTTTTCGAGGGCAAGAATATTTTCTATAGTAAATTAGGACCCCTCCCCACTTTAAGAGGGGGGGCTCCTGTACCAAAGAAACACAATTTTCCTCATAACTCGAGAACTAATCAAGCAAATGGAACCAAATTTGACACGTGGGTGTTTTTGGAGACAAACATTTTTTCTATAATAAACTGGGACCCCTCCTCACTTTAGGAGGGGGGGGCTCCTATACAAATGAAATACAAATTTCCTCATAACTCGAGAGCTAATCAAGCAAATGAAACCAAATTTGGCATGTGAAAGTTTTCGAGGGCAAGAATATTTTCTATGGTGAATTAGGACCCCTCCCAACTTTAAGAGGGGGTGCTTCTACAGAAATAAAATACAAATTTCCTCATAATTCGAGAACTAATCAAGCAAATGGAACCATATTTGGCATGTGGGTGTTTTTGGAGGCAACCATTTTTTCTATGATGAATTAGGACCCCTTACCTTTTTAAGAGGGGGGGCTCTCATACAAACGAAATACAAATTTCCTCATAACTCGAGAACTATTCAAGCAAATGGAACCAAATTTGACATGTAAGTGGTTTTGGACGCAAGATTTTTTTCTATGGTGAATTGAGACCCCTCTTTTCTTTAGAAAGCGAGTTATGGCCCATCTCCCCTTTAAGAGGGTGGGCTCCCATATAAATGAAATTCAAATTTCCTTGTAACTTGAGAACTAATCAAGCAAATGGAACCAAAATTGGCATGTGGGAGATTTTGGAGTCTTGAATTCATTTTACGATAGTTAGAGACCTCTCACCCCTGTGGTATGGGGGATATGGACTCTCATATAAATAAAACAGAAATTTTTGCGAAACTCAAAAACTAATCGAACTCGAGAAATTCGAGACTCTTCCATAAAACATTAGTCAATACAAGACCACAAAAACTATCTATAGTAACACTAGATCATTCAGGACGAGACGGTCGCGAGTGTTGCCGGTGACCCGCCGTCGGAAGCGCCGCCCACTGGGGGGCTTGCAAAACTCGAGATTGTGACAAAGATCATCCGAGATTCATGATTTATGTACAACACAGGTTAATTTGTGGCAATACGAAGTTTGTCGGGTCAGCTAGTATTCAATAAACAAAAACTCAAAATTACACTGTACTTGATAAACTACGTATAATACAAGTTATTTTACGTATTTTTTTAATGAATTTAATTTTAATGAATTTTTGAAACTAATAGGCCAGATAATTTTTTTATGATCTGAAAATCGGTTCAACCGTATCTGAACAACAGGTAATAATAAAATCCCAATATACAAATGAAACACACAGATACACATACTAAAACATTGAGACATTGTTCAATTGTTGGGCTAAAACAAGACCCTCGGCGACTGTGACCGATATCATATTTTCCAAACGACTTTCATACCTTTCTAACAGAGTATAAGAAAGATAAAAGCTGTTCAACCCTGTGTCCCATTAATAAATAGCAGTATTATAGTTTTACTATTGAAAGAAACATTCTTTGTTATTATTTTGTTCATTTACATGGAAGAAACTATGACAATCCTAATTTAGGTCCTTTCAAAAATCAGAAATAGGTTCACTCAAGATCATGTTGGGTCCACTCAAGATCAAGGCTTTGGCAATAAACGATATATTTAATAAAAATTTCATCAATTATACTTTTTTGCAGTACTGATAATGTAGAAAAAAAGGTGTTACTTTCCAATATATATTAACATCATACCATATTGTTTATAAATCTAAATAGAATTAACAAAAGGGCGAATGTCGCAAATGTAAACAAAACGAGTGAGAGTTATTTTTTGCTGGACCAGCATAGGAAAATCAACCCTCACTCGGTTTGTTTACGCTTGCGACATTCGCCCTTTTGTTAATTCTATCTTCAAATGACGATTAAATTAAGCAGAAGTGTGTGAGTGGATTTGAGTGGTGGTCTCAATTACCCTATGACAATTTTAATCCAGATTATTTGTCCAGTTTCAGTTATCGACATTTCATAGGAATTGGTTTTACCAATCAAGAGTTATTTAATAAAAATTGATGAAATTTTTTCAAGGAAACTTTGTTGATGTAAATTAAATTGAATGGCATTACAGAAAATTATGCATTGTTCAATATTATCAAAAACCTACAAACTAGACCTGTAATAGGAAAATTGTCGGATATGTAGGGTAAGACGGAGCAAAGAGTGTCACCTAAGCACAAACTGTGCTACATTATAAAATATCAGTATTTTAATCCCAATGCGCTATGTATATAACATTTTAGAATATTTTCTAAGCAGTCGTGAAAAATGTTTTTTTCTATTTTTCCAAGAACTTTGAAATAGACCCTTTCTTTCTGGTAGTGGAAAAATACCGGGCAAAGTGTGGCAGTCAAAGGAACAAAGTGTGTCATGTTCTTAAATACGATGGTTTAAATTTGTAGGATCCAGTAAAATAATTTACAACAGTGAAAAACAATTGTAGTTGCATGTTTAGGTAAATTAGTGCAAGTTTTGCAGTTGTCCGCAACGAGTATTCAATGATTTCGACATGTTGTTTTGATCGTTTCATCGCTTGATCTATTTTGGAGCTCATGCCTCATTTTCTCAACCGTTGTTATTTTATGTACATATGGGTCATATAGGTAATCTAGACTAAACGATAGAAATTTAAAACGTATTCAAAGCAATATTTTTCTAACTTTACATTTCCACGCCGCATGCTGCTTTGACAAACTTTGCCTCGAGACATGTCATTCGAATAAACATGAAAATTCACACTCGCTTGCAAATAAATAGCCTGCCAATCACTTTTCTATGCAGTCATAAACATACACAAATAATCTATAGGGGAGAGTAGTCAACAGTGAGACAACAGGAACAGTGAGACATCGGGAATAGCTTCGCCATAAAACGTACAAGATCCATGATATTTTCCTGCAAAGTAAAGTTTATGTATCTATATCACATAATACAGTTTGAGAAAAATTTGTTAATTTTTTAGTATATTTTTCAACAAAAGTCGTTTTTGGGGGGGTCAAAGTAAATTTTATTGCGATCATTTTCAGGTGATTTTTAACGGCAAATCGCATAACTAATCCAAATTAAATTTACTATATGGCATCTCATAGGAATGAGAGATAAAAATAAAAAATATAAGATCATCGAATTGTTTGTTAACACCACTATTTCACTATTTCTTATAAAACATTCCTATTGGGAACAGTGAGACAAACAGATGTGGGTAAATTTCAAAAAAAAATTTTGTGTTGAATTGTGTATCAATCCATATAAATTGATTGTAAATGAGATCTGAAGTGTAAGTTGAAGGTCAGATAATCAGGATTTGACCTTTATATAAATATAAATGTAGATGTGAGAAATATCGGAATTTTCAAAAATGCACAACAATAATGTATCTTTTATGCACAAAATAAACAATACGACTTCTAAACTATTATTTGTAACCAAAAACTATGGTTTAAGTTTAATTCTAATATGTGTCTCAGTATTCAATACTCGTTGTCTCACTCTTCCCACCTACAGGGGAACAGTGAGCCAAAAAGACGCCTTCACATTTGCGTTTGTAACTATTTTATCTTTTAACCAAAAGGGCAGAAACTTTTTTTCAGACAACTAGAAGGATATACCTTTCAAATGGATTGAAGACTTCGTTGGTAACTATTACCAAAAAAATTTTAAAATTTTTGGAAAAAAAGTGTCTCACTGTAGACGTCTCTCCCCTACCTATAAAGAAGGATTTCTGTCTGTCTGTCCGTATGTTCCTTATAGAATCGAAAACTACTGAACCAATCGGCATGAAAATATGCATGTAGAGGTTTTTTTGGGGCCAGAAAAGGTTTTAGTGATGGTTAGAAACCCCTCCCCCCACTAAGAGGGGGGGGGCTCCCATACAAATGAAACACAAATTTCTGCATAACTCGACAACTAATCAAGCAAATGGAACAAAATTTGGCATGTGGGTGTTTTCGGTGACAAGAATTTATTCTACGGTAAATTAAGACCCCTCCCCTCTTTATAAGGGGAATTATAACTCCTCTCCTCTTTAAAAGGGGGGGCTTCCATACAAATTTCCTCATAACTCGAGAATTAATCAAGCAAATGGAACCAAATTTGGCATGTGAAGGTTTTCGAGGGCAAGAATATTTTCTATAGTAAATTAGGACCACTCCCCACTTTAAGAGGGGGGGCTCCTATACAAACGAAATACAAATTTCCTCATAACTCGAGAACTAATCAAGAAAATGGAACAAAATTTGGCACGTGGGTGTTTTTGGAGACAAAATTTTTTTCTATGATGAATTGGGACCCCTCCCCACTTTAGGAAGGGGGGCTCCTATACAAATGAAATGCAAATTTCCTCATAACTCGAGAATTAATCAAGCACATGGAACCAAATTTGGCATGTGAAAGTTTTCTAGGGCATGAATATTTTCTATGGTGAATTAGAACCCCTCCCCACTTTAAGAGGGGGGGCTCCTATACAAACGAAATACAAATTTCCTCATAACTCGAGAACTAATCAAGCAAATGGAACCAAATTTGACACGTGGGTGTTTTTGGAGACAAAAATTTTTTCTATGATGAACTGGGACCCCTCCTCACTTTAGGAGGGGGGCTCCTATACAAATGAAATACAAATTTCCTCATAACTCGAGAGCTAATCAAGCAAATGAAACCAAATTTGGCATGTGAAAGTTTTCGAGGGCAAGAATATTTTCTATGGTGAATTAGGACCCCTCCCAACTTTAAGAGGGGGGGCTCCTATACAAACGAAATACAAATTTCCTCATAACTCGAGAACTAATCAAGCAAATGGAACCAAATTTGGCACGTGGGTGTTTTTGGAGACAAAAATTTTTTCTATGATGAATTGGGACCCCTACCCACTTTAGGAGGGGGGGCTCCTATACAAATGAAATTCAAATTTCCTCATAACTCGAGAACTAATCAAGCAAATAGAACCAAATTTGGCATGTGGAGGTTTCTGGAGGCAAAAATATTTTCTATGGTGAATTAGGACCCCTCCCAACTCTAAGAGGGGGTGCTTCTACACAAATGAAATACAAATTTCCTCATAATTCGAGAACTAATCAAGCAAATGGAACCATATTTGACATGTAAGTGGTTTTGGACGCAAGATTTTTTTCTATGGTGAATTGAGACCCCTCTCTTCTTTAAAAAGCGAGTTATGGCCCATCTCCCCTTTAAGAGGGTGGGCTTTCATACAAATGAAATGCAAATTTCCTCTTATCTCGAGAACTAATCAATCAAATGGAACCAAATTTGGCATGTGGGAGTTTTAGATGGCAGAAATTTTTTCTATGGTGAATTACGACCCCTTCCCCTTTTAAGAGGGGAGCTCCCATACAAATGAAATTCAAATTTCCTTATAACTTGAGAACTAATCAAGCAAATGGAACCAAATTTGGCATGTGGGAGATTTTGGAGTCTTGAATTTATTTTACGATAGTTAGAGACCTCTCACCCCTGTGGTAGGGGGATATGGACTCTCATACAAATAAAACAGAAATTTTTGCGAAACTCAAAAACTAATCGAACTCGAGAAATTCGAGACTCTTCCATAAAACATATGTATAACAATACAAGACCACAAAAACTATCTATAGTAACACTAGATCATTCAGGACGAGACGGTCGCGAGTGTTGCCGGTGACCCGCCGTCGGAAGCGCCGCCCACTGGGGGGCTTACAAAACTCGAGATTGTGACAAAGATCATCCGAGATTCATGTATTATATACAACACAGGTTAATTTGTTGCAATACGAAGTTTGTCAGGTCAGCTAGTAATGGATAAAATGCTTTACAGTTTATTTATGGGTCATTCCACGCGAAGTGTCCGAGTCACCTGTAATCGACCATCACGGATTTCAACCAAATTTGGTCAGATTGTTCGTTTTGGGCGAAAAAGCACAAATCCCAAGTTTGGTGCCGATTGAACCCCCCCTCGATCAATGGAAGCCCCCCTCTTTTTAATGAATAGCCCCATTTTTGCTAAATTCTTTTACTTATATCTCCGTAGATATTAAGTTTCTTCTTTCAAACTTTCTTCATTTTCCAGGAAAATTATCCAAGGAATCCGAAAAAGATATTAGTTTTTAGCAACAGTGCTGCCAAATATTGTTATTTTCGATTTGAAAACTAAATTTGCATTTTTCTTTCAATGAAGACAATTTGATCTCGAAAATTTCAACACCATCGTTTTCCTCGGACTTTTTTACTTAAGAAACATTCATCACCCCGAGGTATTCTTAGCCGATCTCGAGATATAGCGTTTTGAAACAAACAATTCCCAGTTTATCATGTAAAATTACAAGCAAAATAAAACTTTTTGAAACATGAGCTTTCTAAAGGCACTTTGCACTGTTGTGGAAACACATAAACAGTATGTAACATAGTCTTCATTAATCAAGGGGGGGATCAATCGGCACCAAACTTGGAATTTGTGCTTTTTCGCCCAAAACGAACAATCTAACCAAATTTGGTTGATATCCGAGAAGGTCGACTACACGTTTGTAGTTTTTCTCGGTCACTTCGCGTGGAATGACCCATATTTTAAAAGAAACAGCGGCACTTCATTTGGAATTATTATTCATAATAATCGCTGACGCGCGCGTTGTTTCGTTGAATCATATCATCTACCAAGATGGACCCTGATCTGTACCTTCCCCTTACCCTGTACAAATCTTATCCCGTGATACTTGTGGAGATACAGTGATACCTGCGGTCTCTAGCAACAACGATACTTGACTAATATTCCTTCCTTTTCCCATGTAGTACAGCCTTTTAGTATGTACCATAGTACTATACTATATGCATTACTCAAAGTACTATACTATACTAGTCAAGTACTATACTATATGCATTAGTCAAAGCAGTAAATCAATCGTTTATTAGCATCCCTGGCGTTTTATACTGCAGGTTGCTGTTTATCAGCCTTTTGACTGCATAATTGTTGTAAATTGGCATCCAGAATTCTGTTTAAACTCTTCTTGTCGGTAACCAGCTGCAAATAAGCATTGTCAGCACTATAAGAGGGCTAGCAGTAAACTAGCCGCATATTTTGCCATAATAGCATTTAAGTAGCATTTAAGGCAACTTTAATGCTTGTTGGTTTGCATTTAAATTGCATTGGAAATGCTTGTTGGTTACCTGGGAAATTTTAATGAAATCAGTGTTGGAGTAACTAATGTCCGATCCTGCGTCGAACACATTTATGATTAGACTTGTGGTTAGTAATGTTATTAAAATCCAACAATTTGTGAAAAATTCTTTTATTTACCTGAAAAGCTGATCCAATGTTAGAAGTGAACAATGAGGACGACAATCCATGATTTACTTCATTATTCCATTCAATTGCTTCGCTTAAATTCTTTGCTTTTAAGACGTATACAATTGGTGCAAAAGTTTCTCTATGCACCACAGGCGAGTTGTGAGGAAGATTAGTAATAATAGTCGGCTCTACAAAAAATCCTGGTCTTTGTATGACCTTTCCGCCATATTCTATTTTTCCACCTAATTTAATTGAATCGTCAATAGTTGTTGTAAAATTTTCTACAGCCTGCTTGTTATGAAGCGGTCCATACAGTGTTGAATCTTCTAGTGGATGACCAACTCTTTTCATTAGATTGTTATAGCGTTTTACTAATTTAGTGATAAACTCGTTATACAATTTTTCATGTATAATTAACCTTCGCGTGCTAGTGCAACGTTGGCCTGCAGTACCAATGCATCCAAAAAACGCCGCATCTAGAGCCATGTCGGCAGGTGCATCGTCGTTTATTATAAGAGCGTTGTTACCGCCAAGCTCCAATATAAACTTTCCAAAACGCCTTTGCACTTCAACACCAACTTTTCGACCTACTGCCGTACTGCCAGTGAAAGAAACCAGTTTCACGCGATTGTCTGTCACGATTTTTTCACCAATGTCAGTTCCCCCTTGACATAATGTGACAATTGGCGGAAGATTATTTCTTTTCAGAACATTTGCCACAATTTTGATCGTAGCAACAGAGACTAGAGGTGTACTAGGTGCACCTTTCCAAACGACACAATTTCCAACAGTGAGTGCAATAGCCGCGTTCCAGCCGAATACAGCGCATGGAAAATTGAAAGCTGAAATTACTCCTACTAATCCTAAAGGATTCCACTTTTCAATAATAGAATGTTTGCTTCTTTCCGACGGCAGCAATTGACCACCAAACATTCTAGATAGACCAACAGCATAGTCACATATATCTACGAATTCTTGTACTTCACCTTCACCTTCTGCCAAAATTTTTCCCATTTCCAATGAAACAAGTTTTCCAAGAGGTTCTTTAAATTTTCGAAGCTCTTCGCCAATTTGGCGGACAATTTCACCCCGATATGGTGCAGGCAGTGTTTTCCAATGTTTGTAAGCTGCTGCACCGACATTCAAGCAGTGCTCTAACTCTTCTATGGATCCAGTTTTAACTTCAGCAATTACGTCGCCACTTGCTGGATCAATTGATTGCACTATATCTCCGTTCCCCGTCCATTCACCGCTATACACTGCATTGTTCACTTTATTTAAACCGAGATCTTTGAGAAAAGAGTATTTACTATTTTCTACTAAGAAAGTTGATGCCATTTTCACAGGTATTTGATTAGTTTTACGAATAAAATATCTTGCAGTGCGGTTATATGAGCGCAATGCTGCAGACAACATGCTGAAAGAAAAATTACTGGCTGTTGCTAGTACAACCACTCCAAATTGACTAAACTGAAGCTAAGAAAACTAGTGCTTAAAGCGAAGTGCAATGGCTCAAAATGATGAGTATAATAGGCTCTTATCTCTCTTATCATACAAGTGTTCATGCCTCTTACGATTACCTTATCAGTCGCTTACAAGTTATAATATTTGCAGCTACATACTTTGTGTCTATGGAGAGGCTGCCCATGAGCACTACCTCCTGCATCGACAACACTGAATTGCCATACTAGGTATAATTCTACTTTAAAAGTAAAAGTAAAATTTAAAATATCTGAATTCGTTTGAACATTTTAATATAACCTTTCAAATTTCTGTATATAAGAACAGCGGTTCCACAAGAAAAATGCCTTCAGAATTGCAAAATTTCAAATTTGATTTTATTCAAATTTGGTGTATTCATGACTTTTTGAAAAATTTAACACTCATGTTTTTATTTGGCTTAGGATGCCTCTTTCTGAGTCAGGGAGTTTAGTGGTCAAAAATGGTCATTATTGACAACTTTTCTTTCTTTAAAATCATTTTATTGCTAGTTGCTGTTAGATGAATTTTTATATTTCGGCACCAACTTTTCAAAAGTGTCAATCTGCATAATGTGAACAAACCGGGTTATTTTTTACTGAGCATGGGGAAAACCCGAATAAATTCACCTAGTGGTGAAAGGAACCTTTGTTATACCATTTTATATGTCATTTGATGTGGGCATTTCCAGTATTATTAAATATTATTTTTGAATGGAATGAAGTGTTACTGATATGCCACTCATTCATTTTCCATTAAACATAATTTATTCGCCACGAATAACTTTTCAAAAGGAGGTACTATTATTAACACGGGGCCAGGGATGGCAGATCAGTGATTTTGATAAAATCTGTGAGTTATCGCCACACGCACAGATCACGATCCGTACCTACAGATCATGACAAACAGTGAATCTTTAGCGTTGATCACCAGATTTTGTTCTTTAAGCAGTCTTAGCAGTCGATCACAGTGTTACATCTTACCTAGCTGCGAGAAAAAAGGTCACACATGTTGTTTGTATTGTGATTCACACGATGCACACAACCAATCGTCTGTATCTGTTATATTTCTTAACGCAATCATGCAATGAACATGATCTGACATGAAGTTTGTCATAATCTGCAAGGATCGCGACAAAGTGTTTGTCGCTTACAAGTAGTGATATCACAGAGAACAGACATCCATTCAAGAACAAATTTTTTGGGAATTCCTGGATAAAATTCAAGCCCATGGCAGACAACCATGTTCTCGCCGCCAACATCTCGTGTGTGCGAAAATGAGATAGCAATTCAGCACTGCGTTTCACTCAACTGCCAGCAGTATGATTTGGGCCCGCTGTCAAATTTTGAGCCCCGGACATGCTGTCGCTGACGTTTACTGCAGCTCGATATAGAGATGTCGATGGGGTGATAAAATTTCAAATTAAAATCACCTAATATGCTAGCGTCACCACCACTATAGTTTCCCAACTAAATGATTCTTTTGATTTGCACACTGACAACCTTTGGCTCCTCTGGCGCTAGTATATATGGACTATATGCGTTATGCTAGCGCCAGAAGCTAGCTGTTGTGAGTTTAGTGTAGAATTTCATGCGCCTTTAGCGACACCATCACTATAGTTTCCCAACTAATTTGACATAAGTTTTATCCAAGTGGGGACCTTTCGCTTGGATGTCTGTTCTCTGTGGTAATATCAATGAATCTGAATCTGATCGCTTCTATGATCTTGATCGCTAGAAGCGATTTTTTTCCAACCCTGCACGGGGCACAACACGTATCGTTCTTACAAACATAAAAATATATATATATAAAAGCCCATCGACGGGGTAGTTGCCCGAAACCGGTCGGTAAAAGGTAAATATATTTTTTATATATTTTTCATGTTTGTAAGAACGATACGTTTTGTTTTTTTTTTTAGATTATAGTCATTTTAATCTGTTTTTGGTCATTCGTGACTTCTGCGGGGTTGGGATTTGAACCCGGGTCCTCGGCGTGAGAGGAGTTTATTGCTAATCACTAAGCCGGGACTGACCCCTAGAACGATACGTGTTGTGCCCCGTGTTAATATTGTCGTCAGTTCTTATGTTAGCATAAAAAGTGAAGTAAAAGTTTGTGAGGTATTTAGAAATGAAATTATTTTTTTACTATATCTTAAGACTAATTATTTTCAGAAAAAAATTTAATGAAAGAAAAAACTTAGCAAAACCATGATAAAAATCATAAAAGTTAATTTTCTCAAAATGTTTCCTCCTATTGGCTTTAGTTTTTTATAGGTAGCTTAAATTATGCCTCAAAACCTGGTAAAGGGCTACTTATGGATAGTGATGTCCGATTTTCTCAGTTAATCGATTAACGAGTAAACGAATATTTTTTTATCAATTGTTATTCGATACGATTAATCGTCTGTGATTAATCGGGTAATCGACCAAACTTCGATTACTCGTGTATACTGCCCCTACTCGCATAACAGTCCCATTTATATTGGAAACTTCATAGAAAATGGGACTGTTATGCGAGTAGCGGCAGTATAGGTGATGGATAAAGCGTAGTTAAAATCGAACACCGTTGCATTGTAACTCTCTTGCTGTTGCTAGATTTGGGATTGTTGACGGCAGATGGTTTCCAGTATTTTTAGATAAAAATTCATTGAAATCCGGGTTTTTATTTGTAAAATTATTTTCAATGAAAATAACTTTTTATCTGTATGTTGGATAACTCATCCAACAAAGCTGGTGCGACCAACTTGGGGCTGTATTATTTGGAACTCTAAATCAACAAAGTCCGTTGTGGGAGAACTTCACTGGCCTACTTACGGCTTGTATTACGTGCGCTATTGCTTCATTGGATAGCAACAGCCTATAAGTATTGTTCAAGCTTGAAAATGGTATCCTCGTTGTATCTGAAAACTGAGAACCAGTTTCTTCTTCTCCTCTGTTGGGAACTCTTACCACTGCGTCCATTATTTTGGATTGTTGTGGTATGCCCCGTTTTATTATTTTACTATACACTTCAAGCTTACCTATCACTTATTGAGAAAGTGACAGGCCGGTAGCTGGAGCGAGACATGTGCCAATCAAGCATGACTAGGTTTATGAACCTAGTTACCCTGATCGGCGACGCAAACCAGATCTCCCCTTTTTAAGATACTGCGGTCTGTGTACTATTTGTGCTCCACAATTGCAAAGCAAGAGTTCCGAGGATAAATATCATCTTGTACGAAACCGAGATTCCGAAGATGATATTTGCTCGGACAATGTCCTGTCGCAAGACCTCTTATTGAGACTCGGCAACTTTTGAGTAACCCAGGGATGGATACTCGACGTTATATATTTTTAGATTGTTTGAGCGATTGTACAGCCATCCTACTGGCCATAACTGTTCGGCTCTCCTTTTGTTTCAGCCCACCCTCCAGCACACAGTCAGAGATCAGGCAGAGTGATCTCGACCCGTGAGTAGAGAGTTGGAGCCACATCTTCGTTTGTCGACTCACAACGAGTCAGAGTGTTGAGGATAGAAGAGGATCAGGACTGAACCTCTGATAGCGCATCGTTCAAGTCCCCTGCTCTCCTCTCCACCTCATTCGTTTCTTTGTTTTTTCGGCAGAGAGAGCTTGCACGGTAAGAAATCATCCACTGCATCAGTGACCGGCTTGATGCAGCAAGGGCAAATTGCAGTGGAGGCCGCCCTGGTACTCCACAGACTCCATTGCGGCGAGAGAATTTATAGAACCCTCTCCACCATTCATCCTTCGGAACGGGTCGCGTCACACCTTGGATTAGGGGTTTATCCATTCAAGTTTTTACATAATAGCCATGGCAAAGCAAAGTCATGGGTTTATACCGTCTTTAGACATTACCCTTCTTTATCGACAGACTTCGCAGCCGGCTGTTAGAGTACAGAAAAATTACGAGGCCAGTGCAACAATCCTACTGACTCTAACTAGCAAGCACCGCCTAGCCGAGATTCGAACATACGACGACTGGCTTGTTAGACCAGCATCGTACCTCGAAGCTAGCTGGGCGGGCAAATAGCCATGGATAACAGCTATTACAACCATCTCCTTTAGGGGCTTTAGACCCTCTGCTTTGGTTCCTGGGAGTCGAGAGAACCGTCCTGCAGGCGAAGAGTTTACATTTCAGACTTCGCATGAGTGCCCCCTTCTCTGTCCGCATACGACCCTAGTTTTCACCGGTTGTCCGATTTCCACTAAGTAACGTATCCCGGATGGTACCACGAGGAGGTAGAGATAAGAGTTGCTGAATAAGAGGCTGTGGAATCTCATGGTGGTTCTGGAGCGCATTATTCAACCATTTACCATAGAGAAGCAGTTTAGTACGCAGTAGTTGTCGAAATTTGACTGATGAATTTTCAAAAAAGCTTTGGCTCAAATCCAAACCAAAGCTCAAATCAAAATCATTTTGAAATTTTATTAAAATATTTCCACGCTGCGCTCACTTTGGCTTTAAGTTTTCCTGCTGAAGATTTATCGCTCATATTTACACAAGCTTTGCGTATTGATTGCGTTTACTTCAGAAGTGTAAAATGGTCGAAATTAATCCCGATCTAAACTCACTTTTGGACGTAAAAATGTGAATAGCGCGCCGAAAACACATCCACATGTACGCGTACCCGTGTGACTACGAGAATGAAAAATAAGTTATTTCAAATAACAGCACAGAAACCGGAAAGCGGAAACCAGCGGGACCAACCAACAGAACTAATATTTCAAAAATGATTCACGATGACAAATGTAGAAAGAGATATTTGAACCTTTTCGTTCTATGCGAAATTCCATGCATGCGAATGCGTTTAGTCGCTGTTTGCCTTGCCAAAGAGAGTTTTAAGTTTGTTCGCACTTCACTTACATGGAATCTCTATGCCGAATTGTCAAAACCGTCAAAACTTGCGTGAAAACGGTGAAAACACAAACAAAAATATTTTTGTCTCGCACATAAAAGATATCATCGATATCATGGCATGGCAATCCGTCAGAAAAGTAAAAGAGATCGTTTACTGCTGGCAAGGCTGGCTGGCAACGAATATTTAATTTGCGAATTGCGACTACGAAGGTAAGCTTCGAAGTCGCGACAAGTTTAATTTAAGCTTTTCGTTAAAATTACCATATGGGCTTCACGTTCAGCAAGCATAAACCTCAAAAAGCAGTATTCGTGTCAGTAATCGATGCGAGTGTAATCGATTAGTTCGATTATGTGGTTAGGCGATATTCGATTAGAAATTATTCGACTATTGCATGCTGTAATCGATTACTCGATTAATCGAGCGATTACCGGACATCACTACTTATGGACACTCTTTCTGATATTTTTTGTAAAACTAACAAAAACGCAAAGTATCCGATAACCGTGAAACGACGGATTTGAACCAAATTTGGTCAGATTGTTCGTTTTAGGTCAATAAGCAAAAATCCCAAATTTGGTGCTGATTGGTCCGACTCCCCGATAAATGGTAGTAACTTAAAAGGATGGAATGAGCTGTATTGTCAACTCTTTTCATTATCATTTGCTTATAGATAAAAACCCGATTTAATCCACCTAGTGGTGAAAGGAACCTTTGTTATACGATCTTACTTGCTATTTGAGATAGAAATCGACACGTCTTCGGAACATAATTCATCTATTGGTTAACGTTGCGTAGTGCGTTGGTTTACATAAAATTTTTCGAAATTGAATAAGTTCACAAAATTTGAACAAAATATGAACACTTTTAAATTTTGATAGATCCTTTTTTCATGAAATTGCTGAGTAAGTTGTTGTTAATCTGAGTAAGTGCAAGTAAAAGTAAGTTGTAAGAGGAAATCTTATTCTTTAGCATATACATTCCCTATTAAAGGACTAGTTTATAGGTTTTTGAACTATGCATAATTTCGTGTAATGCCATTCTATTTGATTCATATCAATAGAGTTTTCTTGAAAAATTTTCATCAAATTTTATTAACCTTCGGCTACTCACGCTGTTGTATTTTGTACAACACGTATAGGTTTTCCAACGCCATATTATTATAAAGTTACAAATCGTTGTTTAACTAACGTATATTCTTCAATAAACTTATTCTGAGCAAAATGTCATAATTATTCAATGCATTAATAATTTAAATTGTTGGGAAAATAGATCAGCATAAACCGCCATCACAGAAACGAAGCAATCAGCATGTGATTTGTTCCAGAATTTGGCCCCAACTGGAATTTTCTCTTGTTTCTTCATATGGGAAATGTATGCAGCAAAACTATCAGCAAATGTAAAATGTTTAAAATGTATCCGTCTGCTGGCAGTCGAGTAATTCGGAGTCAAAATTAGCGTATTTTTTAAAATCCAAGTTCCACAGTTCCTAAACAAGCAAACATAGGGGTATACTGTTTTCAGCAAAGTTGTGTATTTTTACTATTTGTACAATTTTGTAGTACATGAAAAAGTCATACAATAATTACAAAAAGAGCAAAAATAGAAAAAACTGATGTTACAAATTCAAGTACAATAAATAAGATATTTCTATCTTCGCTGCAGAAATAGAAGGTTATTGTGTTCAGCAAAATTTATTGTAATAATATGCTCTATAACTTTGCAGAACACATCAATGTGTTATATTGACACTAAAGAAAAATATTTTTTTATTTCACTTTTAGGGGGATTAGTCAAAATTTAAATTCCACCAGACGATAGAGCTTTCAATTTCTAGAAACTCTCTCAAAGGTTCGTTAAACCTAAAACCAAGTTTTCTCAATCAAAACTATAGTGCGCACGTTTTCTTTGGTTTGGGGCAATTGTGCGCGTAACTGTGTAACAAAAGGTAGCGCGAGTGTTCGAGGGTTAATATCTTTTGACCGGTAAAACCAATTCTTATGAAATTTTGCATATATATTCGTAGTGTCAAAACCTCTCGTTTGATATTAAAATAATTGAAATTAAGTATATTATCTTAGTTAAAACCGTTATAAATTATTGTTAATTTTGGTGGGGTGTATACGGTTGCTCATAACTTTCAAATTAAACGTCCAATCAAAAAATCATTCAATAGTGATCTATTAGGATATATTACCTTTCAAATGAGACTAATACCGCATAAATCGGTTTGGTCATCTCTGAGAAACAGGCGATAATTATTACCTTGTCCAAACAGGTTTCTTAAGCATAACTTTTAAACTACTTGTTTGTTTTCAATCAAAATTTCTGAACAATTTAGCTTTAATAAGAGCTTTCATTTGATACTAAGGTCGTTGAAATCGGTTATGTAGTTCCGGAGAAACCCATGTCACGTAGTTTTCACATTTTAGCTTAAAACTTTTAAACGAAACGTCGTATCACGAAACAACTCCTCGGAGGTACGTTATGGTACGTCTTTGGTACATGCTAAAAACATAATGACATTTGAATTCGTTTCGATGGCCCGGCTGGAGGGATCGACATAGAGAAAACCGTTGTAATTGTTCCTAAAGAATTCGCCAACGACAGGACTCGCCAAAATCTTCAACGAACGATCAAACAGAGTGGAGGTCATTTCAAAACTACGCTTATCCGAAATATAGATGAGCCACGGCACCCGGATAGCTATTCATTGCCTTTAACTGGATGGAGTCAATATTTACAGAGCGACGGAAAATGGTTTGCAGGTTGGTTGCGCCGGACAATATTGCTGAGCGGAACGACATACGCATGGCGCTGGTGCGTACGTGTGGGTACAGGCTTTTTTAAACGTGCAGCAGCTAATTTAGAGGTGTTTAAGTTAAATTATGGTAAACCCGGAAGTTGAGTAGGAACCACCGGATGTTACGGGGGGGGAATGTTGACACCGCTGAGCTGTGCGATGGTGTAATCGAAAACGGTGTTGTGGACTTATCGCGGCTAGTTCAATTGACAGTCAAAATCAAAACAAACGAAGGAAAAAACAGCGCAACAACTCGAGGAAGGTGGAATAAATGATATTAAAAGATTAATTTAGAGTGAAGCTGTAGTGGAAGAAAAGTTTATGAGATTGCAGAGGATAAAAGGCATTTTTACTAAAAAAATCGTTTAAATAGCCCGCAAATCTTTGGTGAAATAAACCAGCAATTAATCGTTTCCAATACAGTGTCTGATCCAGATTGATTGTGAGAGTGCGTATGAATCCCGTCGTTGCTGTCGCTTTAATCTGAAAAGAGAAAGGGAATTAGTACCGAAAAGCAGTCGTAAGTAAATAGCCAAAAAGAAGTGATTAAGTGAATTAATATTTGTTGATTTGAATTTATCAGGGAAACGACAAGGCAAGCAAGAGAGATAGCGAGAAGGAAGGATAGTAGGCAAAGGAAAATTGTAGTGTACGAAGGGAAATAAGGAAACTACTTGTTGTAAGTTTACCGTATGCAAATGTAATTTATAAAACTAATCAAATAAAAAATACTTACAGTTTGAGCTGCATAAAACCAATTGCTGCTACAGAAAATAGTTACCAGTTCTATCCGAATAATTCTAGTAAATAAATAGTCAGCATGTAATCGTTCATTTCAGGATCGCTAATCAGAAGGCTAATTACATTCTGTTTCTTTAACATGGATAATTTACTGGAAAATATGAACAATAATTGTATGCATATCCACCTTTTCGCGCGCCTAATGGCGGTTAGTGGGTACAGTTTTCGACAATGTTTATTTGCTTTTGGGAACTCCGCTCACGTATGCTTGGAAGTTCTACAGCAACAACTATGGCTGGAAATATTAACTTGCCAAGGCATGCTAACGTTCTCCGAAAATTGTACCCACTAGCCGCCATTACGCACGCGTAAAGGCCGATACCTAAAAACTATTGTTGGCCATATTAATATTGCTGTTGTAGTTGAAACCCGTAATCCACCTTTTCGCGCGCTTAATGGCGGCTAGTGGGTACGCTTTTCGACAATGTTTATTTGCTTTTGGGAACTCCGCTCACGTATGCTTGAAATTTCTATAACGACAATTAAGGCTGGAAATATTAACTTAACGTGAATAAAGCTGCCAAAAGCATGCTAACGTTTTCCGAAAGTTGTACCCACTAGCCGCCATTACGCAAGCGAATAGGTGGATAGCTGTGTGACATTCAATTTTATTCTGGTTTTGTGTGTCGCAAGTAGTGCGCTGTAATCGCACAGTGATGCGCTATCCAGCTTTTTACACCATCAGCCATAATAACGGACGGTATCAGGATTGCTAATGTGCGACTATATTAGCGGTTTGTGTGCATCGTGAAAAATTTTCCGCAGCGAAAAAAAATTTGGAGATGCAAACAAACCGCGTATACGTATACGCGGCGAAGTGTGCGTGCGGTAAATGTCAGCAATCTCTATAATACGTACTAGTACTTCATAAACTATGTACATTACAGCAAAAATTAGACTGCAAAAATGAAATACTGCAGAAAAATAATGCTGTCCCAAATTTATGCATGCACCCTAGGACAGGACGTGCCAAGTGTCAACCGCGGCGTTGACCCAAAATGGACCCAATTTCTGATTGGCTGGAAGCGACGAGCAACCGTTGACTGGAAAATATAACGCGGTATCGCTTTCAGTGTTGCTGAAACTCATTAGTGGGAATACGACGATAAGTTATTATTTCGAATTTTGATTTCTTTTGTATTCTGTAGTTCTATGCTTGGTTCACCATTAGTTTTGTTTGTACACGAATTTTAATGTTCAAAATGAAATACAAAACATGATTTTGCATAAACTGCGCATAAACTGTGGCGTATTCGGGAGCTGTTGTTCGGCAAACGAAGTTATTCTTAAAATAATATGTGCAGGCAACAGTGGTGCAGAGTGTAACAAAGAATATTCAATCGGGATGGCGGTTAGTTAGTTACTATACATACCATTCAATACGTGATAGAACCTAGTGAATGAACTCGTCACTACCAAAATAATTTTGTCGGATTGAACTGAAATAAACCTTCCCTCGGGTTCAGCACGTTGTTTTCTTTTTCGATTAGTGTGCTATGACGTCGATTTTGACTAATAGTTGCATTCATTTTCATCGGAATTTTGAAATTGAAATTGAAAATTCACAGCCCTGTGTACGAGTTGAGTTAACGCTTTTAGCATGAAATAGAAATGGAAATTCAAACAGCGGAATTTCCAAAAATCGGCCAAAAAAATTTTCTTTCGTTTTTGTCTTTTTACCTTTATTATACTATAACAAAGGTTTAAAAATTGGTCGAAAAACACGAAATTGATCCGAGGCCCGGAGGGCCAAGTCACATATACCAATCGATAGGGTTCGACGATTTGAGCAATGTGTGTGTGTGTGTGTGTGTGTGTGTGTGTGTGTGTGTGTGTGTGTGTGTGTGTGTGTGTGTGTGTGTGTGTGTGTGTGTGTGTGTGTGTGTGTGTGTGTGTGTGTGTGTGTGTGTGTGTGTGTGTGTGTGTGTGTGTGTGTGTGTGTGTGTGTGTGTGTGTGTGTGTGTGTGTGTGTGTGTGTGTGTGTGTGTGTGTGTGTGTGTGTGTGTGTGTGTGTGTGTGTGTGTGTGTGTGTGTGTGTGTGTGTGTGTGTGTGTGTGTGTGTGTGTGTGTGTGTGTGTGTGTGTGTGTGTGTGTGTGTGTGTGTGTGTGTGTGTGTGTGTGTGTGTGTGTATGCATGTATGTATGTAATGATTTTTTCTATCGCCTGTTTCTCAGAGATGGCTGAACCGAATCGTTCGCTATTACTTTTGTTTGAAAGGTATCAATGTCTAGTAGATCACTATTGAGTTGTTTCGTGATACGACGTTTCGTTTAAAAGTTATAAGCAAAAATGTGAAAAATACGTGACACGGGTTTCTCCAGAACTACATGACCGATTTCAACGATCTTAGTATCAAATGAAAGCCCTTATTAAAGCTTAATTGTTCAAGAATTTTTAATTGAAAACAAACAAGTAGTTTAAAAGTTATGCTTAAAAAACCTGTTTTGAAAAGGTAATAATTATCGCCTGTTTCTCAGAGATGGCCAGACCGAGTTATGCGCTAATAGTCTCATTTGAAAGATAATATATCCTAATAAATCACTATTGAATGATTTTTTGATTGGACGTTTAATTTGAAAGTTATAAGCAACCGTATACACCACACCAAAATTAACAATAATTTATAATGATTTTAACCAAGATAATTTACATAATTTCAATTATTTTAATATCAAACGAGAGGTTTTCACACTACGAATATATATGCAAAATTTCATAAGAATTGGTTGTACCGGTCAAAAGATATTGACCCTCGAACACTCGCGCCAACTTTTGTAACACGGTTACTTGCGCGCTCAATAACCCCAAACCAAAGAAAACGTGCGCACTAGAGTTTTGACTGGGAAAACTTGGTTTTTGGTTTATCGAACCTTTAGAAGAATTTCTTGAAATTAAAAGCTCTATCGTCTGGTGGAATCTAAATTTTGATTAATTTCCCCAAAAGTGATATAAAAAACCCGATTTAATCCACCTAGTGGTGAAAGGAACCTTTGTTATACGGTCTTAGTTGCTATTTGAGATAGAAACCGACACGTCTTCGGAGTATAATCCATCTATTGGTTAACGTTGCGTAGTGCGTTGGTTTACATAAAATTTTTGAAAATTGAATACGTTTACAAAATTTGAACAAAATATGACCACTTATAAATTTTGATAGATCCTTTTTTCATGAAATTGCTGAATAAGGATAAGTAAGTTGTTAATAATTTGAGTAAGTGCAAGTAAAAGTAGGTTGTAAGAGCAAATATTATTCTTTAACATATACATTGCGTAGTAAAGGTCTAGTTTATAGATTTTTGAACTATGCATAATTTCTTGTAATGCCTATTTGATTCACACCAATAAAGTTTTCTAGAATAAATTTCATCAATTTTTATTAACCTTCCGTTACTCACGCTGTTGTATTTTGTATAACACGTGTAGGTTTTGAACGCCATATTGTTATAAAGTTACAAATCGTTGTGTAACTAACGTATATTCTTCAATAAACTTGTTATGAGCCAAATGTCAAAATTATTCAATGCATTAATACTTTAAATTGTTGGGAAAATTGATCAGCATAAACTGACATCACAGAAATGAAGCAATCAGCATATGAGGTGTACCGCAATTGGCCTGGAATTTTCTCTCGTTTCTTCATATGGAAAAATGGTGTCTGTATGCATCAAAACAATCAGCAATAATGTAAAATGTTTAAAATGTATCCGTCTGTTGGTAGTCGAGTAATTCAAAATTAGGGTATTTTTTATAATCAAAGTTCTACAGTTTCTAAACAAGCAAACATAAAGGTATACTATATTCAGCAAAGTTGTGTATTTTTACTATTTGTGCAACTTTGTAATACATGAAAATGTCATACAACAATTACGAAAAGAGCTAAAATAAAAAACTGATTTCACTAATTCATATGCAATAAATAATATTTTTCTAGCTTCGCTGAAGAGATAGGGGGTTACTGTCTTCAGCAAAATTTCTTGTAATAATATACTCTAAAACTTTGCAGAATACATCAATGTGTCGCTCTATGATGCACGCTCTATTGTACCTTACCTCATTTTTATTGCACTTTTAGGGGGATTAATCAAAATTTAAATTGCACCAGACGATAGAACTTTCAATTTCAAGAGATTCTTCCAAAGGTTCCATAAACCTAAAACCAAGTTTTCCCAGTCAAAACTCTAGTGCGCATGTCTTTTTGGCTTTGGGTCATTGTGCGCGCGAGTAACCGTATTACAAAAGTTGGCGCGAGTATTGGAGGGTTAATATCTTTTGATCGGCAAAACCAATTCTACTGAAATTTTGTAGATATATTTGCAGCATTAAAATCTCTAATCTGATGTCAAAATAATTCAAACTAGATAAATCATCTTAGATGAAATGGTTATGAATTATTATAAATTTTAATGTGTTGTATTCAATTGCTCGTAACTTTAAAATTAAACGTCCAATCAAAAAACAAATCAATAGTGATCTATTAGGCTATGTTACCTTTCAAATGAGACTAATAGCGCCTAAGTTGGTTTAGCCATCTCTAAGAAACAGGCGATAATTATTACCTTGTCAAAACTGGTTTTTTAGGATAACTTTCAAACTACTTGTTTGTTTTCAATAAAATTTACCCGAAAAATTTAGCGTTAACAAGAGCTTTCATTCGATACCAAGATCGTTGAAATCGGTCACTTGGTTCCGGAGAAAATCGTGTCACGTAATTTTCACGTTTTTACTTATAACTTTTAAACGAAATGTCGGACCTCGAACTAATTCAATAGTGATATACTAGCCAATAATACCTTTCAAACAAAAGTAATAGCGAACAAATCGGTTCAGCCATCTCCGAGAAACAGGCGATAGAAAAGTTGCGCCCCGCACATACATACACACATACACACACACACACACACACACACACACACACACACACACACACACACACACACACACACACACACACACACACACACACACACACACACACACACACACACACACACACACACACACACACACACACACACACACACACACACACACACACACACACACACACACACACACACACACACACACACACACACACACACACACACACACACACACACACACACACACACACACACACACACACACACACACACACACACACACACACACACACACACACACACACACACACACACACACACACACACACACACACACACACACACACACACACACACACACACACAGTGCTCAGTTCGTCGAACCCTGTCGATTGGTATATGTGGCTCGGCCCTCCGGGCCTCGGATCAATTTCGTGTTTTTCGACCAATTCCTAAACCTTTGTTATAGTATAACAAAGGTTAAAAATTGTCAATATAACACATTAATGTGTTCTGCAAAGTTATAGAGCATATTATTACAAGAAATTTTGCTAAAGGCAATAACCTTCTATCTCTACAGCTAAGATAGAAAAATCTTATTTATAGTATACGAATTCGTAAAATCAGTTTTTATATTTTCGCTCTTTTTGTAATTGTTATATGACTTTCTCATGTATTACAAAGTTGTACAAATGATAAAAATACACAACTTTGCTGAAAATAGTATACCTCTATGTTTGCTTGTTTAGAAACTGTAGAACTTTGATTATAAAAAATACCTTAATTTTGGCTACGAATTACTCGACTACCAGCAGACGGATACATTTTAAACATTTTACATTTGCTGATGGTTTTGCTGCATACAGACTACAGACACCATTTTTCCATATGAAGAAACGAGAGAAAATTCCAGTTGGGGTCAATTGCGGTACACCTCGCATACTGATTGCTTCGTTTCTGTGATGGCGGTTTATGCTGATCTATTTTCCCAACAATTTAAAGTATTAATGCATTGAATAATTATAACATTTTGCTCAGAATAAGTTTATTGAAGAATATACGTTAGTTAAACAACGATTTGTAACTTTATAACAATATGGCGTTGAAAAACTGCACGTGTTGTACAAAATACAACAGCATGAGTAACAGAAGGTTAATAAAAATTGATGAAAATTATTCAAGAAAACTCTATTGATGTGAATCAAATAGAATGGCATTACAGGAAATTATGCATAGTTCAAAAACCTATAAACTAGACCTTTACTAGGCAATGTATATGTTAAAGAATAAGATTTCCTCTTACAACTTACTTTTATTTGCACTTACTCATATTAATAACAACTTACTTATCCTTACTCAGCAATTTCATGAAAAAAGGATTTATCAAAATTTAAAAGTGTTCCCATTCTGTTCAAATTTTGTAAACTTATTCAATTTTCAAAATTTTTATGTAAACCAACGCATTACGCAACGTTAACCAATAGATGAATTATGTTCCGAAGACGTGTCGATTTCTATCTCAAATAGCAAGTAAGACCGTATAACAAAAGTTCCTTTCACCACTAGTTGGATTAAATCGGGTTTTTCGTATATTTTTGAAGGAAAATTAACAACTTATATATTAAAAACCAGAATAGATTTGGTTTTCACGTTTAAACTTAAAATAAAAATGCCTGAAATCCAGATTTTTTTTGTTCGATTAAACAATCTCTTTGTTTCCCCCCCCCTTCAGTGGCCCTACACTGGAGGGACAAACACTTTTTCAAATATTTGTAATGGCCTTATGAAGTTGTGAAAAGGCGATAATATACCGAAAATGAGAAATAATAGATGAGAATTAATAGAAAGAATTTTTTTTGTTTGTAAACAAAGTGCGAAACGCTTTCAATATCAAGCGTGTAGGGCGCTATATCTCTGCATATTAGCGTTGGTAAGAGGAAATGCTTATCAACTTAGGGACTGTATTGGCTCGTTTCATTATCCTTGATTTCCCTGATCGCGGATAAGTTCAAGTTGTTACGTGGTTTTTGAGCCGTAAGTCTCGCATGTGCATGGTGTTTTTCGATATAAATTGAATTATGGTTGTATATAAGCACCATTGGTATTGTATTAAATTTGTTAAAAAGGTATTTTTTATATCTTAATTTTCGTAGTTACTGACTTTACAAGAAAATTTTCGAATATCCAGCTTAGTCTCATATGACTGATGCTTACATACTTACATTATCCATCTAGCTCCGCCCATCTACTAACAACAATTCCTTTCCCGAAATACTTGTGAAGATGCAGAGGATTCCCTGGTCTTTAGTAGCAACAAGTATTGGACTAACATTCCTTTCCATCCCACCAGGACCCGCATTCGGACGTGGCCGGCGTCGGTATTGATCAGCATGCAGGGACCTGATAAGGTTGCACAATGAAAAATAGCGTGCTGTCCCAAGTATGCTTTTTCCAGCCATCATTTTGCAATTTTCATCGGTCTTGGTCAATAACGGAGTAGCAGCACACGAGCGGTATCCTATGCTTATGCTTATGCTTAAGTGCGAAACGCTTTCAATATCGTCGCGTACTTTTCTTTGATATTTTGTGATAATTTGTGTTATTTGTGCTTTCTTTTATATCGCTAAGTAATAATTCGCTGACCCGTCGTCGATAGAAAATCAAGTTTTTGTTTATAACTGGTGTTAAATCTAAAATCACTATGGAGCATCTTTGTAACGCTTGCGCAAACACCATCTCAGCGGAAACCGATTGGGTTACCTGTCAAGGGTTTTGTAAGTCAACATTCCATATCAGCTGCTCTAAGCTCAGCCCTGCGCTGTGGGCAGAGATAAAATCCAGTTCCGCGGTTTTCTGGATGTGTGTAGCTTGCAGAAAACTTATGGGGAATGTAAGCTTCCGCGATGCTCTTAGCAATGCTAATGATGGCCTCCAAATGGTATTGTCTGAGCAGAGCAAAATGTTTGAGGAGTTGAAAAGTGATATTAGAAAAAACGCTACTGGTGCTTATTACCAATCTCACTTCACGGTGAAATAAATTTCACTTCCAAACTCACGTCACTTTTTTCGGCTTATTCCCGATTCCACGTAGAGTGAAGTGAAAAAAATTTCATTCGTGAAGTGAGATTGGCAGTGAAGTGAGTTGCATAATAACCTCATTGACAAGATTGACGGAATAGCGTCGGATTGTTTCATTTGCCTACTCATGTGAACTTGTGCAATAAAATCTACGGTCCCTTATCAATGGTCCGTGGAATAAAAGGGATGCCCTTCTTATTTCCCATGCCGGACGGACGGCCTGTGCTCAAAGGCTAGTGCTAGTACAGTAGTGCACATGTGCCATATTTCCATCTGATTCTGCATCATCCTTGATTCTGCATTCCGATCGGGCTCGTTCCGATCAGAAACGTCCCGATCGACGTGTGTTATAGCATAGGATGTATTCCGATCGAAGCGCAATTTCTGATCGGATCCGACTCCTATCGGCATGTAGAATAGAGGTGTGTATTTTAATTTTAGCCTGGCCAGCAGGGACTTGAGACATCAAATTGGACTTGAAGTCATACTGACTAGATGTGTTGGATTTTGCGGGACTGTACCGGATTTGGAAGGTTTGTTCCGGATTACCATGTGTCCCAAAAATGGTCCCGCATTGATTAATTTCTTTGTCGTGTCAGTTGAATATTGAAACGCTACTGTGAGTTATAGGAACTATTCAAAAAATTCTCTATAGGTATACGAATTATTGTTGAAGTAAGTTCATTCAACTGAAAAATTCATGTAATTTTGTATTAAACTGCCTTTAAATAAATTTATTATATACTACTGATCAAATTTAGCAAACAATCCATTCAATATGTCCTGCTGTCGTCGTCATCAGCATCAGAGAACCAGGGTAGCTAATCAAGCAGTCGTTTCTATTCAACTCGATTTTGGGTCATTCGTCGCCGTTTTCTCCGGCGTCCTAGAAGTCGCAAGTCGCTTTCGACATGGTCGAGCCATCTTGTATGTTGGGTCCCTCTGTTCATGGTGCCGTGGCACATCAATGGGTTTGTTTCGTTCTACCCATTACGTCTAGTCTAGCGTCTAGTTACGTTCTAGTCAGTACAAACGGATGCCTGCTCGTTGACGGCGTGTCGCAACGTGGCCCTGGAAGCCACGGAGAGCGCTACCAACAGCGGTAAGGCATCAGCCAAGCGTCTGAGACAGTCCCCGGGGATGGTACCCCTGGTGGACCAAAAAAAACGCCTGATCGGTAAAAGCCCTCAGGCTGGCGAGTTGGTGGAGCCAACCGACCAAGCAGTGGGAAACATCAAGACGGGTGGCCCGTGGATCGAGGTCACGGCCAAGAGGAAGAAAAGAGGAAGATCCACCAAAAAGAAAGCTTCACCTAAACCGACAGGGAAGCGAGCGAGGAAGGGCGACGCTCTTATCCTGAAAACCGACGGGTCGAAATACTCTGAGGTTCTGAAGGCCATGAGAGGAGATGCCCTACTCAAGGACCTGGGCGCGGACGTGCGGAGCATCCGCCGCTCACGCACGGCGAAATGGTCCTTGAGTTGAAGAAGGACGCCTCCAAGAAGAGTTCCGCATACAAGTCGATAGCGGAAGGAGTGCTCGGGGAGGGAGTGCAGGTACGCACATCAGAAATGACTCTCCAGCTTAAAAACCTGGATGAGAACACCGATGTGTGTAAGGTCGTACAGGCCCTCAAAGAGCAAAGTGGAGTGGTGATGGCAACCGAGGCGGTTCGCCTGCGTAAGGGTCCTGTCGGGACCCAGGTAGCCACCTTACGACTTCCGCTGGCGGACGGAAACGAAGCCCTGAAAGCTGCTAGGCTGAAAGTGGGGTGGTCGGTATGCCCACTAAGCGTGCTGAAGCAATCGGAGGCTTGCTTCCGATGCTTCGAGCACGGCCATAAGGCCTGGAACTGCAAAGGGCCAGATAGGAGCCAATTGTGCAGTAGATGTGGCAGTGCTGGCCATAAAGCAAGGGACTGCGCGGAGCCTCCCCAGTGCTTGATCTGTACCGGTAAAAGGGACGCAAAGCACGTAACGGAAGGTCCAAGGTGCCCGGCTGGTGTGCCGGCGACCAAGCCACGATCATAGTGCAAGTGACACAACTCAACCTGAACCACTGCAGCACGGCTCAGCAGCTGTTACACCAAGCAGTTTCCGAGTCGGCAACGGACATTGCCATCATCTCGGACCCATATCGCGTCCCTGCCGGAAACCGCAACTGGGTGTCGGATGGGTCCGGGACGGCGGCTATATGGACGACAAGCAGGTTCAAGAGGTTGTGTCAACCGCAGACGAGGGATTTGCGGTTGCCAAAGTGGGTGGAGTGTTCTACTGCAGCTGTTATGCTACACCGAGATGGTCTATCTAGCAATTTACGCGAATGGTAGACCGAGTATCAGTTGTGCTGACTGGTCTAAGGCCGGTGGTTGTGGCGGGAGACTTTAACGCTTGGGCGGTAGAGTGGGGAAGTCGTCGCAAGAACCATAGGGGTCGGATTCTGCCTTAGGCTCTGGCAAAGCTCAACGTAGATTTGGCCAACGTCGGCACCACAAGTACCTTCAGTAGGAACGGTGCGGAGTCTATCATCGACGTGACATTCGGCAGTCCTGGTCTGATAGGAGATTGGAGGGTAGACAATGGCTACACTCACAGTGACCATCAGGCGGTCCGCTATAGTGTCGGTCAGATAACGAGGCGGCAGGTGGCGAGTAGAGCCAACACTCCAGCCACTCGTGGATGGAACACATCATACTTCGATCCCGAAGTATTTGTGGAAGCGATCCGAAGAGAGTGCGGTGATCGCGGTATGCCCGATCCGAACGCTGATCATTTGGTTGAGGTACTGTCGCGATCGTGTGATGTTACCATGTCTAGGAAAGGTCGACCTAGGTATGGCTGGTCACCGGCTTACTGGTGGACAGTTGAAATTGCGGAACTCCGCGGAACGTGCTTTCGTGCGAGGAGAATTATGCAAAGAGCTCGTTCGGACGAAGGCAGGGTTGAATGTCGAGTAGCACTTGTTGCTGCACGCGCAGCGCTTAAGAGTGGGATAAAAGCTAGTAAACGAGCCTGCTTTGAAAGGTTATGTGCTAGTGCCAATGCGAATCCGTGGGGTGATGCCTACAGGGTCGTAATGGCAAAGACCAAGGGCGTGATGGCGCCCGCAGAACAATCGCCAGAGATGCTGGAGCGGATCATCGAGGGCCTCTTTCCGCGCCACGAGCCAAGGCCCTGGCCCCAGGCCGCTGAGTCGTCCCACGACCGACCAGTATTCCAGTATCTCAGACCATAGCGTAGGATGGTCGGCCTCCCAGCCGAACATCCAAAGTAACGTGGGCGATGGCGGTTTGGAGGTCGGGGAGGAAGTGACAGTTACGAACGAGGAGCTCATCGAGATCACCAAATCCCTAAAGGTGAGCAAGGCACCGGGGCCAGACGGAATCCCGAATACCAGCCTTTAAAGCGGCTATTCTAGAGGCTCCCGAATTATTTGGGGCAGTAATGAGTAGATGCCTGAAAGATGGCCATTTCCCGGACAGATGGAAGCAACAGAACCTGGTCCTATTGCCGAAGCCGGGAAAACCTCCGGGTGTCCCCTCGTCATATAGGCCGATCTGTCTGCTCGAAACTACCGGCAAGGTACTGGAAAGGGTTATCCTTGACAGACTCGTACAGTACACGGAGGGTACAAACGGTCTGTCAAGGAACCAATTCGGCTTCCGAAAAGGCATATCTACGGTGGATGCCATCTTGTCTGTCACTAAGACAGCCGAGGTGGCAATCCAGCCCAAGAGGACAGGTATCCGTTATTGCGCAGTTGTCACGCTCGACGTGAGAAATGCGTTTAATAGCGCTAGCTGGGACTCCATAGCCAACTCACTTCGGAACGTCCAAGTGCCTGTGTCGCTGTTCAGAATTTTGGAAAATTATTTCCAGAATCGTGTGCTATGCTACAATACGGAGGAGGGTCAGAAGTGCGTTCCAATAATCGCAGGGGTTCCGCAAGGTTCCATACTGGGCCCGGTGTTGTGGAACGTCATGTATGACGAGGTGTTGAAGCTAAAGTTCCCGGTAGTCCGGTAGTGCGGACGATATCACCTTGGAAGTCTACGGTGAATCTATCAGAGAGGTTGAGTTGACGGCTGCCCACTCTATAAGCATTGTTGAAGATTGGATGCGATCCAGGAAACTAGACCTAGCGCATCATAAAACGGAGGTTATCGTAGTGAACAACCGCAAGCCGGTGCAGCAGCAAGCAACTATCAGCGTCGGGGACTGCACTCTTTCGTCAACGCGGTCCTTAAAACTCCTTGGAGTAATGGTCGACGACAAGCTCAAGTTCGGGAGCCACGTCGACTATGCCTGCAAGAAGGCTTCCACAGCTATTTCGGCATTGTCTCGTATGATGTCTAATAGCTCTGCGGTATACGGCAGCAAGCGAAGGCTATTAGCCAACGTGGTCCAGTTCATACTCAGGTATGGCGGGCCAGTGTGGTCATCGGCGTTAGGTACCAAAAGCTATCTAGCCAAGCTGGACAGCACCTATCGTCTCATGTGCTTAAGAGTGGCGAGTGCGTATCGCACAGTTTCACATGACGCAATCTGCGTCTTAGCGGGTATGATGCCTATTGGTATCATCATCAGCGCGGACGTAGAGTGCTTCAACCAACGTGGAACTAGATGCATACGGAGTACCACAAGATCGGCCTCGATGATCACATGGCAGCGGGCATGAGCTAATTCCACAAAAGGCCGGTGGAGACATCGAGTTATCCCGGAACTATCCGGATGGGTCAACAGGCGCCACGGCGAAGTCAACTTTCACCTGACACAAATTCTGTCAGGGCATGGTAGTTTTAGACAGTATCTGCACAAGTTTGGGCAGGCGGAGTCCCCCGCGTGTCCCGAATGCGTGCACTCAAAAAATTCGAAACGTTTTATTCATGTTACAACGTGTAATCTGTTTCATGTGAAAGATTTGGGATGTTTTATACCGACAAATTACTTAATCCGTAATCCTACTACATATAAATTTAAAGCATCCCCCTTATACTTTTGAATCATGATTCCCATAACACATCAATTATTATTATTTTTCTTGAAATCAATAATGCACGGAACATTCAAAGCATACCGGAAAAATATTACGATTTATTTACATTGGTTTTTACATTATATGTAGTAATGAATATTAAACGTAAACAAAACAAACATGCATCCTATAAGTACATCGTTATAACTTTCACTTATTTTCACTATAAAACATATGTTAATAGTTCATTTTATAGAATGCATTTGGTAAACAAATTATCTTTATTTCTTTTGTTCAAATAATAATTAATTGCCATAAAACATATTAGTTAAATGCCTATGGTATTAAATAGCATTTTACATGAAGGCATATAGTTTAATTGACTAAACTTATAACTATTATTAGCAAATCATTACAAATCCGTGCAATGGTTTAAAACATATTGATCTTATGTGTGGCATCTATGGAATGTATTATCGCCAATCCAATCCAATTCATTCGGTACCATTTCTACTGAATTGAGTTGCCACATTTTTTAAAGGGTTACCGAAAACGTCATTGTCAAGTCAGACCGCGCAGCGCGAGTACAGTCAGTGCTTTTCCGTTTTTCCCCGCGTTGTAAATAAAATACATCCTCGTCAATATTTCGGTTTCGGATTGTCCGTAAAACATCTCTTGTATCAATCAGCAATCTCATTCGAGCTGATAGGTTGATTTAGGTAATTATAATTTAAAAATAACTAATCAAAATTCATTTTTGGTCCGTGGTGCTCTGCGACTTTCCGGTTTGTTGTTCTTGCTGCTTTCAGTATAATGGCTGTTGACTCTTTTGTCATTTTCTGGATTCAAATGATGTTTCTTGGAGGCAATTCTTCAGTGCTAGTGCTCTGGATGAGTAATGTAATACTGGCATGGAAATTTGAAGGACTCCCGGAACGTTACCGCAGATAATAGAATTACCAATTCGTTGTGCTAACAGGTGCCAACCAAACAAATTTAACATTTGCCAGCAAAATTGATTGTGTGCGCACCAAAAATGTACCGTTGACGAACGTACAGAAAAACATCCTGGAGGACCAAAAAGTACACGTACATGATGAAAATGGGAGAATGTATACCAATCCAACACGGTAGCATCGCAAATTAAGAATCAACCGTCGTTTAACCTTCCTAGTGCATTGGGGTCGTTTTCGACCCATCGGCATACTTACAAAGCTTGATACTCAGTAACGGTACGAGCTAGAGACTTGAAATTTTCTGACTTTTCCTAACTTTGGAAAATTAGCATTGTGGGGGAGTTTCAGCTTTCAGCGACATCTAGGAGAGCCACAGCAAAAAAAGTTACATATTATGCATTAAGGGTCGAAAACGACCCAAGTTTTGAAATTGCTCTCATTCATCCATTTTCAATCCGAATTTCGTTTTCCTTACCTAGTTTGAAAGATATGGCCAAAAACTAGCACCCAAGGTATGTTGGGGAATATTTGTTGACTGATGGCCACTTCTGCGTCGGTTCCGGAACACCCACTACCAGGTCCCGGGGAACATTTTTATATTTTGATTTGATGTGCCGCAAGATGAATTATTTCATAATCCAAAAATATCCCGCGGAACCAGGTACCGGATGTTGCGGAACCGATGGTAAAATGGCCATTTGGCTTCTAAATGACCTTATTTTATTTTCATCAGTCTTATTTAATCAAGCCGATGTGATTTGATGTGTCGCAAGATGGGTTATCCTAAAATACAAAAATGGCCCCAAAACCCGGGTATCGGATGTTCCGGGACCAATGCTGATGTAGCCATTTGCCTTCAAAATGTCTTTATTATACTTTCAATAGTCTTACGTTATCAAGTTGATGTAATTTCACGTGTCGCAAGATAAATCATCCTAAAATTTAAAATTGTCCTCAAAAACTGGGTACCGGATGTTCCAGAACCAATGAGGAAATGGCCGCTTGGGTCCAAAATGTTCCCATTGTACTTCCATTAATCTTATTTTATCAAGCCAATGTGATTTGATGTGCCGCAAAATGAATTATCTCAAAATATAAAAATGTTCCCCGGGACCTGGTAGTGCGTGTTCCGGAACCGACGCAGAAGTGGCCATCAGTCAACAAATATTCCCCAACATACCTTGGGTGCTAGTTTTTGGCCATAGCTTTCAAACGAGGTAAAGAAAACGAAATTCGGATTAAAAATGGATGAATGAGAGCAATTTCAAAACTTGGGTCGTTTTCGACCCTTAATGCATAATATGTAACTTTTTTTTAATGCATTAGGAAGGTTAATGACTTTAGCAGCAAATCCTATCACAAGTTTCATCATCAGGTAAGTAATTTTATCTCCTGAAGGAAAATATATGATTTTGATCTCTTTTTTCTCACACAGTCTTATAATACAACTTTAATGGTGGAATGTATGCTACATCTCCACAACTATGTGGTGATACTTCGGGAAAATCGTAGGCAATGGTATCATTTCCGCCAAAGACATCCTGCACATCTCGTATAAAGTTGCCGGCTACGTTCTCCGCACAATCTTCAGCAGATCCCTGCGATAACAGGACATCAAAGCTAAAGTGGCCAGCTTGATCGAAGTGCTTTGATTAAAAGATTGCAGCCCACCAATATGGACCATTGGAGTGGCCTTGTTATAAATTATGTTTTTAATTATATTTTATTAAATTATATATTAATTTATTGATAATATCTCAAAAATAAAGAAAAAATAATATTTAATAATTATATTTTATTAAATTATATTTTTATTCTTTAATATAATTTAATATCACATCCAATGTAATATTACATACAGCAAATGAATTATCAACTTACATTTTATCGTTTTAATCATTGAATATTACGTTGCAATTCATAATTTATAATATTAAATTCTTTTTGTATTTATATGCACGGAAACGTAATATTAATTTTGATACCCATCAAAAGGTAAATATTTATGTGATAGGTGATGAGATGTTATGTAATCCGTAATGAATGTAAAGCATATTTGCGTTATGTGTGGAACACATAAGGATCATGGTAAAACGTCATGTCAATTTGATGCATAGAAAATAATACTTTGTATGTGTAGCATAATAAATTGTAACGGGTATAATCTATTGCACCGTTTTATTAGTGTATCCCAATAGCATATATATTTTTTTGAGTGTGGAGGTTGTGGAAACTGCAGAACATGCTTTCTTCATATGCCCTCGTTTCGCGGGTGTGAGAAGCAATATGATGGCAGTGAGCGGACAGGACACTACTCCGGATAAATTAGTCCAAAAGATGTGTTCTAGCTCGGACGTCTGGGGAGCGGTCAATGCGGCTGGTACCCAGATCGTACTTGAGCTACGAAACCGCTGGAAAGCCGATCAACGGTGAATAAACAGCTTAACCACAATAGCCCCTCCCTGAAGTAATACCGATACCGATACCGAGGGGATTGAGGCTGTAGACTCGAGTAGGGTTTTAGTGGGTCTGGATCCTCACGCCCCAGTAGGGGGTCGGGATACCAAACCCCACTCCCTGAGTTGTCTTCTCAGGTGTCTGATAGCAGATTTCCCTACTCGCTAAATAAAAAAAAACACACACACACACACACACACACACACACACACACACACGCACGCACGCACGCACGCACACACGCACGCACGCACACACACACCAAATACAATAAGAAATATAACATAATTTGAAATTTATTCTATTCGTAGATCACATTTTTCAATAGTTGTTTACAATTTCAATCGTGTTTCTGCCTTTCATATTCCAGCGTCAAGTTCGATCTGAATTCGCTGTTCATTGATCACCAATTTTGTGTGTAGTGTGTAAAATCGGTTATGTAACAACGTACCTATTTTATACCTTAGCTTGCTACTCCAGTAAGGCTTTCCAAAGACAGTCATAGTTGTTCGTCTGCGGAAAGTAGTACAAACTATTAAGCTCTGTTTGAGTTCTATCCCAAACAGCAGCGTGATTCTTTCGCCTCAGTTAGGTGGCCGGCTCTTTACTTTTCCAGAAAAACTCTGAAAACTGATTTGAGAAACTTCCAGCTGACTAAAGACAGTCACTTGCATTTGGACGATCACTATAAGCATATTTCTTTTCATATTCGTTGCGGTAGTCCTTCCTAACAATCGTTGCTCTCAGCCCTCGGCACGCTCAACATAGGCAGGAATTGAATATCGACGTCGACGTCATGGTTATTCTGCCTCGATGTAGATCGTGATCTTACAGTTCCTACTTCACTGATGTCACCGTTGCTGTCCAGGAATTGATCGTCCTCGTCACTGTCGTTACTGACAGCACCATTGCCGGTGGAATGAGTGCTAAAGTCCAGTGTGTCCTGTAGCTGGCAAAAGAACGACGGATTAGAGGGTGGTTCGGCCTTCTGAAAACAGGCGGCGTAGGCTGTTTCCAAAGTTGGTTTGGGGGAAAAATGTTTCTGCGAAATTCGCACTAATGCATGCATTATCTCATTGAGAGATTCTTCTGCTGCTTGAGTTGCACAGTGTATACTTCCGGTCCATTTTCGACAAGCGACACGTAAACCTGATATGCTGAACAACGTGGTGTAAACTTCCTTGCCGCTATACCGCTGCTGGCATGTCGTGTCGTTTAACATACCTATCACTCTGAACGGATTGGTGCTGCTGGTAGGAATTAATTTGCACTAAAATTACCCGGACCGTGACGATTCTGTACTGGACACCTGGCAGCGATCGGCTCAGATTTTTCGCTGACTGAAAACGTCCCGTCGTATTGACTGTTTTGATCATAGTTCATTAGTCTAAAACGGTCCTGCAATAGAATATTAGTTGCAATTAGCTTTTGCCATGTTATAAATACTAAAACCAGCCCTCTGCTGACTAATAAATCGATAAAAAATTGATAAACAAAACTTACCTCTTTTCGTGGAATCATTTCACCATCTAAAAACCAAGTGGAATGTTTTCACGCGAAATGCCATTTTTTTCGATTCCACGCAGGTCGCATTACAATGGGAATAACCCTGTTTTCACGGGAGGTGTGTCTTCTCACTTTTCATCTCACTTGCGTGACTTTCGGAATAGGGTCGAATTCACTTCATGTTGATTTCACCGTGAAGTGAGATTGGTAATAAGCACCACTATGATTAACCGTATTACGCAAAAAATTCCCATGACACCGTTATCCTCTCAGCCGGTTACTGTGCCGGATGGTAGACCACCTAAACGCCCTCGTATTGTGATCGATTCTTACCAAGACGAAACAAACCCATCGCGCGTACTTTGCGGAGACAAAGAGCCTGAACCAGGAATCTCGCTCTCTATCATACCAGTCGTACCACGAGAGCAGAAATTCTGGCTGTTTCTGTCTAGATTTTCGTCACACGCCACTGTGGAAGAAATTTCTAAGCTAGTACAGCAGAATCTCATGACTGAAGATCGAATCGAAGTGAAAAAATTAGTTCGTCAGGATGCTGACTTAAACCGAATGACATTTGTGTCTTTCAAGGTGGGAATAGATATGCGTTTCAAAGAAAAAGCGTTACAGCCCTCGAGCTGGCAAAAAGGCATTTATTTCCGTGAGTTTATAAATAATGCTGATACACAACCATTTCGAACGGACACTGCAGAGGAGTCCGATCGAGATAGATTTCTCACACCGCTTGCCAGCATGCAACCAAGACAATGATCAATCCGAATCTATAAGCATAATCAACATAAACATTATGAAAAGTATGGATCAATCGAATACTCACTGTAATCCGCAAACCGAACACAATCTCGAACACAGATCTTCCCGTACGCCTTTAAATTGTCTCCCGCCTGAAACGAGAACAGCTGATCAAAATAATAGTTCAATAGTATTTCAAACTTACACCACTCCCATTAGCAGAAATGAAGTGTTATCACGTACCCAGCAGATGCCTGTAAGAAAAGACAAAATTCATATTTATTACCAAAATATGAATAGTATTAGAGGACGACAGAGAATGCAAGAGATTTTTAAATCGTCACTTGAATTCGACTATGACGTCTTTTCGTTTAATGAAACTTACCTCGATGAAAATATTCCCAGCAGTATGCTGTTCCCGTCCTGTTTTGATGTGTTTCGCTGCGATAGAAACCAAACGAATAGTTCGAAGCTGTCGGGCGGCGGAGTGCTGATTGCCGTTCACTCTCGTTTTCGAGCAGAAGAATATGCAGTAGCTGAAAACAATGAAGCGATATGCGTAAGAATGAAATGTGCCGACGGGACGTTTCTGTATCTCTGCTGTGCGTATATAGCACCAGCGGAGCCAGTACAAAGATATAATGGACTTACCTCCTTTGTAATCGAAACCAGCAAATCCGTTACGAAAGATGATTCACTTGTCGTGCTTGGAGATTTTAATCTGCCAAATTTAATTTGGAATCAGTGGAATCAATGTAATAGAAATGTATTTCTCTTACCTGAACATAGTTCGGAATCTGAGTCCACGATTATTCACGCACTCTTGACAGCCGGCATATATCAAGTTTGTGATCTTCCGAATCAAAACAACAGATATTTGGATCTGGTTTTCGTCAGTGAAACAGACAGCTGTCAATTGACGGCGGTTGATCCAATTATTAAAAACGAACGTCATCATTCTGCCATGTTGTTATCAATGGATATCAACAACAACCCGGTGATCGGTGAAATAGAGATGTCCAAAAAAATACGATTCGATCAAATAGATGAGTTAGCCGTAAATTTCGAAATTAGTGAAATCGCTTGGGATCAAATTTTGGACGCGGATAGCATGGAAGTACGCGAGAAAAATTTAATGACCGAATTTTTAAAATCAATTGGCCTGTCTCATATCTCAAAATCGTTTGATTCCCCAGGAGAGAGTCGTATAGATAATATGGTATTAAAGTTCTACTATCGGTTCTTTGAAATTTGTAGTCGACATGCTCCTATAACATTATCACGGTGCGGGACAAAAAGTAAGTATCCAGAATGGTTTGATACAGCTCTGATACGTCTGCAAAAAGCAAAAAAGAAAGCGTATAACCGATTTAAAAGAGACCATCTTGATTGTGACCAAAACGAATATAAGCGACTACACGCGATTTTTAAACAAGAACATCGCCGATTATATACTGCGTACGTATCAAAGGTTCAAAATAATATAAAAAGTGATCCGAAGAGCTTTTGGAAATTTGTCAACGGTAAAAGAAAGAGCAGGAGCAAACCGACTCGGATCAGCCATGCAGGGACAACTTCATCGAGCCCACAAAGCGCAGCACAAATTTTTGCCAACTTTTTCAGGTCAATATACCCGGAAGCGAGTAGTAATGAGAGTTGTCCCAACCAGGAAAATCCGACGATGGAATCTATAACGTTCTCCGAAGAGAAAATCGCGCGTGGCTTGTATGCACTTGATGCAACCAAAGCACCTGGGCCGGATGAAATTCCAAACAAGCTATTAAAAACCTGCTGTGATTCTTTGGCTAATCCGTTGACCAGAATTTTCAATGCTTCTCTAGGGATTGGATACTTTCCTAACTCGTGGAAAATCTCACGGCTAAAACCAATTCATAAAAAGGGGTCCAAAATAAAAGCAGAAAATTATAGAGGAGTAGCTATATTATCCGCAATCCCGAAGCTGTTTGAAGCGCTAGTTTATAACAAGTTATATTCAGCAGTTGAAAATTGGATATCATCAGCACAGCATGGATTCTTCAAGCGCCGGTCAGTGGTAACAAACTTGTGTGAGTTCACAACGCGTGTCATAGAATGGATGAAAATGGGGTATCAAGTTGATTGTGTGTACACAGATATGACGAAAGCCTTCGACGTTGTTGGAATTCTAGAGGTGTTGCGTGCCGCGGCACGTGCCGGTATTGGTGGCTCCTTGATAACATGGATTCATGGATATTTGACCGGAAGAAAGCAATACGTTACTGTAGATGGTGCAAACTCAGAACTTTACAATGTAACATCAGGAGTTCCGCAAGGCAATCATTTGGGACCACTTCTGTTCATCCTACTGATGAATGAACTGCCTACCGCAATTGACAATGCTGATGATGTGAAGCTCTTTTATCCAGTGAAAAAGCAGGAAGATTGCTTAAAGCTTCAAAGAGATGTGCAAACTTTTGGGCGTTTCTGTACAATGCAAGTTGCAAATCAACAACGAAAAATGTGCTACCATAACGTTTACACGCTGCTCAAATCTGTTAATATTCGACTACAGCTTGGATGGAAAAACAATCAAACGAGTGAGCAGGATTAAGGACTTAGGAGTCAATCTAGATGCAGGGTTGACTTTCAACGATCACGTGAATACGCTGGTTTCTGAGTGTCTTGCACTATTTGCTGTAGTAAGACGATTCGCAACAGAACTGGATGACCCGTATACGATCAAATCTATATGTGAGCCTGGTACGATCAAAATTAGAATTCGCAAGTGTGGTGTGGAGGCCAATGTATGCAACCTACATGAGCAAATTGGAAGCGGTACAGAAAAAATTCGTTAAATTTGCCGTGAGAAATTTGGGATGGAGAGGAAATCTTCCGGAATATAAAGATTTGTGCTGTCTGCTGGATATGGATACTCTGGAAAATAGATACCAGATTGTGGACGTTAGCTTTTTTCTCAATTTGCAGAGAGGACGATACGACAGCGATTATTTGAAATCCAGGATAACTGCTAACCAGAGTACAGTAGTTCTGAGGAGACCAAGGCCATTCACTCTAGAACACCGTCGAGCTAACTACGCGCGCAATGAACCAGCCTATCGCTTTATGCAGCTAATGAACAATTTTAGAAATGTACTAAATTTAAATATGTCGACTGATACTATTAAGGTAAACTTAGGCTATTTCTGAGAGGTCAATTACATGTACACTAAAACCTCTGCATTTTATATTATTTTGTATTTGTTATTATATTTTATATTTGTATCCTATATTAGATGACGGGCAAAGCCCATATATCTTGACAATAAATAAAGGTAGATGAAAAACATACCTGTATGAATACGCTTTAGACAACCAATAAATTCAAACTCTCAGAAAAGTTGAGCAAAAAATCAACTTTTTAGTTTGACCTAACTCGTGACTTTAGTCATGACCTTGAAATGCGGTCAGGCATATATTAATATTTTTTTTTGAAACGATGATTCTACAATTGATGAAGGGACGGTAAGGGAAAGTAATGAAGAAGGATTTTTTCGGGAATGAAGGGGAAGGGTGGAAAGGAAGGGGGGGGGGGGGTAATAGGTAGCCACATATTACCCCCCCCTTCCTTTCCACCCTTCTCCTTCATTCCCGAAAAAATCCTTCATTACTTTCCCTTACCGTCCCTTCATCAATTGTACAACTTTTTAGAGTTTTGCATGCGAGCTAATATTCGCTTAGCTTTTTGAACAATTAACTTTTTAGAGAGTTAACTTTCCGAGAGTCCACTGTATTTATTATCTTAAACAAAAATTCCCATCATTCCGAGCTTTGACTTCGTGAGAGAAACACGCTTTTTTGGATAGCTCTTCAACTTTTGTTCTTTCTATAGCTCGTTAGTTTTTGATCACAGTTTACTTTTAAAGTTACATTTTCATTTTTTTACTGTGAAAGCATCTATAGTGCATATACTGTGCTGAGAGAAGTTATGTGTGAGGACCCAGGAGAGGGCTCCTGGGTGTTTGGTTCCCGTTTCGAGCCATTACAGTGGACCCCCGTTCGTTTGAACGATTCCTCATGCAAACTAACGGGGTTAGTTTTTAATTTGAACAACTGGCTACCCTAAATATGCTGGAACTTGTGTGAACTGGCTGCCCTGCTCTTTGTTATTGTTTTGGTGATTTGATTCAGTTGGCAGTTGCAAGCAGCGAATATTCATTCTCCGATCAGATTTCTACCATTATCGTTGGGAAAACGCAATTTGAAACAGATTAAACACGCGAGATCAGCACAAATAAATCGTGTTTATGTGCATTGTCTGCATAAGCAAATGATGTCATATTGAGTATGACGTTTGAACCATTTTTAATTTGCACGTCGTGCAAACCAACGGGGTTCAAATTAAAAAGTGTTCAGATTAAAAACGGTCAAACGAACGGGGGTCCACGGTACTCAGCGATGCTGTGGATCTCAATAAAAATCGTCATGTAAAACAGACGAAACAAACCAGCAAGCGCAGCAGCAACTGTGAAAGAAACCCAGGCAAAAAGGCAATGGACGCGATCACCCCGAAAGTTGAAATTACCGGCATGCAAAATGGCTGCCTGTTACTAAAGACTATAGATCGACAGCAAGCGAACAAGTTCAGGGTGTCGACTCAAATCAAAAAATAAAATTCCCTGACTTTCCCTGATTTTCCCTGATGTTTCAAATATTTTTCCCTGACCCTCAAAACTCGAATATCAAGCTTATTTGGGCGATTTTTGGCTTAAGTTTTTAACCCTTTAGCATGGCTTATGCGAGCTACTGAAACTACTAACTAAAGCTAGATTTCTTCATGATTTAAGAACATGTATCAAAGATTCTTAACCTATTTCTTACCAGCGTTTCGAAAACGCCCTTTTCTATCGAGTCTAGGGACAGTTATGTTTGAGGTATCAACTTGAATCCAAAGAAACAAAGATTGAGAAATAATCTAATCGACCTGTTTTTGCACAAAGCTTAGATGTTACATACAACAAAATTACAGCCGTGTAAACATAACAAATCTTGCTAATTTTCAGTCAGCTCAAACTAGTAACTTTGCCGCTGGAAGGTGGACACATGTCTGCGAGTTTTCAGTTAAACTAAAACAAAATTTTCCTGGAAGTTTCAGCTTGTTATCTTTGCTGCAAAAAGTATGGGGTTAAAGAGATGATTCCTCAAAGATTGGTACAAAAATGTGCGTTTTGCTGGCTTCGAGGTACGGCAAAACTTTAGCTAGATATATTGTTAGAAAATGTCCAAATGGCAAATATTTTAACCCTCAATGGTGGACAGTATACGAAGTTAAGACTAAAGCTGTGTGTCATGATTTCGGATTGCAACTATCGAGACTTGAGAGCAACATTGACTCGAAGGTAGTTCGGTGGCCGGCCGTTCGGTCCGATGACCGTATATGGGTGTTGAGAATTAAGGCAAATTCTTCAACTACAGCTTAATCAACGTATAGTCACCAACAAATCATAAATTCGATGATACTAGGGACGAATTGAACCGCCCAGTTAGCTTCGAGGTACGATACTGATCTAACAGCCAGTCTCGGCTAGCCGGTTTTTGTTAGATAGAATCAGTAGGATGGTTGCACTGACCCCGTAATTTTCCTGTACTCTAACAGCCGGCTGCGAAGTCTATCGATAAAGAAGGATAATGTCTAGTGACGGTTAATGCTCAAGACTTTGCTTTGCTTTGCTAGGGACGAATTCTATGACAGGTTCGAAAGGATTTATGGGGTGTGCACGACTTGAAAATTCAAGACTCTAGCTCCCAGATTGATCCTGTTTAACGGTCAATACTTTTTGGAAGTCACAATATACAGTCTTTTCTTAGCGACTTTGACCACTATCTCGTCGTAAAATCCACGCAAGGTAATCGAAATCGGCGAAGGCTCGCACTGAGAGGATGTTGCATTTCAACATCTAGCGGTTTACGGCATATGACGTTGCAGTAGAGTAGACCAGAAAGCTTGATCAACGAATCGCAGAACAGTATGACGAAAAGGAATAAGACGTAAGTAGGCTATGGAGGATCCGCTATGGCGCCAACAACTACGAGGGAAGTGATAGGCACGACGTGGGGAAGATAGCATTGGGCGATACTGCGAAAAGCATCGATATTCGAATATCGATACAATTTTTGTAAAGGTATCGATCCCGTTGAAATATCGGGCGGCAAGTATCGATACCAGTGGTATCGATATCGGTAACGATACACTGACAGGGTGCAACGAAAACCACACTTTTGTTTATTATTTAGCTTAATTTTTTAGAAAATTATATGCGTGTGCTTTTACTACTGTTGATTCTCTTTCGTTCTCATACGAAATCTCGTTAGGAACGAAATAATAGCTGATGTCGGACTGGTCCGGTTTTAAACTCTTTTGACCGGAAACTGCAACGAATTGCTCAGGATTGCTACAAAATTTATTAGAAAATCTAGTGGAATGATGGAAATGAAAAATAAATTTAAAAAATCGGACAAAAAGTACAAATCCGTTTTTTTAAGTTGGTAAACCGACTTTTTGCCAGATTGATCGGTCACCGGCTTTGCAAGTGAAAAACCGGCCGGGCCGACGAGAATTTGACCACTCAGCCAAGTGCTAGCAAGTGCTTTTATATTTTGCGTACGGTTTATGCTCCTTCATCGAAATGACTTACGAAGGGAAAAGTAGACCTGACTTAGCTAGAATGCGTCGTTGAATCTGCTTACTCGTGATTGACGGCGGTTGCCAGAGATCCCTAATTTATGAATTCTTTATTTCGTGCACTCAGGGTTTCTTCACTTAACAACGCAGTTGCGACTTCATTGACGGTCTAGCGTATCCAACCACATCCATCTTCGAGTGCCAAGACAGCTACCTCCATTGAGGAAAGCAGAGCTTCACTCAGCAACTTGTGAGTTGTCTAATTGATCGCATTTGAAATTAATTTTAAAATCGGAGCTAGAATTGCACTTGAAATTTTACTTAAAATTGAACCTGAAATTAAACTTGATATTGAACTTGAAATGAGAACTGAAATTTAACTTAGAATTGAGCATGGCATTATGCTTAAAATTGAACTTCAAATTGATATTGATGATCAAATGATATTGGACTTCAGTTTGAATCAATTTCAACTTGAATCTTTACTTTAAATTGAGCTGGAAGTAAGACTTTAAATTTAACTTAAAATTAAACTTGAAGTGGAACTTGAATTTGGACTTCAAATCACACTTAAAATTGGACGCGAAGTTAAACTCAAGTTTGGACCAATTCAGACTAGAATATATAAATTGGACTTGAAATTACACATGAAATAGGACTTATAATGAGACATGAAATTGAATTTGAAATAGGACATAATAAAGAACTTAAAATTTTACTAGTAACTAATAGTGAATTGGATGTAAAATTTGACTAGAAATTATACTTACAACTTTGCCAGAAATTGGAGTTAAATCGGACTTATAATTGGACTTGAAATAGGATTTGAAATTGAATTTGATTTTTTTACATCACCCAAGAAATCCGACTTTAAATTAGATTTCAAATTGAAATTAGCATAAGCATTAGCATAAGCATAGGATACCGCCCGTGTGCTGCTACTCCGTTATTGACCAGGACCGATGAAAATTGCAAAATGATGGGTGGAAAAAGCATACTTGGGACAGCACGCTATTTTCATTGTGCAACCTTATCAGGTCCCTGCATGCTGATCAATACCGACGCCGGCCACGTCCGAATGCGGGCCCTGGTGGGATGGAAAGGAATGTTAGTCCAATACTTGTTGCTACTAAAGACCAGGAAATCCTCTGCATCTTCACAAGTATTTCGGGAAAGGAATTGTTGTTAGTAGATGGGCGGAGCTAGATGGATAATGTAAGTATGTAAGCATCAGTCATATGATACTAACCTGGATATTCGAAAATTTTGAAATTTTAAAATTTTAAAAAGGTATTTTAAAATACCTTTTTAACAAATTTAATATAATGCCAATGGTGCTCATATACAACCATAATTTAATTTATATCGAAAAATACTATGCACATGCGAGATTTACGGCTCAAAAACCACGTAACAACTTGAACTTATCCGCGATCAGGGAAATCAGGGATAATGAAACGAGCCAATATACTCCCTAAGTTGATAAGCATTTCCTCTTACCAACGCTAATATGCAGAGATATAGCGCCCTACACGCTTAATTAGATTTCAAATTGAAATTGAAGTTTTACTTAAAATTTGATTTAAGACTGGAACTGGGAATGCATCTATTTTTGCAGAGTTTATGTATCGAAAAAAAAATTAGCTGCCGCATTAATTACCCAGGTAACCAATAAGCATTTCCAATGCAATTTAAATGCAGGCCAATAAGCATGTAAGTTGCCTTAAATGCTACTTAAATGCTTGTTTGGCAAAATATGCGGCTACTTTACTGCAGGCCCTCTTATAGTGCTGACAATGCTTATTTGCAGCTAGTTACCGACAAGAAGAATTTAAATAGAATTGTGGATGCCGATTTACAACAGTTATGCAGTCAAAAGGCTGGTAAACAGCAACCTGCAGTATAAAACGCCAGGAATGCTAATAAACGATTGATTTACTGCTTATACTAATGCTTATTGGTTACCTGGGTAGGCACACCTCTTATTTTAATTTCTACGAGTTCGAGGTGGTCGAATAACATCTGCAGCAGAGAAATACGCAGAGGTATTCTTGCCGGAAGTCGTGCTTACTACGAATTCTACAAGACCCTAAAATCTGGCAAGCTTCATCCCTGTACCAAATGTACCATGTACAAAGCGCAAATAAGACCGATAGTCTACGGGCACGAAACGTGGACAATGCTCGACGGAGACTGATCACTTTTGGACGTCGTGTGCTTAGGATCATCTTTGGTGGTGTATGTGAGTACGGTCTATGGAGGAAAAACATGAACCACAAGCTGGCGCAGCTTTTCGGCCAACCCAGTATTCAGAAAGTTGCTGAGGCTGGAAGAGTACAATGGCCGGGACATGTTGTGAGAATGCCGGAAAACAATCCCGTAAAAATGATGTTTGCCTCGAATTCGGTTGGTACCAGGCGCAGAGGTACGCAGCGTGCTTGACGGTTAGACCATATGGAGCAAGTCCTGGAAAGTGTGGGACATTCGAGAAATTGGAGGCGGACAGCCATGGATCGAGTTTGTTGGCGGAACATTGTTATGCAGGTGAAATCCTAATGGACATCGCATTAGGATAAGTAAAGTATTTTAGTTTCTCTAGCATTTACTATAAAGGTATCGATACAAATATCGTCGTTTTAGCATCGATACTGGCCGGTATCGGAACGCTCAGTATCGATCCAAAATATCGATGTATCGGCTCAAAAGTATCGATTTTTTCGATACAGATACAGTATCGCCCAATGCTAGGGGAAGACAATCACCCTTATTCTGCGAGTCACGTGACTCAATACGTGTAACAGCTTGTTTGATGTCGAATGCCAGAAAACGACAGATGAGAAGAACCAGGCCAAGAGTCGCATGCTCACTGCGGATCACGTCAGAACAGAGACACATGTAAGCTTTCTGCGTATTACTTAACCAGCTGAACCAGTCCCGAAGGTTGCCAACTCGCATAAACGCAAATTCTATAGAACGTTAATGTTCCGGTAACCCTTAACGGACATGAATCATGAACACTGAAGGAAGATGATCAATGCTTGGGGCTTCTGAGTGTAAAATTCTGCAATTGGTGAAAACGCTGTAGATCGCGTGTAAATAACAGTCTGTATCCCGCTTTGTGCTCTTGATGTCTGCACCGTGAAGTGCGTGAGGCCTGCCGATTTCGAGCACTACAGCGAGTAAAGTCTGACAATTTTACGGCGCAAAACAAATAAAAAATTTACGGCAAACTGAAAGATAATCGAATCGCCACTAGACATGTAACAAGTTTTAATTCAACCGGTCAATCTGCGTATATTTTACACGAAAATTGATTTGATTCCAAAGTTGATCAACAATATTGCCGGGTAAACAAAATTTCCCTGATAGAATTTCGAAATTCCCTGATATTCCCTGATTTCCCTGATCCAAAAATGAATTCCCTGATATTCCCTGATTTTCCAGGTTTTTCCAGGAAATCGACACCCTGAAGTTACTGAAACAAACCCTGTTTGGAGGACAACAGCAGATTAGAATTACTGAGCATCCGACGCTTAACCTTACTCTTGGAACAATTTTTTGCTGGGACTTGACGCGACTCAGTGACGAGGAAATTCAGAGTGAACTCAAGGAAGCGTGTGTAGTGAAAGTCGAAAGAATGACACGATTCAAAGATGGAAAGGCTACAGCTAATGGAAAATTTATCTTGACATTTGACCTGGGAACGATCGATGTCGGATTTTACAAATGTAGAGTTGAATTGTATGTCCCCACTCCGCTTATGTGCAAAAACTGTATGCGTTACAGGCACACGAAAAAGCATTACAAAGGCAACCAAATTTGCGCTAAATGTGGACAGCTTTACCACGGCAATTGTACATCCCCGGAAAAATGTATCAACTGTGGAAAGGACCATTCAGCTTTAGACCGCTCGTGTGCGCTATACCAGGATGAAATGGAAATTCAACGTATTCGTGTTACCGAACGAATCTCCATTAAAGAGGCGCGTAAAAGAAGAAGACAGCAGGTTCCTCAAGCTCCAGTTTACACACGAAGTTTTGCCCAAGTTGCAAGATCACAAGAAAACGAAAGCAAAAAATCTTCCCATTCAACGACATCGCAGATTTCAACAACTCAACGTGACGAAGAAGTACAACTATCGGCTTCTGACAAGCCGATACATAGTCCAGTAGCTAAGACGAACACCGACAATCTGATGGCCGGCAGTAACTTACCGATGATATTTGCCGACACGGCGAATACAACGACGACGAAAACGATGACGACAAAGCCGAGTACAATGACTCCAAAACAGGAAAGCTCACAGTTCAAGGTTAACAAGGAACAATGTCAAATACCTCTCCGAGAACAATCGATAAACAAAGCTAACGAAGTAAGTACAATGGATGCAGAAACAATGGAAAACATTTTGCCTAGCCAGACCACTTCATTAGAAACACATGATTAACACACTCTGTCACAAGCTATCACAGCATCAATCTTTCTAGACGAAATTAGTAGCAGCGAAGAAGAAAATATCTAAAAAAAAACATTCGTTCTTTCTATTTCTTGCTTTATTTCAATGGGTTTTAAAGTCTTGCAATGGAACTGTAACGGATTCTGCGATAAATTTAACGAACTAAAGCAACCTATACATGATTATAGTCCAGAAATCATTAGTCTACAAGAAACACACTTCGACCATAGTAGAAAGCCTAGTTTAAAAAATTATAAAATTTACTACACAATAGATAATTTTCATTTCCGTGCCTCAGGAGGCGCCGCATTGTGCATAAACGAAAGAATACAATCTGTAGAAATCAACTTAAACACCGTTTTACAAGCAGTTGCAGCACGGGTATATTTCCCTTTCGAATTCACAATTTGTAGTCTTTACATTCCTCCTAATTTGAACATCGCAAAAACTGACATAGAGCGTCTTATTGAACAGTTGCCTACATCTTTGCTTATTACTGGTGATCTCAACGCTCACAGTATATCGTGGGGTTGCTCATCAAATAATACCAAAGGAAATGTGATAGAAGCGGTAATAGAATCAATGAACCTAAATATTCTGAATAATGGATGGTACGCCCACTTTTGTCAAGCAACCAACAATTTCTCTGCGATTGAGTTGTCCTTAGCCAGCCCTAGTAGGTATTAGTTTGTAGTTTGAATGGAAAGTTCATTCAGATTTATGTTTGAGCGACCACTTTCCAATAATAATTGAATCACTTTCTAGTAAATTTTCGGTACAGCGAAGGCCTCATTGGATTAATTCCGCAGTGAATTGGGAACTATACCGAAATAGTGTATCACACGATATTAACTCGAAAACTCCTATTGCTGATAAAGTTGAATTTTTCACTACCACCGTCATAAAAGCCGCAACTTCTTCAATCCCAAAAACATCTTCCGTGATTAAATGATCCAAGCCTCCACGGTGGAACCAAGAAATAGCGACAGCTATAAAAAACCCCGAATTAATCCACCTAGCGGCGTGACCTAGCCTTTCTACTGCCACAATAATCATTATTTAATTTCTCAGGAACTTAATTGTAGATGTATAGATATTATATTAGACTATATTTTTAAATATCCGTTCCGTATTCCTCAAAATCCTTATTTGCCAGTAAAATTCACAACGTATTGTGTAGAATAATTATATTTTCTTTCCTTGGGTGCGTAAATACATGTCAGCGTCATTTATGTTACTTGATGAACACCTTATTTAGTTTTATAATATTTATAGAAAAATAATGTAAACACAAAAGATAATTTTTACAGACTTGAATGAATATGTATAGAAAATTAGAAATTAACCCTCTAACGGGACTACAGACGGCCTTAACTTTCGGGTTTCAGAGCCACATACGAAATTTGTTTTGAATTGACAATATGAAGTATTTGTTCATAGCAGATTTTTTGATATTTTGATATTAATACCATGCATTCAAAAGTTAGCATCTTTGAAAAACAAGAGTTCAGAAAAATTATTATTATATTTCGCTTTTGAAGAAAAAGGATATCTACAACAAAATGATTGATCTCAAAATTTTACTATTGATTAGCTTGGCTTCAATTTTGCAATATATCTGAATTAGAAAAAAAATACTGAATAGAGCATTAGATATGAAAACGAGAAATGGAACTATTTCTTAGCTAGCACTCCAGATAATTATTTTTGCATGAAAATCAAAACTTAAGCTTCTTTTGAATGTACTTTCATGAAAAGATAGTCATTAGCTTGACCGCATCGTTTTTACAATGTTAGAGGGTTAGGAAAACAAGATGAGGTCGAAAAATAGTGCCAAAGCTGTGCCATAAACATGCTTGAGAATGGGAAATACGAACGATATGATTCCCAGTGCTTGTCTTTTTTTGATTTATTTATTAAAACATGATACATGACATAAGACATCTGTCCTTTAAAATATCACTAAAGAAAACAAATTTTACAAAATTTCTACCGTGCAACGTTTACTTCCTATTTTTCATATAACATTTCTAAGATCTAGTATCTATTGATTGAAAAGAGCATCTATTGATGCGCAGAATTTGTTTGGAATTTGTACAAATTTATTTGGAAAAATCAACTAGTATTTTTGATTCTATACACCACTATACCTACATGCTTAATTAAACTGCTTTTCTTCGCTTTTTGCTTTTCTTGTACAATTGTGAGTAACAGCAAGTGAAGAAAATGACAATTGAAATCTGAAATCAAAGAAAAGAAAAAACTACAAGGTATACAGCCCTAAGGGTTGTACGAAAGGGTGACGTAGGACTATATCAGATCATCAGATCAAAGACTAATGTAAACTGCATTTCTGGCATATGTATGTTTATAAGAATCTGTGAGTGCCATTGTTTAAGTGAATGTTTAAAAGAGAAGATCACAAAATTCAGATTCAATTCATCATTGAATGCAATCGTGGCTGTGAAATACATGGACAGGGGTTCATAAGTACAACGCCAGCAACCATTGAGACATAGACATTTCTTTTATAAATCACTTGTGTGCATCATAAATGTTGAAATGGTAATGAATCACCGATTTCTGCTTTATTTGTATGAGAGTCCTTATCCTCCTACTACAGGGGTGAGGGGTCTCAAACCATCATAAAATAAATAAATTCAAAATAAATTCATACCTCCAAAAACCATCACATGTCAAATTTGGTTACATTTGCTGGATTAGTTCTAGAATTATGAGGAAATTTGTATTTCATTTGTATAGGAGCCCTCCCCCCCTCCTTCTTAGAAAGGGAGTCTCAGACCTCAGACCTTCAAAAACCCGCACATGTCAAATTTGTTTCTATTTGCTTGATTAGTACTTGAGTTATGAGGAAATTTGTATATTATTTGTATGGGAGCCCACCCCTCCTAAAGAGGGGAGGGGTCTCAATTTACCATAGAAAAAAATATTACCTTCTGAAAGCCCTACATTCCAAATTTGGTTCCATTTGCTTGATTTGTTCTAATGTTATGAGGAAATTTGTATTTCATTTGTATGCCAGCCCCCCCTCTTAGAAGGGAAGCGGTTTCAGTACACCATAGAAAAAATCCTACCTTCTGAAACCCCCACATGCCAAATTTGTTTCTATTTGCTTGATTGGTTTTCGAGTTTTGAGGAAATTTGTGTTTCATTTGTATAGAAGCCCCCCCCCCTTCTTACACCCTCCTTAAAAATGCTCTCTTACCCCCCTATAAAATTGCTGGTCATTTTATCTATCCAACAACATATAAATTGTTCAGTTTCGTTCAGTAGTTTAGTAGTTATTAGCATTTGAAATCTTTCATTCAAACGTTACACTTCTACTTCGTTTTCACAAAGTGCTACCCAGTCCCAGTATAGTAAACAAAGACGTAGTCCTACGTCAAAACTTTTCGATTGAATCCCACTATTTAATATTTATTTGCGACAGATACGTAGTTCACCTACGACGTGCAGGCTTCATCAGTGTCTTATTTCAAAGCGTATACGTATCTGTCGCGAATAAATATTAAATAGTGGAATTTAGTCGGTAAAAGTTTTTTCTTTTCTTTAATTTCAGAGTTCGTATTCCACGAAGAGGCTTCAAAAACTTCAGACAATTGACATGTTTCTCACTTTTCTTGAATTTCATTGCAAATTTTAAAATTGCAAATTGTCATCACATACATACATACATACATGCACACATACATACATACATACATACATACATACATACATACATACATACATACATACATACATACATACATCACACACATCTCATACATTGAATACAATCAACATTTGATTAATATGTTTTGATTTCACACGTTTTAACGGTTTAATATACGGTGCTTAAGTGTTAAAGTTTGAATAACTTTTGAATGAAGCGTCCGATTTTAAATAACTCGGTTTCGTTTGATAGATCTCAGCAGTAGTTTTCAAATAATCATAAAATGTGTGATGTTTTTCATTAAATTAATGCTTATATGTTACATAAATATGTTTTAAATACTATTTTTTCACATTTCTTTATGTAACTTTCAAACTACAAGTCCAATCGTCATGAAATTTGGAAGTTAAGGGTTTGCAAGGCTCCTCGTTCATATGCAATCAATTTTAGTCAAATCGGTTTAGGGACATATGAGATAATGAAGTCCCATATTTTTCGTATTTTTATACATAACTTTTGAACTAAAAGTCCGATCAGTATGAAATTCAATAGCGACCAATGGGACACCTAGACCTTTCATTTGACACTAAGAACATTAAAATCGGTCCAGCCATCTCCGAGAAAAGTGAGTGAGATTAAAAGCGTCACATACACACACACACACACACATACACACACACACACATACATACACACACACAGAAAATGCTCAGTTTTCGAAACTGAGTCGAATGGTATATAACATTCGGCCCACAGGACCTTCTTTCCATTTCCGGTTTTCCAAGTGATTTCTATACCTTTATACTATATATTTATATAGTAGAAAGGCAAAACCGGATAAAAGCACTTCGACAATTCGATAAAAATATGAGCGATGAGAATAAAATTGCTTATTCTCTCGCAAAAGCCAAAACCCGCCGCATTATACGACAATCACAATCATCATCATGGAAAGCTTGTGTTTCCTCAATAGATTTACATACACCATGTACCGTGACCATTGTTATTGTGCCATGTGTTCATGTGTCAGTTGTTGAAAAATGACTGCCTTAGGGGCACCATGCACTTCAAAATAAATTAATTTCGACAGGCAGTAGCAAAAAACGCCATCAAAATGTATTTTCTTAGCCGAAGTGCTAAGCGCACGATCCAATTTGCTAAGATCATAGCAGCGTGAAAACATATTACCTTCTTCGGTATTCTATGATAACAAATAGATACAAGCATATGTAACCGTTCTATATCAAATTTGGCTGAAAACCTGATTTAATCCACCTAGTGGTGAAAGGAACCTTTGTTATACCGTCTTACTTGCAATTAGAGATAGAAATCGACACGTTTGGTTTACATGAAATTTTTGGAAATTGAATAACTTTGAAACAAACAAAATTTGAAACAAATAGAAGCACTTATAAATTTTGATAGTTTCTTTTCTCATGAAATTGCTGAGTAAGTTGTTACTGATGAGGGTAAGTGCAAGTAAAAGTAAGTTGTAAGCTGAAATATTATTCTTTAACATATACATTGCGCAGTAAAGGTCTAGTTTATAGGTTTTTGAACTATGCATAATTTCCTGTAACGCCATTCTATTTGATTCACAACAATAAAGTTTTCTTGAATAAATTTCATCAATTTTTATGAACCTTCAGTAACTCACGTTGTTGTATTTTGTACACCATATGTAGGTTTTTGAATGCCATATTGTTATATAGTTAAGTTACAAATCGTATATTACGTATATACTAACGTATATTCTTCAATAAACTTGTTATGAGCAAAATGTCAGAATTATTCAATGCATTATTACTTTAAATTGTTAGGAAAATAGATTAGCATAAACCGACATCACAGAAACGAAGCAAGTAGCATGTGAGGTGTACCGCAATTGACCCCAACTGGAATTTTCTTTCGTTTCTTCATATGGAAAATGGTGTCTGTGTGCAGCAAAACTACCAGCAAATGTAAAATGTTTAAAATGTATCAGTCTGTTGGTAGTCGAGTAATTCGGAGTCAAAATCAGGGTATTTTTTATAATCAAAGTTCTATAGTTCGTAAACAAGGAAACATAGAGGTATACTATGTTCAGCAAAGTTGTGTATTTTTATTATTTATACAACTTTGTAATACATGAAAAAGTCATACAACAATTCCAAAAAGAGCTAAAATAGAAAAACTGATTTTTCAAATTCATATACAATAAATAAGGTCTCTTCGTTGAAGAGATAGAAGGTTACTGTCTTGAGCAAAATTTCTTGTAATAATATGCTCTAAAACTTTGCAGAACACATCAATGTGTTATATTGAAACTGAAGGAAAATAATTTTTTTGTTTCACTTTTAGGGGGATTAATCAATATTCAAATTCTACCAGACGATAGAGCTTTCAATTTCAAGAAACTCTTCCAAAGGTTCGATAAACTTAAAACCAAGTTTTCCTAGTCAAAACTCTAGTGCGCACGTTTTCTTTGGTTTTGGGCTATTGTGCGCGCGAGTAACCGTGTTACAAAAGTTGGCGCGTATATTCAAGGGTTAATATCTTTTGACCGGCTAAACCAATTCGTATGAAATTTTGCATATGTATTCGTAGTGTGAAAACCTCTCGTTTGATATTAAAATAATTGAAATTAGGTTATTTTTCTTGGTTAAAATCATTATAAATTATTGTTAATTTTGGTGTGGTGTATTGAATTACACATAACTTTCAAATTAAACGTCCAATCAAAAAACCATTCAATAGTGATCTATCCGGCTATATTACCTGCCAAATGAAACTAATAGCACGTAAATCGGTTTGGCCATCTCTGAAAAACAGGCGATCATTTGAACTTTGTCAAAACTGTTTTTTTAAGCATAACTTTTAAACCACTTGTTTGTTTTCAATAAAAATTGGCGTGAAGTTTAGCAATAGTAAGAGCTTTTATTTGGTACTAAGATCGATGAAATCGGTTATGTGGTTCCGGAGAAAGTCGTGTCACGTAATTTTCACATTTTTGCTTATAACTTTTAAACTAAAAGTCAGACCACGAAACCTTTTTATAGTGATATACTAGGTAAAAATACCTTTCAAATAAAAGTTATAGCAGACGAATCAGTTCAGCCATCTCCGAGATATAGGCGATTGAAAATTGAAGCGCACACACATACACACACACACACACACACACACACACACACACACACACACACACACACACACACACACACACACACACACACACACACACACACACACACACACACACACACACACACACACACACACACACACACACACACACACACACACACACACACACACACACACACACACACACACACACACACACACACACACACACACACACACACACACACACACACACACACACACACACACACACACACACACACACACACACACACACACACACACACACACACACACACACACACACACACACACACACACACACACACACACACACACACACACACACACACACACACACACACACACACACACACACACACACACACACACACACACACACACATAAAATGCTCAGTTTTCGAAATATATATATATATATGACATTCGACCCGCAAGACCTTCTTTCCATTTCCGGTTTTCTGAGTGATTTCTATACCTTCATACTAGGGTAAATGATTTTGAAATGGACCTAGTCGAATTCTGATCTTGAATGGACCTATTTTTAAATAAGAATTTTAGGATATAATTATCAAGTCTTTGTACTGTATTTAGCTTTTATGTTTATCTTTAATCATTTCTGAACGTAAATATACTAAAATTAAATTAAAATTATAGCCAAAACTACTGTATTGCCGCGTATTTAAAAGTAGCTGTTTTTCAGCGTTTTGGCAGTCACCATAGAGTATTTTCAAACTGTTACTACCCGGAACCCTTCTGGTTTGAAATAAAACAATACTCTTAAAATGATGCTAAAATATGTGTAATTTCAATTTAGGTATTTAAAAGTTCAGTAAAACCAGTAAAATCTTCAAATTCCTTAAAAATGTTAACCCCCTTTTTTGATCTTGAATGAACCTAGTATTGATTTTTGAATGGACCTAGTTTTGCGCTCCGAGACATCACTGCCGGTAGCTATCATTGCCTACCACCAACGAACACGCCGTTCTATATTCCATAAACTGCTTGTTGTCACTATAGTATCTCCGTTTATAATTAATCTATAAGCACGGGATATTGAATGTAGGCTTGATTTATAGCCTAAATAAAAACTTTATTATATTGATAAAACTAACTATCACTCATCCTTTTTCGTAGTTGCTTCATAGTGTTTGTACATTGTAGCCTCTAGTTTTGAAACTAAAAAGTCTTCCTAATTAGTTAGCTAACATATGTCATTTTATGCTTAAAATAATATAAACTTAATTTGTACAAAATCAGTGTCGTACAAAAATTTTAACCATCATTGATTAAAAGATAAGATGGATCAAAAGATAAGAGGGATACTAACTGCCTTCTGTTAAGGGGGCATAGTACCTTTTCAATTTTTTAAAACCTAATTTTTTTTATTGATTATTTCGAAAGATTAACATTTTGACCATATGTGTTTGAAGTCGTTTGCATGAATTCCAAATGTTGACAAAGTTACAGCTATTTGTACCGCGCATGTCTGGAGCGATTAAACAACGAGTAAAAACTTCAGCGTCGTTTTTCTCGAAACCAGGTTTTGAAAGTCGGTACCATAAATATCTCAAGAACGGCTCAAGCAATTCTTATGATTCTTTTTTTGTTTGAAAGCCACCAAAATTATCTAGTGTTTGACCCATCCTTTTCTTGATATTGTAATTTTTGTAGTTTTTAGAAATATTTAAAGTCAATTTATTCGCTTAAAAACCATACTTTTATGTATCAATGTCCGCTATTTTGTTATGTGTTCGAATTCTAAATAAGGATGGATCAAACACGAGATAATTAAATGTTCTTTCATGTCGTTTTGGAATTTTTCAATTCGGATAAGCTCCCAGCGCCAATCCATGGTACCGCAATTCATGGTTTTTTTGAACGACTATCTTCAAGGAGCCGTAGGGGCAAGGGGAAGAGGTTCCCTTATGAAAACAAAATTGCAAATATTAGTATAAAATGCAATATTTCGAATGCAAAAAACCCGATTCAATTTGCCTTTCGCGTTATCGAGAAAAAATATTTGAAATTAGGCAAAAAATATGGTGTAAAAGGTACTATGTCCCTTAAAAAAGAGCTATTTTTGCGTCATTGGCATTTAGCACAAAACCTGTTACACTTAAATTTTTCAATTGGATTTTACGTATTTGTTTTAGCACGAAGCAAAAGTGTAATCTATATAATCTATATAAGTAATCTATATAAGTAGAGTAAAATTTTCCCAATTTGTTCGCCTTATGTAAAAAAAATCCCAAATTATGCTAAACGGGACAATACTTGTATCATTAAAAGTAATACTCAGAAGAATGAAACAAGTTATTTGGGAATACAATTCTGAAGATTTATATATAGCTTTATTGTATGTATAGGAAACTCTAATATTGGAACTTCGAATTGAGTTACGAAGCTAATATTCCAAACTCTATTTAAAGCAGGGGTTATCCCTGCTTAACTATCTACAGGCAACATCGTAAAAATGTCATGGACAAATAACGTCCTGTATTTTCCATATAAATACAGCAAAAAGTTTTGCTGTAAGTTTAAGTTTTGACAAAACTCATATGAGAAATAGTTTAAACACGTTAATCAAGCATATACCAAAGCTTCAAAACACCTTTAGCGCGCTGACCGAAAACCCTAAGGCCAATAAAATTCAACCGGATCCTGTAGTCACAAAATCAGACTCGTCTGAGTAAAAAGAAGCAGCCATTTTTGATGGTTAAGAACGTCAACTTCCTCACCCTCGTGAAACTTTGTGATGCCCAACCGTCCTACAAAACTATCCGGTTTGGCAATAAAATCATCTGTGCGTCAATGGAGGATTTAGAAATTAGGTAAAGGCCTGGATAATGATATGGTGCAAAAAATATAAAATTTGGATCAATATGGACCATTTTCGAACTGGATATGCCAAAAAAATAATATTGTATTTGATAATTTTCTAAATAGTTTAGTTAAAATAATTATGAGGCTCAGAATAAAGTAAAATTAGGCTATTACAAATATTTTATAAAGTTTTTGTCCTTCCGGTGTTGGGCCACTGAAGGGGGGGGGAACAAAGTAAATTTTTTAATCGACCAAAAAACATGGGTTTTAAGCATTTTTATTTAAAGTTTAAGCGTGAAAACTAAATCTGTTCTTGCTTTTAATATATACGTTATTATTTTCCATGCAAAACTGTACGAAAAGAAGACAAAAACGAGAGAATTTTTTTGGCCGATTTTCGGAAACTCCGAATTTGAATTTCCATTTCTGTTTCGTGCTAGAAGTGTTAAGTACACTCATTTTTCGAGTTTTTCAGGCTGTAGGACACACGGTCAATTGATTTTATACTCATAGCCTACAAATTTTTTTAGCCCCCCGATTTTTCAAGCCAATTTCCAAAGGGGGGGGTGACAAAAACTTAAAAAATATTTTGCAAAGACCTTATATTGCGCCGATAAGTAAGCAGGTTGACTTCACATCACCTTTTGATCGATTGACAGATAAATTAAAAATCAGTTTAGTAAAATATTCAAAATCATGCAACCCGACTAACGTTGTACTACATCATCCGTGGTCGCATCTTATACACAACCCTTCTGATTTTTTTCTTGGAGGATGTAAAGTTTTCTTTAAGCACCTCTCCCCTCTGACTTGTGACCAGGGATGGTTCGATCACTTTGACTCAATTTTGATTCATTTGACAGTACCGTCTCAGCCGAGCCAAATATGACAAAGTTACGTATGGGACATTTGTAGAACTGGTTCTAATCTACAATTTTTCTGAACAAAGTTTTGCTGTATCGTTTGTAGTTACGGTGCTACAACGCTAGTAACTCATCAGTGACTAAATGAACGTTCATTTAGTCACTAATAAGATACTAGCATTGTAGCGCCGTAACTACAAAAGATACAGCAAAACTTTATTCAACAAAATTATAGATAATAATCTGTTCTACAAATGTTCCATACGTAACTTTGTCATATTTGGCCCCGTTAAGACGGTACTGTCAAATGAATCAAAATTGAGTCAAAGTGATCGAACCAATGTGTCAAAAATTGACTAATTACCACTAATTAACGAATTTTTCACGATTGCAACGGTTTTATATTCAAAATGTTCGACAGGGGCTGTCGCAAACCTTTAGATACTTTGCAGTAAGACGTAGTCCTACGTCAGTAAATGTCTGACCTTTCGAAATATGTAGTCACTAAATAAAAACTCGAACCCCACTGTACTTGATAAACTACGTTTAATACAAGTTATATTACATATTTTTAATGAATGGTTTAAATTTTTGAAACTAATAGGCGACATAATTTTTTTATTACGTAGAAATCGTTTCAACCATATCTGAACAACAGCTAATAATAAATTCCCAATATACAAATGTCACACACAGATACATACACAACGCATATCAAGTCACTGAAACATTGTTCAATTGTTGGGCTGACATAAAAATAAGACCCCCGGTGACTGACCGATTTCAAATTTTTCAACTGACTTTCATACCTTTCTAACAGAGTATAAGAAAGGTAAAAGCTGTTCAACCTTGTGTCCTATTAATAAATAACAGTAGTACAGTTGTACTATTTAAAAAAAATTCTTTGTTATTATTTTGTTCATTTACATGGAAGAAACTATGACAATCCAAATTTAGGTCCATTTCAAAATCAAAAATAGGTCCAATTCAAGATCATGTTGGGTCCATTCAAGATCAAAAAAAGGCTTTGGCAAAAAACGATATATTTAATAAAAGTTTCATCAATTAAACATTTTTAAAGTACTGATAATGTAGAAAAAAGGTGGCACTTTCCAACAAATAGTAACATCACCACATATTATTTATAAATGACGAGTAAATTGAGCAGGAGTGCGAGTGGTGGTGTTAAAAAGCGCTAAATAGGTCCATTCAAGATCAATTACCCTATGTTAGCTAACTAATTAGGAAGACTTTTTAGTTTCAAAACTAGAGGCTACAATGTACAAACACTATGAAGCAACTACGAAAAAGGATGAGTTAGTTTTATCAATATAATTAAGTTTTTATTTAGGGTATAAATCAAGCCTACTTTCAATATCCCGTCCTTATAGATTAATTATAAACGGAGATACTATAGTCACAACAAGCAGCTTCAATGAATATACAACGGCGTGTTCGTTAGTGGTAGGCAATGATAGCTACCGCCAGTGATGTCTCGGAGCGCAAAACTAGGTCCATTCAAAAATCAAAACTAGGTCCATTCAAGATCAAAAAAGGGGGTTAACATTTTTAAGGAATTTGAAGATTTTACTGGTTTTACTGAACTTTTAAATACCTAAATTGAAATTACACATATTTTAGCATCATTTTAAGAGTATTGTTTTATTTCAAACCAGAAGGGTTCCGGGTAGTAACGGTTTGAAAATACTCTATGGTGACTGCCAAAACGCTGAAAAACAGCTACTTTTAAATACGCGGCAATAAAGTGGTTTTGGCTATAATTTTAATTTAATTTTAGTATATTTACGTTCAGAAATGATTAAAGATAAACATAATAGCTAAATACAGTACAAAGACTTGATAATTATATCCTAAAATTCTTATTTAAAAATAGGTCCATTCAAGATCAGAATTCGACTAGGTCCATTTCAAAATCATTTACCCTAGTATGAAGGTATAGAAATCACTCAGAAAACCGGAAATGGAAAGAAGGTCTTGCGGGTCGAATGTCATATATATATATATATATATATTTCGAAAACTGAGCATTTTATGTGTGTGTGTGTGTGTGTGTGTGTGTGTGTGTGTGTGTGTGTGTGTGTGTGTGTGTGTGTGTGTGTGTGTGTGTGTGTGTGTGTGTGTGTGTGTGTGTGTGTGTGTGTGTGTGTGTGTGTGTGTGTGTGTGTGTGTGTGTGTGTGTGTGTGTGTGTGTGTGTGTGTGTGTGTGTGTGTGTGTGTGTGTGTGTGTGTGTGTGTGTGTGTATGTGTGTGTGTGTGTGTGTATGTGACGCTTTTCAATCTCACTCACTTTTCTCGGAGATGGCAGTACCGATTTTTATGATCTTAGTGTCAAATGAAAGGTCTAGGTGTCCCATAGGTCGCTATTGAATTTAATACTGATCGGACTTTTAGTTCAAAAGTTATGTATAAAAATACGAAAAATATGGGGCTTCATTATCTCATAGGTCCTTCAACCGATTTGAACCAAATTGATTGCATATGAAAGAGGAGCCTTGCATACCCTTAACTTCCTAATTTCATGACGATTGGGCTTGTAGTTTGAAAGTTACATAAAGAAATGTGAAAAAATTGTATTTAAAACATATTTTTGTAACATATAAGTATTAATTCAATGTAAAGCATCACACGATTTATTATCATTTGAAAATTACTGTTAAGATCTATCAAACGAAACCGAGTTATTGAAAATCGGACGGTTCATTCAAAAGTTATTCATACTTTAACACTTAAGCACCGTATATTAAACCGTTAAAACGTGTAAAATCAAAACATTTCAATCAAATGTTGATTGTATTCAATGTGTGTGATGTATGTATGTATGTATGTATGTATGTATGTATGTATGAATGTATGTATGTACGTATGTATGTATGTATGTATGTATGTATGTATGTATGTATATATGTATGTATGTATGTATGTATGTATGTATGTATGTATGTATGTATGTATGTATGTATGTATGTATGTATGTATGTATGTATGTATGTAAGCATGTATGTATGTATGTATGTATGTATGTATGTATGTATGTATGTATGTATGTATGTATGTATGTATGTATGTATTCCGACTAAATTCCACTATTTAAAACTTATTCGCGACAGATACGTATACACTTCGAAATAAGACACTGGTGAAGCCTGCACATTGTAGGCGAACTACGTATCTGTCGCAAATAAATATTAAATACAGTAGGATTTCGAATTTGGCAACAAATGCGTGTCGCCTATGTTGCCAAAATCGAAACCGTGCCTAAATCGAGACCATTTTTGATATGACAAAATTGAATGTAAATGCATTGGAAATTGACTAAATGTTATTATTCAACGATTGCAACCTTTTTCACAAAATCCGCCAAGACCTATCCATGCGGTGTAAGTAAGTTTTTGGTGACCTACGGTAAGACATAATCCTACGGCAATAAAAATATTATTGTTCGAAACATTCTATAATCGCAAACTTTTTTTCATGAACACACTTAGGGCAATATTTTTTCGTCATTTAAAATAATGCGGAAACTGACTGATATTTAAGCATACTTTTGGAAGTAAAATATTTTGTGTTGCCAAAAACGGATACTTTTGTTGCCAAAATCGAACCATGCCAAAACCGAACCATGTCAAATTCGAAATCCCACTGTAGTGGGATTCAATCGAAAAAGTTTTTTCTTTTCTTTAATTTCAGATTTCGATTGTCATTTTCTTCACTTGCTGTAACTCGCAATTAGACAAGAAAAGCAAAAAGCGAAGAAAAGCAGTTAATTTAAGCATTTAGATATAGTGGTGTATAGGATTTAATATACTAATGGATTGATTTTTCCAGATAAACTTATATAAATTGCAAACAATTTTTGCGCATCAATAGATGCTGTTTCCAATCAATAAATAGTAGAGCTTAGAAATTTTATATAAAAATAGGAGCAAAACGTTGTACGGTAGTAATTTTGTACGATTTGTTTTCGTTAGTGACACTTTAAAAGACAGAAATTTTATGTCATGCATCATATTTCAATAAATAAATCGAATTGACAAGCACTGGAAATCACATCGATCATATTTCCCATTCTCAAGCATGTTTATGGCACTGCTTTTGCACTATTCGACCTCATCTTGTTTTCCTAACCCTCTAACGGGATACATTATAAAAACGATGCGATCAAGCTAATAACTATCTTTTCATGAAAGTACATGCAAAAGAAGCTTAAGTTTTGATTTTCATGCAAAAATAATTATCTGAAGGAGCGTCAGCTAAAAAATATTCAGTTATTTTTTCTAATTCAGATATATTGCAAAATTGAAGCCAAGCAAACTAATAGTAAAATTTTGAGATCAACCATTTTGCTGTAGATATCCTTTTTCTTCAAAAGCGAAATATAATAATTTTTCTGAACTCTTGTTTTTCAAAGATGCTAACTTTTGAACGCATGGTATTAATATCAAAATATCAATAAATCTGCTATGAACACATATTTCATATTGTCAATTCAAAACAAGTTTCGTATGTGGCTCTAAGGCCTGAATGTTAAGGCTGTCTGTAGACCCGTTAGAGGAGTAATTTCTAATTTTATATATATATATATATCCGTTCTGTATTCCTCAAAATTCTTATTTGCTAGTCAAATTCACAACCTTCGGTGCAGAAATACTTGTAAGCGTGATTTATGTTACTTGATGAACACCTTATTTTCTGCACCGAAGGTTGTGAATTTGACTAGCAAATAAGAAGTTTGAGGAATACAGAACGGATATTTCCAAATATAGTCAAGTTAATTATAGATGTTCCTGAGAAATTAAATAGTGATTATGTGGCAGTAGAAAGGCTAGGTCACGCCGCTAGGTGGATTAATTCGGGTTTTTACAATTTAAAGCGGTAGCTGAAAACTCAGATTATACTGATTTTATCGACTTTCCATCTCCCTTGAACACTGATTTCTCATACGAAGAACTAGATTTTGCTCTTAAGCTTCAAAGGTTCATCCGCTGGACCCGATGAAATCAACTACGAAATGCTAAAAATCCTATTTGTTAGATATATATAACGAAATATTTTCAAACCAAACTTTTCCCACTCTTTGGAATGAATCTATAATTATACCAATTGAAAAACCCAACAAAAATCCTTTAATGCCATCAAATAAGCGTCCAATATCATTAACATGCTGCCCATGTAAAGTCATGGAGAAGATGATCAATCAAAGATTGGTATGGCACTTAGAGTCCATAAATTTTTTCCACTCAACGCAGAGTGGATTTCGGAAATACAGAAACACAATGGATAACTTAGTATCATTAGAGACAGCTATTCAAGAATCTTTTACAGCAAAGGAACACTTGGTTGCTATATTTTTTGACCTTGAAAAGGCTTACGACTTAACATGGCAGCACAATATAACTATTTGCTGTAGGAGTTCGCGGTAACATACTAGCATTTATTAACAACTTCATGAAAAATCGACGGTTCAGAGTCTGTGTTGGAAATACTTATTCGTCTTATTTCTACAGTGAAATGGCATTCCACAAGGATCCGTACTTAGTGTAACTCTATTTTTAGTAGCTGTAAACTCAATCAACAACGTACCCCCTTTGAAAATCATCAGATTTTCATTTGCGGATGATTTTGCTGTTTGTGCCTATGGAAAAAACCTGCAAAAAATAGAATCAGACCTCCAGTTACTTCTTGATAATTTAATGGAATGGTGTGCTAAAACTGGATTTAAATTTTCTGTAGAAAAAACTAAGGCTATTCACTTTTGTAAATTAAGAAAGTGTAATAACGATCCCACCCTCCATCTGAATGGTCAAAACATCGAATTCGTTGAAAAACACAAATTTTTGGGCCTCACTTTTGATCGTAGACTAACATGGACTAACCACATTAAGTCACTCAAAGCAAAAGCATCAAAAGCAATTGGTTTGATTCGTACTTTATCAAATACATCGTGGGGCGCAGATCAAAAATCGTTGCTCATGCTTCACAAAATTTTGGTTGTCTCTAAGATCGACTACGGATCGGTAATTTACTCAACTGGGCGAAAGCAACTACTGAATCAATTGGACTCCGTTAACCATCTCGGCACATGACTGGCAACAGGAGCTTTTAGAACAAGCCCAACTACTAGCATACTGGCAGAAGCTGGAAAACAGCCCCTGCACCTTAGAAGGAAAATGCAAATACTAAATGTAACAATTAAAATAGCGTCTTTAAAAAACCATCCTATCAATACGGTTAAAAATTCATCTTCAAGTGTTTCAAGCAAATCCTTTCGACACAGAAGTGAAATACTTCTTGAGGAAACTGAAACTCAATCGTTAAACGCAATGTTTAGAGGATTTCATTTATTTCCACCATGGAGCGCCAGGAAAACTAGGGTAGACTACTCGCTTCATAGTACCAATAAATCAAATTGCAATGCTCAAATATTAAAATATGAGGCTGGAGACTCGAGTAGGGTTTTAGTGGGTCGGGATCCTCACGCCCCATTAGGGGGGTCGGGATACCTAAACCCCACTCCCTGAGGTATCTTCTCAGGTGTCTGATAGTACCGTATCTTCTAAGGCGCTCAGCAGATTTCCCAACAAAAAAAAAAAAAAAAAAAAGCAAACGATTTGGGATTCAAATTTGTGATCTGCACTGATTCAATGAGTTCTTTGCAAAGCATTGGAAATATATTTTCCAGAAACCCTATAGTACAGGACATTCAGTTTAGCTTAAACAATTTACAAAATAAGGGCAAATCAATAGTATTTGTTTGGGTTCTAAGTCACAAAGGCATTGATGGAAACGAAATCGTGATAGTTTGGCAAAAAAGAGTATTAATAAACCTAAAATTGATTAAAAAAAAGTTCCCTATTATGATTTAAATGCGCTAGTCAGAAGACAAATATTCAATATTTGGGAAACGGAATGGTCAAATACGCAAAACAACAAACTAAGAACTATTAAAAACACAGTTTCGGTTTGGTCATCATCATTCGCTCAAATTAGGAAGGAAGCTGTTATACTTTGTAGATTAAGAATTGGCACTGTTACCTAACCCATAAACATCTATTTAAGAGAGATATACCTCCAGAGTGCAGCAACTGCCAATGCCCATTGACTGTAGAGCATTTTTTGTACTATTGTAAACAATTCGATGCACAAAGAATTAAATTTGGTATTAATAAAAGAACCTTGTCAAATAATAATCCATCGAATCATAAAAATTTAATCAAATATCTAAAAGCAATTGAATTATATTCAGTAATCTAGGTTTAAGTAGCATATAAGTTTTGTTTATTATGTAAATAACTGTATCTTAATTCAAACTAGGTGTAAATAGTCGTTATTGTGCTGATCACCTTAAAATAAATAAATAAAAAAAATTCCCATGAATTAATTGCTATAAAAATCATGCGAGCCCAAATATTTCTGCGCACTTAGATTTTCACATCACTGAAAATGCTTTAGAAATAATAAATCAATAGAAGGGTTTCGATCTAAATATAGCTCTGATTTGAAATTGATTTTTGTTACTTCTTATTAGCAAGAATGCACCTGATATATTATCCGTCGTCAGCCTGTTGCTGTCTACGCATAATCGGCCCTCACGGCTACATGAGTGTTGCATCTCTTAAACACTCACTCTCCACTCTAATGCCGTCGTAACGTTTTCCGGTGTGGCATAATATTCTAAAGGAATCAAAATGAGTGAACTTATTGGACAGAGAAGCTGGAAACTGCAAGCCAATATAGCTACGGCGATAAGATTGTTTCTCAGCTGAGAGGATTGGTAGAGGCATCATTTTTGCTCAACAAACATCGCATCTTGCGTTGCCAATACGATGAGCCTGCGAGTCCTGCACAGTTTGCTACAGCTGGTGTATTAAATTACAGATACTTTCTATTTCATTTTTACGCATTAAAACTTCTAGTGCTTAAAATATCAAAGAATACTAAGAGATGAGAGTTCTTTTTTCGTGAACACTATAGTTAAACAAAATGTACATAATTGGTTTAAATGTTTGGTTAAGAAAGTGGATTGTGAAAATGTTTAAGAAACCTTATTTCGCAAATGCATAACAATTTGCAAACAAATGATTGGTTAGTGCAAATATCCTATATTGGTGCGTTATTAAGAAAGTGAACATTCAGTTTCATGTTATTGAGGTTGAGGTGATTTTATATTACTTTTATATTAAGATAGAAAATTTCAAGTGAACTATATTTTTTACTTCTATCTTCGTTTTAAATAATTGCTGTACATAACTATACTAAAATAAATTTAAATTGGATTTGACTAGAGCAAATTTATTACTGTGAAACAAAAGTGTCAAATAATGTAATATGAAGCAATTCTTTGTAAAAACACTTCAAAATAATGATAAATTGATACAACATTAAATTACACAAAATTGTGTAATATTAAAGTGGTTCTTAGAAATGTGTTGAAAATTTTAAATTGAACTCTTTCGACGTAGAACTACGTCTTACCGCAGTGTCCATCCAAAATTTTGATTCAGGTCAATACGCCAGGCCGTCATGAAAGAATGAAATATATTGAACACTAATAGTTCAACCAATTCTGAACTTATGGTTTGCATATACTAATCGATCCATAAAAGTTGTAGCAATTGATTATTATTAAAATGATACTTTTCAATTGCTGGCAATTTGTGAAAATAAATTAAAAGTTTCAAGGTCAAGCTTCTTCATACATTTTCTGTGCGACCGCCTTGCTCTCCAGACAGGGACGACAGTTAGGTACATCTTCTGTATACTTAATTACAGAAATTTCGACCATTTATATTTAACCCTCTATTGCCTAGATTTTTTATTTGCTTGAAATTTTTTTAAAATGCACATTTCGTGGCCAGAATAATGGAAAAATATTCTCTAATTACTAAGTTCAGGAATAGTTTGATTATTTATAAAAATTCGTAACCCGCCAATTGGCGGGGTTGGGCACCTGGACGGTATTTATGAAACTAGTTATAATGAGCTTCAACTGAAATTTTTGGCCATATGGCCGATTCCAGGTCCCGGACAAGTTCCTTCGAAATCCGTTCCGTGCTTGAATCAGAAAAGAAACTCTCCCCGGGCCCGGAACCGGTCATACGGCCTCTGAGAGACATGAGATGATCACCAATCGCTATTTTGTCGAGTGCTGATGTTTTTTGACATGCGACACGACATACTTTACTGCTGGTGAAATGTCCCTTTATGGGAACCGGTTCCGGATTTATAGTGTCCCCCCGGATTCGGATGGCGCGCACCATGGCTCATAGCTGCGGCAAAGTAACTGATATGTCCACAGTCGATGATATGTTTACAAAAATCAATAGATTTCAAACAAATTTTAAATATTTGGCAACTTTATCTAAAAAAAGCCTTGTCACGGCTCCCCAAGGAACTCCGGAATAACTCCGGGACCATATGACATATGGCTATTATCTATAGATATTAAGAAAATAGTAAATATTTTCGGAAAAATTCCCAAATTTGGTGAAAAAATATTGAAAAATAAAAAAGTTACGGCCATTTTAGTTAATTTTTCGGTGCTAAAAATGAAGTAGACCTTAGAGGGGATAATAGAAGCGTCTTGCGGAGGAAAACTAGACTTGACTTCCAGCTTGAATGCATCATTGAATCTCCTATCCCCTAATATTGTCGGCGGTGACCAGAGATCCCAAATATAAACTCAACAACCACTTCCAGTTCATCGTTTTTTTTTTAATTCTATATTAGAGAGGTTTTCAGCCTGCGGCTGGTTCGCCTCTTCAGTTCATCGTTGTCTATAGTCATTGTCCGTGTAAAGATCCGGTAAAATTTTAGAAAGGCGAAGAACAACATTAGTAACTGCTCCCAAGTCAGGATTGCCTTCACCATAATATGCTTTGAAACTGTAACCATTGAAAAAAATTAGAGTCTGATAGAACAGGAAGCTTAAATCCTTATTTATGTTATTTGTTTGATAAATTGGGTCTTTTATTTTTGTTGTACCCATTTGTTCACTACAATCTTTTATCGACTGGTAATTCACTCAATTTGTTCATTAACACAAACTTATTAAGCGGAATAGATTAAAATTTGCGGTTAAAATGGTCTATGATAGATCCCATTTTGAATAATTGTCTTGCTTATCAAGATTTTGTCGGTAATCAGCAAAATTCGCCGGGTTTCATTGAATCTGTTTCTTGACAATAGGGTTATTGTTGCTGCTGGGCACACTGCCTCAGATTGTTGATGCGCAGGGTTGGTTTTTTTTAACGTGTAGGGAAATCTGCTATCAGACACCTGAGAAGACAACTCAGGGAGTGGGGTTTGGTATCCCGACCCCCCTACTGGGGCGTGAGGATCCAGACCCACTAAAACCCTACTCGAGTCTCCAGCCTCAATCCCCCCTGGAACCACCTTATCGGTATTACTTCAGGGAGGTGCTATTGTGCTTAACGCACGCTCTTAGATAACTACTGGACTATGGTAGTTAGGCTGTTTATTCGCCGTTGATCGGCTTTCCAGCGGTTTTGTAGCTCAAGTACGATGCGGCTGCTACGAATTGACCGCACCCCAGACGTCCGAGCTAGAACACATCCTTTGGACTAAGTTATCCGGAGTAGTGTCCTGTCCGCTAACTGCCATCATGTTGCTTCTCACGCCCGCGAAACGAGGGCATATGAAGAAAGCATGTTCTGCAGTTTCCTCAACGTCCGCGCATTCGGGACACTCGGGGGACTCCGCATGCCCAAATTTGTGCAGATACTGTCTAAAACAACCATGCCCTGACAGAATCTGTGTCAGGTGGAAGTTGACTTCGCCATGACGCCTGTTGACCCATCCGGATAGTTCCGGGATAAGTCTATGTGTCCACCGGCCTTTTGTGGAATCAGACCATGCCCGCTGCCATGTGATCATCGAGGCCGATCTTGTGGTACTCCGTATGCCTCTAGTTCCACGTTGGTTGAAGCACTCTACGTCCTCGCTGATGATGATACCAATAGGCATCATACCCGCTAAGACGCAGATTGCGTCATGTGAAACTGTGCGGTACGCACTCGCCACTCTTAAGCACATGAGACGATAGGTGCTTTCCAGCTTGGCTAGATAGCTTTTGGTACCTAACGCCGATGACCACACAGGCCCGCCATACCTGAGTATGGACTGGACCACGTTGGCTAAAAGTCTTCGCTTGCTGCCATATACCGCAGAGCTATTAGACATCATACGAGACAATGCCGAAATAGCTGTGGAAGCCTTCTTGCAGGCGCAGTCGACGTGGCTCCCGAACTTAAGCTTGTCGTTGACCATGACTCCAAGGAGTTTTAAGGACCGCGTTGACGAAATAGTGCAGTCCCCGACACTGATATTTGCTTGCTGCACCGACTTGCGGTTGTTCACCACGATAACCTCCGTTTTATGATGCGATAGGTCCAGTTTCCTGGATCGCATCCAATCTTCAACAATGCTTATAGAGTGGGCAGCCGTCAACTCTACCTCTCTGATAGATTCACCGTAGACTTCCAAGGTGATATCGTCCGCACTACCGGACTACCGGGAACTTTAGCTTCAACACCTCGTCATACATGACGTTCCACAACACCGGGCCCAGTATGGAACCTTGCGGAACCCCTGCGGTGATTGGAACGCACTTCTGACCCTCCTCCGTGTTGTAGCATAGCACACGATTCTGGAAATAATTTTCCAGAATTCTGTACAGCGACACCGACACTTGGACGTTCCGAAGCGAGCTGGCTATGGAGTCCCAGCTAGCGCTATTAAACGCATTTCTCACGTCGAGCGTGACAACTGCGCAATAACGAATACCTGTCCTCTTGGGCTGAATTGCCACCTCGGCTGTCTTAGTGACAGCCAAGATGGCATCCATCGTAGATTTGCCTTTCCGGAAGCCGAATTGGTTCCTTGACAGACCGTTTGTACCCTCCGTGTACTGTACGAGTCTGTTAAGGATAACCCTCTCCAGCACCTTGCCGGCAGTATCGAGTAGACAGATCGGCCTATATGACGAGGGGACACCCGGAGGTTTTCCCGGCTTCGGCAATAGGACCAGGTTCTGTCGCTTCCATCTGTCCGGGAAGTGGCCAGCTTCCAGGCATCTATTCATTACTGCCCCGAATAATTCGGGAGCCTCTAAAATAGCCGCTTTAATGGCCATATTCGGGATTCCGTCTGGCCCCCGTGCCTTGCTCACCTTTAGGGATTTAGCGATATCAATGAGTTCCTCGTTCGTAACCGTCACTTCCTCCCCGACCTCCAAACCGCCGTCGCCCACGTTACTTTGGATGTTCGGCTGAGAGGCCGACCATCCTACGCTATGGTCTGAGATACTGGAACGTCGGCCGTGGGACGACTCAGCGGCCTGGGGCCAGGGCCTTGGCTCGTGGCGCGGAAAGAGGCCCTCGATGATCCGCTCCAGCATCTCTGGCGATTGCTCAGCGAGCGCCATCACACCCTTGGTCTTTGCCATTACGACTCTGTAGGCATCACCCAACGGGTTCGCATTGGCACTAGCACATAACCTTTCAAAGCAGTCTCGTTTACTAGCTTTTATCCCGCTCTTAAGCGCTGTGCGTGCAGCAATAAGTGCTACTCGACATTCAGCCCTGCCTTCATCCGAACGAGCTCTTTGCATAATTCTCCTCGCACGAAAGCACGCTCCGCGGAGTTCCGCAATTTCATCTGTCCACCAGTAAGCCGGTGACCTGCCATACCTACGTCGACTTTTCCTAGGCATGGTAGCGTCACACGATCGCGACAGTACCTCAACCAAATGATCAGCGTTCGGATCACCGCACTCTCTCCGGATCGCTTCCACAAATACTTCGGGATCGAAGTATGATGTGTTCCATCCACGGGTGGTTGGAGTGTTGGCCCTACTCGCCGCCTGCCGCCTCGTTATCTGACCGACACCATAGCGGACCGCCTGATGGTCACTGTGAGTGTAGCCATTGTCTACCCTCCAGTCTCCTATCAGACCAGGACTGCCGAAAGTCACGTCGATGATAGACTCCGCACCGTTCCTACTGAAGGTACTTGTGTTGCCGACGTTGGCCAGATCTACGTTAAGCTTTGCCAGAGCTTCAAGCAGAATCCGACCCCTATGGTTCTTGCGACGACTTCCCCACTCTACCGCCCAAGCGTTAAAGTCGCCCGCCACAACCACCGGCCTTAAACCAGTCAGCACAACTGATACTCGGTCTACCATCCGCGTAAACTGCTCGATAGACCAACTCGGCGGAGCATAACAACTGCAGTAGAACACTCCACCCACTTTGGCAACCGCAAATCCCTCGTCGGCAGTTGACACAACCTCCTGAACCGGGAACCTGCTTGTCGTCCATATAGCCGCCGTCGCAGACCTATCCGAGACCCAGTTGCCGTTTCCGGCAGGGACGCGATATGGATCCGAGACTATGGCAATGTCCATTGCTGATTCAGAAACTGCTTGATGTAACAGCTGCTGAGCCGTGCTGCAGTGGTTCAGGTTGAGTTGTGTCACTTGCACTATGAACGTGGCTTAGTCGCCGGCACACCGGCCTCCCGTTACGTGCTTTGCGTCCCGTTTACCGGTACAGATCAGGCACTTGGGAGGCTCCGCGCAGTCCTTTGCTTTATGGCCAGCACTGCCACATCTCCTGCACAACTGGCTCCTATCTGGCCCCTTGCAGTTCCAGGCTTTATGTCCGTGCTCGAAGCACCGGATGCAAGCTTCCGACTGCTTGGACACGCTCAGTGGGCATACCGACCACCCCACTTTTAGCCTAGCAGCTTTCAGGGCTTTGTTGTCAGGGCGTCAGTCAGCGGAAGTCGTATGGTGGCTACCTGGGTCCCGGCCGGACCCTTGCGTAGGCGAACCGCCTCGGTTGCCACCACCACTCCACTTTGCTCTTTGAGAGCTTGTACGACCTCACGCACTTCGGTGATCTCGTCCAGGTTCTTAAGCTGGAGAGTCACTTCTGGTGTGAGAGCACGTACCTGCACTCCTTCCGCTATGGACTTGTATGCGGAACTCTTCTTTGTGGCGTCCTTCTTTAACTCGAGGATCATATCGCCCGTGCGTGAGCGGCGGATGCTCCGTACGTCTGCGCCCAGATCCTTGAGTAGGGCGTCTCCTCTCATGGCCTTCAGAACCTCCGAGTATTTCGACCCGTCGGTTTTCAAGATAAGAGCGTCGCCCTTCTTCGCTCGCTTTCTTGCCGGTTTAGGTGGAGCAGTTTTTTTACTCGAGCCTCTTTACTTTTACTTTGGAGCCTTTTTACTCCTTTTCTCTTGGCCCTAACCTCGGTCCACGGGCCACCTGTCTTGGAGCTTCCCGCTGGTTCATCGGTTAGCTCTGCCAACCCGCTAGCCTGAGGGCTTTTACCGATCAGGCGTTTTTTCGGTCCGCCAGGGGTGCTATCCCCCGGGGACTGTCTCGGGTGCTTGGCGGATGCCTTACCGCTGCTGGTAGCGCTTTCCGTAGCCTCCTGGGCCGCGTTACGATACTCCGTCAACGGGCAAGCGTCCGTTTGTACTGCCTTCGACGCCTTCACGGTCACCTTCTTAGCCTCTCCTGCACGCGCCACGAGGTCGTTGTGCGTTTTGGTCGCTGCATTCAAGGTTCTCCGAAGCATGAGCAAGCTCTGCTTCAGGTCCTTGGAGAAATTGCCGCGACCTGACGTAAACTCGATTATTACATCGAGCTGCTGTGACGATGCTACCACTTTAGGTACACCGTCTCTATTTTTATCCATCGCCCTGATCAAGGTTAGTCAAACGAGGTTTTCTGATGTTCAAATTTGTTTTTCACCCCCGCTGGGTTACCCTTGACGATCACCGAAATTTTTAAAGCGGAAACTGTTGAATGTATAAACAACGTCGATGGTTGCTAACCAATCATTCCGCGCACTTCTGTTCTACAAACTGTGAAAACTAGATCACCTATTTTAACTCACCTTGGCCCTGATAAGCGCTGGGCCGTTCATCGCTGGTCCGGCGTGGTAGGCATACCGCTGCCTTTGCCACCCACACTAGCGCTCTTAGTTGCATCCTTCTCCACAATTGGTGGAGAACGCTGGATGCCTCCTCTAGCGAACGGGTTTTCCACCGTATCTACACTTGTTGTATTTTTGATTTTGTTTTCCATAAGAATCCCACGAGTTGAGGGGAAAGAAAAGTCCGCCACATCAGAGCCCCTCATGATGCGGTAAGGGCTGATTACTGTGGAGGGCGCTCTGGTACTCCACAGGCTCCGTTTGAGGCTGAGTATTTATAGAACCCCCCCCACCATTCATCCCTCGGCACGGGTCGCATGACACCTTGGATTAGGGGTTTAACCATTCATGTTTTTACTTTTAGCCATGGATAAAAGCTATTAAAACCATCCTCCTTTGGGGGCTTTGGACCCTCTGCTCAGGTTCTCGGTATTTTCAGGTTCATCGAACATGCTTCTACCGAGATCCGTCATTTGCAGGCGGAGAGTTTACACTCAGCCTTCGCATGAGGGGTTGGTTTAGACGAACGCTTTTTTCGCAGCTGGCCCGTCAAATGTGACAATTGACAGCCGTCAGTAAACGGAAGTAAAAGGGGAACGAGAACTTGGCACAGTCGAAGAAACTACTCGTGGTGATCACACTTAAAACTATAATGTGTAAAAACCTAAAGCTATATACAATTAGAATTATAAACGCTACATTGTTAAAATAGGCTAAATTGGTTATTCTAACATAAAACATGACAGTTATTTCTAAAATTACAAATTTGTCTAAAGTGGTTACCCAGTAAACCATTTGGTTTGCATATCTCGATTGCAACTGAGATATACGAAATCATATCTGAACGAAAAAGTTATATTTCACGCATATAAGAACATATACGTACGAAAGTGGAGGCGATATACGTGCGAAAATTTTGACAATTATTTGTAATTCTATTTTGCGTAGTTTTTATAACACGCAACTAAATACTTCTGAATATATGATTAAAATATAATCAAATATTGCAATCGTCTATACTGCTTTATAATTCACAGCCATGAATTGTATATGAAGACACGCACGACTGCAAAACAACTTATTGTTCATTTCGATTTGACATACTCTAATCATTATACAATTCCAATGTAAATTTGACGTGAAAACGATTTAATGTGAACTTTCTATTACGATTTTGTGTTATCTGGGTAAAGATACCGAAAGTGTAAGTTAACACGATTTTTTCTTTAATCTCTCTAATAAAAATATTCTTGCAGTTTAAAGCTGCATTACACCGTATATTGGTTTGTGCTACTGAGAACCCGGTGTCCGGATTGATTAGTCTCTTTACTCCCCGCGCCGACATAACCTTTAAAAATTTCGCTGTACAGTAAACGCCGGAACGGCAATACGGTTGTCATGAGCGAAGTTGCGCATAACGAATTAGCGCAAACGCCGGAGGTACGAAGAGAGGGAAGCTGCGTTAGTTGTACGCGCCACGATTCATATGACAATCTTGTTCACTGCGACCAGTGCGACAACTGGTGGCACATGCGATGCGCGGGTGTAACCGAATCAATTTCCGAGCGGTCATGGGTGTGCCGTGATTGCGTACCACAGAGTACAGCTTCGACATCCAGTAACAAATCCGCGCGCATAGCTTTACGCATGCAACTGCTAGAGGAAGAACACGCACTTCAACGGCGTGAGTTAGAAACCGAAAGGAATGCCCTAGAGCAGGAGAGGAAAACGTTTCAGGAGAAATATAAGTTGCTAGAGGAGCAGCTAGCTGGCATGAGAGATGCTGTGAGCAGGAGTGCCCGAGTGAGTCGGGGATCAAGTATCAGGAGCGTCCAACTTTGGATTGATGAACAAGCAGCGGCGGGAGGTGCAGCTGGAGTGGTTTCAACAATGGAAAAGGGCGATTCATGTGGTCAAACCGATGTCATACAGTCGGCAACACTCGGCCCTGCAGTTGTCAACGTACAGGAGGCACAGCAAGGCGTGGAGCGATCAACGATGGGACAAAATTACCCTATGCAGAAGGCGCGACACGATCCTGCAAACATCAGCACGCAAGTTAATGGGCTTCAGCAGCGGTACACCGGCACGATTCCCAAAGCGGTTCGAACTATTCCAACAAAGGTCTTGGATAATCGTAAGTCGCAAACTGAAGGTAACCTTCCTCCCCATGAACATCCTACACTGCCACCAGGTAAGCCACCCACTGGTTCTAAAATAAATAATATACGTTTCGCTCAAACGAGCGGCCATCTTTATACTGACATGCTTGCACAATTCGGCTCGATCAGTCTGACTCCAAATCCTGAGAGCCCTGCAGAAAATTTAGGGACTAATACACGAGGCTATGCCTCAGCTTCTGTTCCCTTTGTAAATACGAGATACCAGCATGCTCGCGGAGCTGGTACACATCCAAACATTGATTGTACTCAGTCAAACGCGTTTCAGACCTGAAAGTGCCCCTACCCCCTCGCAGTTAGCCGCGCGACAAATAATGCCCCGCGATTTACCCCCCTTCGCCGGTGACCCCACCGATTGGCCTATGTTTATCAGTGCATTTGTTAATTCTAGTGCCGCGTGTGGATACTCTAATGTGGAAAATCTTGCGAGATTACAACGATGTTTAAAAGGTGTAGCATATGAAGCTGTTCGGAGTCAGCTTTTCCTACCAGAATCAGTGCCACAGGCAGGGCTGTCATTCGCTCACACTATGCGCCCAATGTTCCAATATTATGCCTTGTCGCACAGAGCGATTCGGCAACACACCTCTACAGCTAATATGCACACAGCGTACGAGCGAAAGCGGAGTGGGAGCGAACGACAGCACTCGGTGAAAATCGCCCAGTGAGTGATCATCCAAACAGCACTTGGTGTTGCTCTTTGCCACACTCCGTGCGGAATTAATGCAAAAAAATTGTTATGTATTTACAAATTTTCTGCCCTTTTAAAAGTGAAAATACACGCTGCACTGAACAACTAATATGGTCTATGTTAAGTTAGTACGGATCAGGCGACGCAACAGTAATAATGTTTTGCCTTTCTACTATATAAATATATAGTATAAAGGTATAGAAATCACTTGGAAAACCGGAAATGGAAAGAAGCTCCTGCGGGCCGAATGTCATATACCACTCGACTCAGTTTCGAAAACTGAGCATTTTCTGTGTGTGTGTGTGTGTGTGTGTGTGTGTGTGTGTGTGTGTGTGTGTGTGTGTGTGTGTGTGTGTGTGTGTGTGTGTGTGTGTGTGTGTGTGTGTGTGTGTGTGTGTGTGTGTGTGTGTGTGTGTGTGTGTGTGTGTGTGTGTGTGTGTGTGTGTGTGTGTGTGTGTGTGTGTGTGTGTGTGTGTGTGTGTGTGTGTGTGTGTGTGTGTGTGTGTGTGTGTGTGTGTGTGTGTGTGTGTGTGTGTGTGTGTGTGTGCGTGTGTGTGTGTGTGTGTGTGTGTGTGTGTGTGTGTGTGTGTGTGTGTGTGTGTGTGTGTGTGTGTGTGTGTGTGCGTGTGTGTGTGTGTGTGTGTGTGTGTGTGTGTGTGTGTGTGTGTGTGTGTGTGTGTGTGTGTGTGTGTGTGTGTGTGTGTGTGTGTGTGTGTGTGTGTGTGTGTGTGTGTGTGTGTGTGTGTGTGTGTGTGTGTGTGTGTGTGTGTGTGTGTGTGTGTGTGTGTGTGTGTGTGTGTGTGTGTGTGTGTGTGTGTGTGTGTGTGTGTGTGTGTGTGTGTGTGTGTGTGTGTGTGTGTGTGTGTGTGTGTGTGTGTGTGTGTGTGTGTGTGTGTGTGTGTGTGTGTGTGTGTGTGTGTGTGTGTGTGTGTGTGTGTGTGTGTGTGTGTGTGTGTGTGTGTGTGTGTGTGTGTGTGTGTGTGTGTGTGTGTGTGTGTGTGTGTGTGTGTGTGTGTGTGTGTGTGTGTGTGTGTGTGTGTGTGTGTGTGTGTGTGTGTGTGTGTGTGTGTGTGTGTGTGTGTGTGTAACGCTTTTAATCTCACTCACTTTTCTCGGAGATGGCTGGACCGATTTTGATGTTCTTAATGTCAAATGAAAGGTCTAGGTGTCCCATAGGTCGCCATTGAATTTCATACTGATCGGACTTTTAGTTCAAAAGTTATGTATAAAAATATGAAAAATATGGGACTTAATTCTCTCATAGGTCCCTTAACTGATTTGAACAAAGTTGATTGCATATGAAAGAGGAGCCTTGCAAACCCTTAACTTCCAAATTTCATGACGATTGGACTTGTAGTTTGAAAGTTACATAAAGAAATGTGAAAAAATAGTATTTAAAACATATTTTTGTAACATATAAACATTAATTCAATGAAAATCATCACACATTTTATTATTATTTGAAAATTACTGCTGAGATCTATCAAACGAAACCGAGTTATTAAAAATCGGACGGTTCATTCAAAAGTTATTCAAACTTTAACACTTAAGCACCATGTTTTAAACCGTTGAAACGTGTGAAATCAAAACATATTAATCAAATGTTGATTGTATTCAATGTGTGTGGTGTATGTGTGTATGTATGTATGTATGTATGTATGTATGTATGTATGTATGTATGTATGTATGTATGTATGTATGTATGTATGTATGTATGTATGTATGTATGTATTTTTTTTTTATTTTTACGAGTTGGGAAATCTGCTGAGCACCTTAGAAGATACAGTACTATCAGACACCTGAGAAGATAACTCAGGGAGTGGGGTTTAGGTATCCCGACCCCCCTAATGGGGCGTGAGGATCCCGACCCACTAAAACCCTACTCGAGTCTCCAGCCTCAATCCCCCCTGGCACCACCTTATCGGTATTATTTCAGGGAGGGGCTGTTGTGCTTAATGCACTCGCTTAGATAACTACTGGACTATGGTAGTTAGGCTGTTTATTCGCCGTTGATCGGCTCTCCAGTGGTTTTGTAGCTCGAGTACAATCTGGGTAGCAGCCGCATTGACCGCTCCCCAGATGTCCGAGCTGGAACACATCTTTTGGACTAAGTTATCCGGGGTAGTGTCCTGTCCGCTCACTGCCATCATGCTGCTTCTCGCGCCCGCGAAACGAGGGCATATGAAGAAAGCACGTTCTGCAGTTTCCTCAACATCCACGCATTCGGGACACGCGGGGGACTCCGCATGCCCAAACTTATGCAGATACTGTCTGAAGCAACCATGCCCTGACAGAATCTGTGTCAGGTGGAAGTTGACTTCGCCGTGGCGCCTGTTGACCCACCCAGATAGTTCCGGGATAAGTCGATGTGTCCACCGACCTTTTGTGGAATTAGACCATGCCCGCTGCCATGTGGTCATCGAGGCCGATCTTGTGGTACTCCGTATGCCTCTAGTTCCACGTTGGTTGAAGCACTCTACGTCTTCGCTGATGATGATGCCAATAGGCATCATACCTGCTAAGACGCAGATTGCGTCATGTGAAACTGTGCGATACGCACTCGCCACTCTCAAGCACATGAGACGATAGGTGCTTTCCAGCTTGGCTAGATAGCTTTTGGTACCTAACGCCGATGACCACACCGGTCCGCCATACCTAAGTATAGACTGGACCACGTTGGCTAATAGCCTTCGCTTGCTGCCATATACCGCAGAGCTATTAGACATCATACGAGACAATGCCGAGATAGCTGTGGAAGCCTTCTTGCAGGCATAGTCGACGTGGCTCCCGAACTTGAGCTTGTCGTCGACCATGACTCCCAGAAGTTTAAGGGACCGCGTTGACGAAATAGTGCAGTCCCCGACGCTGATCTTTGCTTGCTGTACCGACTTGTGGTTGTTCACAACGATAACCTCCGTTTTATGATGCGCTAGCTCCAGTTTCCTGGATCGCATCCAATCTTCAACAATGCTTATAGAGTGAGCAGCCGTCAACTCAACCTCTCTGATAGATTCACCATAGACTTCCAGGGTGATATCATCCGCAAAGCCGACAATCACCACCCCTACCGGGAACTTTAGCTTCAACACCTCGTCATACATGACGTTCTACAACACCGGGCCCAGTATGGAACCTTGCGGAACCCCTGCGGTGATTGGAACGCACTTCTGACCCTCCTCCGTGTTGTAGCATAGCACACGATTCTGGAAATAATTTTCCAGGATCCTGTACAGCGACACCGGCACTTGGACGTTCCGAAGCGAGTTGGCTATGGAGTCCCAGCTAGCGCTATTAAACGCATTTCTCACGTCAAGCGTGACAACTGCGCAATAGCGGATACCTGTTCTCTTGCGCTGGATTGCCACCTCGGCTGTCTTAGTGACAGACAAGATTGCATCCACCGTAGATTTGCCTTTTCGGAAGCCGAATTGATTCCTTGACAGACCGTTTGTACCCTCCGTGTACTGTACGAGTCTGTTAAGGATAACCTTCTTCAGCACCTTATCGAGCAGACAGATCGGCCTATATGACGAGGGAACACCCGGAGGTTTTCCCGGCTTCGGCAACAGCACGAGGTTCTGTCGCTTCCATCTGTCCGGGAAGTGGCCAGCTTCCAGGCATCTACTCATTACTGCTCCGAATAACTCGGGAGCCTCTAACATAGCCGCTTTAATGGCCATATTCGGGATTCCGTCTGGCCCCGGTGCCTTGCTCACCTTTAGGTATTTAGCGATCTCAATGAGCTCCTCATTCGTAACCGTCACTTCCTCCCCGACCGCCAAACCGCCGTCGCCCACGTTACTTTGGATGTTCGGCTGGGAGGCCGACCATCCTACGCTATGGTCTGAGATACTGGAACGTCGGCCGTGGGACGACTCAGCGGCCTGGGGCCAGGGCCTTGGCTCGTGGCGCGGAAAGAGGCCCTCGATGATCCGCTCCAGCATCTCTGGCGATTGCTCTGAGGGCGCCATCACTCCCTTGGTCTTTGCCATTACGACCCTGTAGGCATCACCCCACGGGTTCGCATTGGCACTAGCACATAACCTTTCAAAGCAGGCTCGTTTACTAGCTTTTATCCCACTCTTAAGCGCTGCACGTGCAGCAGCAAGTGCTACTCGACATTCAGCCCTGCCTTCATCCGAACGAGCTCTTTGCATAATTCTCCTCGCACGAAAGCACGCTCCGCGGAGTTCCGCAATTTCATCTGTCCACCAGTAAGCCGGTGACCTGCCATACCTATGTCGACCTTTCCTAGGCATGGTAGCGTCACATGCTCGCGACAGTACCTCAACCAAATGATCAGCGTTCGGATCGGGCATACCACGATCACCGCACTCTCTTCGGATTGCTTCCACAAATACTTCGGGATCGAAGTATGAAGTCTTCCATCCACGGGTGGTTGGAGTGTCGGCTCTATTCGCCGCCTGCCGTCTCGTTATCTGACCGACACCATAGCGAACCGCCTGATGGTCGCTGTGAGTGTAGCCATTGTCTACCCTCCAGTCTCCTATCAGACCAGGACTGCCGAATGTCACGTCGATGATAGACTCCGCACCGCTCCTACTGAAGGTACTTGTGGTGCCGACGTTGACCAGATCTACGTTGAGCTTTGCCAGAGCTTCAAGCAGAATCCGGCCCCTGTGGTTCGTGCGACGACTTCCCCACTCTACCGCCCAAGCGTTAAAGTCGCCCGCCACAACCAACGGCCTTAAACCAGTCAGCACAACTGATACTCGGTCTACCATCCGCGTGAACTGCTCGATAGACCAACTCGGCGGAGCATAGCAGCTGCAGTAGAACACTCCACCCACTTTGGCAACCACGAATCCCTCGTCTGCAGTTGACACAACATCTTGAACCGGGAACCTGCTTGTCGTCCATATAGCCGCCGACCCGGACCTTTCCGACACCCAGTTACCGTTTCCGGCAGGGATGCGGTATGGGTCCGAGATGATTGCAATGTCCGTCAACGACTCAGTAACTGCTTGGTACAACAGCTGCTGAGCCGCGTGGCAGTGGTTCAAGTTCAGTTGCGTTACCTGCACTACGCCCGGGTTTTAGTCGCCAGCGCGCCTGCCGGGCACTTCGGGCCTCCCGTTGTGTGCTTAGCGTCCCGTTGGCCGGTACATATCAGGCACTTGGGTGGCGCAGTACAGTCCCTCGCTATATGACCCGTACCGCCACATCTCCTACACAAGTGGCTTCGGTCTGGCCCCTTGCAGCTCCAGGACCTGTGCCCTCTCTCAAAGCACCGGAAGCAGGCCTCCAGCTGCTGGAACACGCTCAGTGGGCACACGGACCATCCCACCTTCAGCTTAGCCACTTTCAGGGCTGCATTTCCGTCTTCCAGTGGAAGTCTTATAGTTGCTACCTGGGTTCCCGCCGGTCCCTTACGCAGACGAACTGCCTCGGTAGTCACCACCACTTTGCATTGCTCGTTGAGAGCTCGTGCTAATTCGCCCGCTTGGGTGATCTCGTCCAGGTTTTTAAGCTGGAGAGTCATCTCGGGCGTTAGTGCGCGGATCTGCACGCTATCGCCAAGGACCTGTTCTGCCAGCACTTTGTAAGCGGAACCTTTTTCAGTGGCGTTCTTTTTGAGTTCAAGAATCATGTCGCCTGTGCGAGAGCGGCGGATACTCCGCACATCCGCGCCAAGACCCTTCAACTGATCAGGCCCTCTCATGGCCTTTAAAACTTCCGCATATTTCGGCCCCTCAGTTTTGAGGATAAGGGCATCGCCTTTGCTCCTTTTTTTCCTAGCCACTTTCGGTGGAGCTGGATCCTCCTCTTTCTTCCTGGCCTTCTTCTTTTTGACCAACTCCCACTGGTTGTCGGACGCTAACAGCGTCTTGTTACCCTCAGTAGGTTCTTCAGTTGGCTTACGACCCTCTGCTATCATGCGCTTCTTTGGACCCGTGGGGGTTTCTTCCCCTGGGGACAGCCTTGCGCGTTTGGCGGATGCCTTGTCGTTAGACTGCTCCGTAGTCACGAGTGCCAGGATGGTAAATGGTTGAATAATGCGCTCCAGAACTATCACGAAGTTCCACAGCCTCTTATTTAGCAACTCCTATCTCTACCTCCTCGTGGTACCATCCGGGATACGCTCCTTAGTGGAAATCGGACAACCGGTGGAAACTAGGGTCGTATGCGGACAGAGAAGGGGGCACTCATGCGAAGGCCGAGTGTAAACTCTCCGCCTGCAAATGACGGATCTCGGTAGAAGCATGTTCGATGAACCTGAAAATACCGAGAAGGAGGATGGTTTTAATAGCTATTATCCATGGCTAAAAGTAAAAACATGAATGGATAAACCCCTAATCCAAGGTGTCATGCGACCCGTGCCGAGGGATGAATGGTGGGGGGGGTTCTATAAATACTCAGCCTCAAACGGAGCCTGTGGAGTACCAGAGCGCCCTAGCGCCCTCCACAGTAATCAGCCCTTACCGCATCATGAGGGGCTCTGATGTGGCGGACTTTTCTTTCCCCTCAACTCGTGGGATTCTTATGGAAGACAAAATCAAAAATATAACAAGTGTGGATACGGTGGAAAACCCGTTCGCTAGAGGAGGCATCCAGCGTTCTCCACCAAGGGTGGAGAAGGATGCAACTAGGAGCGCTAGTGTGGGTGGCAAAGGCAGCGGTATGCCTACCACGCCGGACACAGCGATGAACGGCCCAGCGCTTATCAGGGCGATGGAGAAAAATAGAGATGCTGTACCTAAAGTGGTAGCAGCGTCACAGCAGCTCGAGGTAATAATCGAGTTCACGTCAGGTCGCGGAAATTTCTCCAAGGACCTGAAGCAGAGCTTGCTCATGCTTCGGAGAACCTTGAATGCAGCGACCAAAACGCACAACGACCTCGTGGCCCGTGCAGGAGAGGCTAAGAAGGTGACCGTGAAGGCGTCGAAGGCAGTACAAACGGACGCTTGCCCGTTGACGGAGTGTCGTAACGCGGCCCAGGAGGCTACGGAAGGCGCTACCAGCAGCGGTAAGGCATCCGCTAAGCGCCCGAGACAGTCCCCGGGGGATAGCACCCCTGGCGGACCGAAAAAACGCCTGATCGGTAAAAGCCCTCAGGCTAGCGGGTTGGCAGAGCTAACCGATGAACCAGCGGGAAGCTCCAAGACAGGTGGCCCGTGGACCGAGGTTAGGGCCAAGAGAAAAGGCGGAGGAGGCTCCAGTAAAAAAACTGCTCCACCTAAACCGGCAAGAAAGCGAGCGAAGAAGGGCGACGCTCTTATCCTGAAAACCGACGGGTCGAAATACTCGGAGGTTCTGAAGGCCATGAGAGGAGACGCCCTACTCAAGGATCTGGGCGCGGACGTACGGAGCATCCGCCGCTCACGCACGGGCGATATGATCCTCGAGTTAAGGAAGGACGCCACAAAGAAGAGTTCCGCATACAAGCCAATAGCGGAAGGAGTGCCCGGGGACGGAGTGAAGGTACGTGCTCTCACACCAGAACTGACTCTCCAGCTTAAGAACCTGGACGAGATCACCGAAGTGCGTGAGGTCGTACAAGCTCTCAAAGAGCAAAGTGGAGTGGTGGTGGCAACCGAGGCGGTTCGCCTACGCAAGGGTCCGGCCGGGACCCAGGTAGCCACCATACGACTTCCGCTGATTGACGGAAACAAAGCCCTGAAAGCTGCTAGGCTAAAAGTGGGGTGGTCGGTATGCCCACTGAGCGTGTCCAAGCAGTCGGAAGCTTGCTTCCGGTGTTTCGAGCACGGACATAAAGCCTGGAACTGCAAGGGGCCAGATAGGAGCCAGTTGTGCAGGAGATGTGGCAGTGCTGGCCATAAAGCAAAGGACTGCGCGGAGCCTCCTAAGTGCCTGATCTGCACCGGTAAACGGGACGCAAAGCACGTAACGGGAGGTCCAAGGTGCCCGGCCGGTGCGCCGGCGACTAAGCCACGTTCATAGTGCAAGTGACACAACTCAACCTGAACCACTGCAGCACAGCTCAGCAGCTGTTACACCAAGCAGTTTCTGAGTCAGCAATGGACATTGCCATAGTCTCGGATCCATATCGCGTCCCTGCCGGAAACGGCAACTGGGTCTCGGATAGGTCTGCGACGGCGGCTATATGGACAACAAGCAGGTTCCCGGTTCAGGAGGTTGTGTCAACTGCAGACGAGGGGTTTGCGGTTGCCAAAGTGGGTGGAGTGTTCTACTGCAGTTGTTATGCTCCGCCGAGTTGGTCTATCGAGCAGTTTACGCGGATGGTAGACCGAGTATCAGTTGTGCTGTCTGGTTTAAGGCCGGTGGTTGTGGCGGGCGACTTTAACGCTTGGGCGGTAGAGTGGGGAAGTCGTCACACGAACCATAGGGGTCGGATTCTGCTTGAAGCTCTGGCAAAGCTTAACGTAGATCTGGCCAACGTCGGCAACACAAGTACCTTCAGTAGGAACGGTGCGGAGTCTATCATCGACGTGACTTTCGGCAGTCCTGGTCTGATAGGAGACTGGCGGGTAGATAATGGCTACACTCACAGTGACCACCAGGCGGTCCGCTATGGTGTCGGTCAGATAACGAGGCGGCAGGCGGCGAGTAGGGCCAACACTCCAACCACCCGTGGATGGAAGACATCATACTTCGATCCCGAAGTATTTGTGGAAGCGATCCGGAGAGAGTGCGGTGATCGCGGTATGCCCGATCCGAACGCTGATCATTTGGTTGAGGTACTGTCGCGAGCATGTGACGCTACCATGCCTAGGAAAGGTCGTCCTAGGTATGGCAGGTCACCGGCTTACTGGTGGACAGATGAAATTGCGGAACTCCGCGGAGCGTGCTTTCGTGCGAGGAGAATTATGCAAAGAGCTCGTTCGGATGAAAGCAGGGCTGAATGTCAAGTAGCACTCGTTGCTGCACGCGCAGCGCTTAAGAGCGGGATAAAAGCTAGTAAACGAGACTGCTTTGAAAGGTTATGTGCTAGTGCCAATGCGAACCCGTTGGGTGATGCCTACAGAGTCGTAATGGCAAAGACCAAGGGTGTGATGGCGCTCGCTGAGCAATCGCCAGAGATGCTGGAGCGGATCATCGAGGGCCTCTTTCCGCGCCACGAGCCAAGGCCCTGGCCTCAGACCGCTGAGTCGTCCCACGGCCGACGTTCCAGTATCTCAGACCATAGCGTAGGATGGTCGGCCTCCCAGCCGAACATCCAAAGTAACGTGGGCGACGGCGGTTTGGAGGTCGGGGAGGAAGTGACGGTTACGAACGAGGAACTCATTGATATCGCTAAATCCCTAAAGGTGAGCAAGGCACCGGGGCCAGACGGTATCCCGAATATGGCCATTAAAGCGGCTATTTTGGAGGCTCCCGAATTATTCGGGGCAGTAATGAATAGATGCCTGGAAGCTGGCCACTTCCCGGACAGATGGAAGCGACAGAACCTGGTCCTATTGCCGAAGCCGGGAAAACCTCCGGGTGTCCCCTCGTCATATAGGCCGATCTGTCTACTCGATACTGCCGGCAAGGTGCTGGAGAGGGTTATCCTTAACAGACTCGTACAGTACACGGAGGGTACAAACGGTCTGTCAAGGAACCAATTCGGCTTCCGAAAAGGCAAATCTACGGTGGATGCCATCTTGTCTGTCACTAAGACAGCCGAGGTGGCAATCCAGCCCAAGAGGACAGGTATTCGTTATTGCGCAGTTGTCACGCTCGACGTGAGAAATGCGTTTAATAGCGCTAGCTGGGACTCCATAGCCAGCTCGCTTCGGAACGTCCAAGTGCCGGTGTCGCTGTACAGAATTCTGGAAAATTATTTCCAGAATCGTGTGCTATGCTACAACACGGAGGATGGTCAGAAATGCGTTCCAATCACCTCAGGGGTTCCGCAAGGTTCCATACTGGGCCCGGTGTTGTGGAACGTCATGTATGACGAGGTGTTGAAGCTAAAGTTTCCGGTAGGGGTGGCGATTGTCGGCTTTGCGGACGATATCACCTTGGAAGTCTACGGTGAATCTATCAGAGAGGTTGAGTTGACGGCTGCTCACTCTATAAGCATTGTTGAAGATTGGATGCGATCCAGGAAACTGGACCTAGCGCATCATAAAACGGAGGTTATCGTGGTTAACAACCGCAAGTCGGTGCAGCAAGCAAATATCAGTGTCGGGGACTGCACTATTTCGTCAACGCGGTTCTTAAAACTCCTTGGAGTCATGGTCGACGACAAGCTCAAGTTCGGGAGCCACGTCGACTATGCCTGCAAGAAGGCTTCCACAGCTATTTCGGCATTGTCTCGTATGATGTCTAATAGCTCTGCGGTATATGGCAGCAAGCGAAGGCTTTTAGCCAACGTGGTCCAGTCCATACTCAGGTATGGCGGGCCGGTGTGGTCATCGGCGTTAGGTACCAAAAGCTATCTAGCCAAGCTGGAAAGCACCTATCGTCTCATGTGCTTAAGAGTGGCGAGTGCGTACCGCACAGTTTCACATGACGCAATCTGCGTCTTAGCGGGTATGATGCCTATTGGTATCATCATCAGCGAGGACGTAGAGTGCTTCAACCAACGTGGAACTAGAGGCATACGGAGTACCACAAGATCGGCCTCGATGATCACATGGCAGCGGGCATGGTCTGATTCCACAAAAGGCCGGTGGACACATAGACTTATCCCGGAACTATCCGGATGGGTCAACAGGCGTCATGGCGAAGTCAACTTCCACCTGACACAGATTCTGTCAGGGCATGGTTGTTTTAGACAGTATCTGCACAAATTTGGGCATGCGGAGTCCCCCGAGTGTCCTGAATGCGCGGACGTTGAGGAAACTGCAGAACATGCTTTCTTCATATGCCCTCGTTTCGAGGGCGTGAGAAGCAACATGATGGCAGTTAGCGGACAGGACACTACTCCGGATAACTTAGTCCAAAGGATGTGTTCTAGCTCGGACGTCTGGGGTGCGGTCAATGCGGCTGCTACCCAGATCGTACTTGAGCTACAAAATCGTTGGAAAGCCGATCAACGGCGAATAAACAGCCTAACTACCATAGTCCAGTAATTATCTAAGAGCGTGCGTTAAGCACAATAGCCCCTCCCTGAAGTAATACCGATAAGGTGGTTCCAGGGGGGATTGAGGCTGGAGACTCGAGTAGGGTTTTAGTGGGTCTGGATCTCCACGATCTTCACGGGATACCAAACCCCACTCCCTGAGCTGTCTTTTCAGGTGTCTGATAGCAGATTTCCCTACTCGTGAAAAAAAAAAAAAAAAAAAAAAAAAAGTCACGAGTGCCACGGAATGGTCAGTCATTGACGGGCAGGCATCTGTTTGTGCAGACCTTGATACAAGCGTCTTCTCTTTCTCTGCAACTTTTACTCGCGCTTCGAGTTCGCTGTGCTCCTTCGTCGCAGCACGCATGGTGCTCCGAAGCATGAGCAGACTTTGTTTCAGGTCCTTCGCTAAGGTGCTGCGACCTGCCACGAACTCGATAATGGCATCGAGTTGATGAGACGCCGCTACCACTCTTGGTAGCATATCTCTCTTGCCTGCCACTGCTTTTATTAGCGACGGGCCGTTCATTGCTGCGTCCGGCGTAGATGCAGTTGGAGCGACAGGTGTGCCGTTTCCTTTTCCGCTTACGCTGGCGCTTCTACTGGTATCCATCGGCGGAGACCTCTGGATACCACTTCTTGCGAACGGATTGTCTAATCCGTCCGCGCTCACTGAAGTTATTATTTTATTTTGATTGCTTATATAGAATCCCACGAGTTGAGGGGAAAGAAGAGTCCGCCGCATCAGAGCCCCTCATGATGCGGTAAGGGCTGTTTACTGTGGAGGGCGCTCTGGTACTCCACAGGCTCCGTTTGAGGCTGAGTATTTATGAAACCCCCCCCCACCATTCATCCCTCGGCACGGGTCGCATGACACCTTGGATTAGGGGTTTATCCATTCTTGTTTTTACTTTTAGCCCTGGATAACAGCTATTAAAACCATCCTCCTTTGGGGGCTTTGGACCCTCTGCTCAGGTTCTCAGTATTTTCAGGTTCATCGAACATGCTTCTACCGAGATCCGTCATTTGCAGGCGGAGAGTTTACACTCAGCCTTCGCGTGAGTGCCCCCTTCTCTGTCCGCATACGACCCTAGTTTCCACCGGTTGTCCGATTTCCACTAAGGAACGTATCCCGGATGGTACCACGGGGAGGTAGAGAGAGGAGTTGCTAAATAAGAGGCTGTGGAACTTCGTGGTAGTTCTGGAGCGCATTATTCAACCATTTACCATCCAATGTATGTATGTATGTATGTATGTATGTATGTATGTATGTATGTATGTATGTATGTATGTATGTATGTATGTATGTATGTATGTATGTATGTATGTATGTATGTATGTATGTATGTATGTATGTATGTATGTATGTATGTATGTATGTATGTATGTATGTATGTATGTATGTATGTATGTATGTATGTATGTATGTATGTATGTATGTATGTATGTATGTATGTATGTATGTATGTATGTATGTATGTATGTATGTATGTATGTATGTATGTATGTATGTATGTATGTATGTATGTATGTATGTATGTATGTATGTATGTATGTATGTATGTATGTATGTATGTATGTATGTATGTATGTATGTATGTATGTATGTATGTATGTATGTATGTATGTATGTATGTATGTATGTATGTATGTATGTATGTATGTATGTATGTATGTATGTATGTATGTATGTATGTATGTATGTATGTATGTAAGTATGTATGTATGTATGTATGTAAGTATGTATGTATGTATGTATGTATGTATGTATGTATGTATGTATGTATGTATGTATGTATGTATGTATGTATGTATGTATGTATGTATGTATGTATGTATGTGTGTATGTGATGACAATTTGCAATTTTTAAATTTGCATTAAAATTCAAGAAAAGTGAGAAACATGCTAATTGTCTGAAGTTTTTGAAGCCTCTTAGTGGAATACGAACTCTGAAATTAAAGAAAAGAAAAAACTTTTACCGACTAAATTCCACTATTTAAGGTGAAACGGTACTGAATCCAACATGGCCGGATATCCTATATCCTCACAAAGACGCCATTTTTCCGGTCATGTTAGTACCGTTAGATTCAATACCGTATCACCTTAATATTCATTCGCGACAGATACGTATACGCTTTGAAATAAGACACTGATGAAGCCTGCACGTCGTAGGCGAACTACGTATCTGTTGCAAATAAATATTAAATAGTGGGTTTCAATCGAAAAGTTTTTTCTTTTCTTTGATTTCAAATTTCAATTGTCATTTTCTTCACTTGCTGTTACTCACAATTGTACAAGAAAAGCAAAAAGCGAAGAAAAGCAGTTAATTTAAGCATGTGGTATAGTGGTGTATAGGATTAAAATACTAGTGAGTTGATATTTCTAAACAAATTTTGCGTATCAATCATTTCAATCAATCTTTTCATCAATCTCAATCTTTTCAATCTCAGCGCATCAATCTTTTCAATCAATAGATACTAGAGCTTAGAAATGTTATATGAAAAATAGGAAGTAAACGTTGCACGGTAGTAATTTTGTAAGATTTGTTTCGTTAGTGACATTTTAAAGGACAGATGTCTTATATCATGTATCATGTTTTAATAAATAATTAAAAAATTACAAGTACTGGAAATCATATCGATCATATTTCCCATTCTCAAGCATGTTTATGGCGCAGCTTTTGCACTATTTTTTCACCTCATCTTGTTTTCCTAACCCTCTAACATTGTAAGAACGATGCGATCAAGCTAATGACTATCTTTTCATGAAAGTACATTCAAAAGAAGCTTAAGTTTTGATTTTCATGCAAAAATAATTATCTGAAGGAGCGCCAGCTAAGAAAAGTTCAATTTCTCTTTTTCATATCTAATGCTCTATTCAGTTATTTTTTCTAATTCAGATATATTGCAAAATTGAAGCCAAGCAAACTAATAGTAAAATTTTGAGTTTAATCATTTTGTTGTAGATATCCTTTTTCTTCAAATGCGAAGTAAGGTACACCGGGGCAAGTGGGACCTAAAAAATGCATAGTTTGAGTTTATTCCACTGTGTTTTCTATACCTATAATTATTCCAAAATTCTTTCAGCAGAGAAACTCTTCAGTGGTATCACTTCAAAGGATTAATTACGAAAAAGGCTATCAATTTACATGAAATGAACCTGGAGGAGAATTTTCAAAATTATGGCGATAGGTCCCACTTGCCCCATTTACCGGGGCAAGTGGGACCTGTATTCAAATTTAATTAAAAAGCATAAAATAATAGTAAATTGTGTAAGTTAATATACAGCAATGTTAAAGCACTGCAAGAAGAAATCAAAAACAATATTTGTACGAAGGGTTCATTCAAAAATAGCGTAACAAAACAGATCACAACGGGCGACTTTATAATTTATATAAAACACAAATCGTGGACAATTACGCTGTAAAGCATTATTGTAATGAAATGTAGTTGAATATGTCGTTGTATCCAATTCTTGCGAGACGTAATTTAGGATTAACCATTGTTTAACAGCTCGAAAATACGATTATGATCTGTTTGTTCTACCATGCCCAATTCGGTAGAGCTACTCATAAGAGATAGTTACGCTATAATAACCACAGCACTTTATTGTTTCAATTTCAGTTGCAAATTTGCTTAATTATATCAAATTTGCTTTTTCATATTCATTTAACATCGTTTAGGTGTACCCAAAATCTGACCAAACTGTTTGTTATCTCATAAGCTGTGCTAATGGGCTTCTTTTTTGGGGCCCCTTGGTTTAGTGCTTTTTGGTTTTATTTTAAAGCTTTACTGGTATAAATATTATATAATTGAACTGAAAATGTTCGGTAGTTCATCTTAAAACTGTATTAAGACAGGAAGTTTTGTGCTGAAACACTTTATTTTTAATAGGTCCCACTTGCCCCGGGTGCTTTGAAGTGCCGACCTTATTTCAACCCAATTTTTTTTAATGCTGTTTGTCAAATTAAACAACTACTGTGTTACCTGACTCACTGCGAAATGCGTTGTATTCGCGGGATAGTGTTGGTTCGAAAGGTTTCGAAAAATATCGCCCTTGTATCGAAAATATCGTTAATTTTGATCACTAAAAATAACGTACTTGAACATTATATTTCATGTGCCAGTAGTACGCAATAACTGTATTGTGAAACTGAATTGTTATTTATGCAAGTTTTTACAAATTAAATGCAATAACAAAAGCAAAACTTATAAAAAATCGTTTGTTATCGATATTAACTGAATATGCGTTATAAACGAATAAAACGTATGGTTACGTTTTATTTCAATAATACGCATATTCGCAGTGAGTCAGGTAAAACAGTAGTTTTCGGGTGTAATTTGTTAATACACTCATTATGTTTACCTACTGTCAGAAAAACATGTACTTTTACGTAAAACCTGTGGCCAAAATATCATTTATAGAAAGGTTCGTCAAACTTACAACGCAAATTGAAAATAACGCTCAAATTTAAAGTCCAATGTTGATGTTTGGAATACCTGTTATAAATAATCTATAATTTTATTACACGCATTTGAGTTGTATCATTCATTTCTAGAAAGGTTCGATTGGAAAAAATGAGGTTGAAGAGAGTTATGAGCTCCGTTCCGACTTACCCCGTATTCCCACTGGCCCCGGGGTACCTTATAATAATAATTTTTCTGAACTCTTGTTTTTCAAAGATGCTAACTTTTGAACTATGAACACATATTTCATATTATCAATTCAAAACAAGTTTCGTATGTGGCTCTCAAGCCCGAAAGTTAAGGCCGTCTGTAGATCCGTAAGAGGGTTAATTTCTAATTTTCTCTATATATTCATTCAAATCTGCAAAAATTATCTTTTGTGTTTACATTATTTTTCTATAAGTCACGTAAATATTATAAAACTAAATAAGGTGTTCATCAAGTAACATAAACGACGCTTACAGGTATTTACGCATCCAAGGAAAGAAAATATAATTATTCTACGCAATACGTTGTGAATTTTACTGGCAAATAAGGATTTTGAGGAATACGGAATGAATATTTAAAAATATAGGTAGTCAAGTTAATTATAGATGTTTCTGAGAAATTAAATAATGATTATTGTGGCAGTAGAAAGGCTAGGTCACGCCGCTAGGTGGATTAATTCGGGTTTTTTTCAATCACACCACTTCAACTGACCCAGCGCAGGGTGTACAATCCAGCCGCGCAGGGTGCGGCTCTTGGTGTGGTAAAGCACGCAGCAAATTTATCACTCTGCGTTTGCGACTGCCTTTTCCTGGTGCGCGTAAAACACGAAAGAGCGTGTTTAGCAAAAGAGACACTGAAGGGAATTTGTGGGCGAACACACACCGCATGGCGAGTGCTGTGTTGTTTAAGAATGTGTGTCTTTTGGTCTGCGCTGCGGTTTATGCCACCTCTGGCCACAGGTGATTAACACGTTGCAGCTTCTTTATGGGCGACCGGAGCTTTTAATTAATGTGCTTTTGGACAACGTGCGATCAACGCCAGCACCCAAGTCGGAAAAGCTCGAGACTCTCATCGAGTTTGGGATGGCCGTGCAAAGCTTGTGTGATCACTTGCAGGCCGCAGATCAGCATGCTCATCTTACGAACCCGTACCTGCTGATGGAGTTAGTGGACAAGCTACCGGCCCATGTGAAGCTGAGCTGGGCAGATTATATGCAGCAGTATTCGGTGGTGAATCTGAAGACATTTGGCGATTTTATGAATGGGATTATCATTTCAGCCAGTAAGGTGACACTGCATACAGACGGACACGGTAAAGGAGGAAACGTGGATAGAGTTAAAGTGAAATGTAGAGGATCTATCAATGCGCACTTGAACCAACCGCAGTTCCCTAAAGACGACAAAAAATGCTTTATATGTAAAACCCGCGGGCATCGAGTTTGGGAATGTGACACATTTAAGGCACTCTCTATCGATAATCGCTGGAAGACAGTGCACGATAATGAGCTGTGCCGCAACTGTTTGAGCGCGCACGGTCGGAGGAGTTGTCGTCGATCGAATAGATGTGGAATCAATGGATGCACTTTTCGGCATCACCCGCTGCTGCATTCCAAATACATCGAACGAACGTTGAACGCAACTGTGTCGCAAAGCGTCGATTCAGCCGGAACGCACACTCACCGGTTAGCGGATCAATCGTTGCTGCTTCGTATTCTGCCTGTAACGATTCGTGGTCCTCTGAAAACCGTGAATACATACGCCTTTCTCGACGACGGATCGCATCTTACGCTTGTTGAAGATCAACTCACCAAAGAACTGGGAGTGGAGGGTAGAGCGGCTCCTCTCTGCCTGACATGGAGAGGTAATGTCTCTAGACTGGAAGCGGATTCAAAACAACTAGAGCTGTCTGTTACGAAGGCTGGTGGTAGAGAGCGGCTGAAACTAAATGACGTTCGCACAGTAAAAAAAACTAGCTCTGCCGAGTCAGACTTTACCTATCCACGAGCTTGTACGTCGTTTTCAACATCTTAGAGGTCTGCCAATTGCTGGATACGAAGAAGTAGTTCCTCGCTTACTTATTGGGGCGAATAACCTCAATTTAACCGTTCCTCTCATAACGAAGGAGGGTCAAGCTAACGAGCCGATTGCGGTCAAAACTCGCTTGGGATGGTGCGTGTATGGTGGGAGCAGCAGTGCATCAGCGGGATCGCTTAACGTTCATGCTTGTGGGCGCAAAGGCGACTGCGATTCATACGATATGGTGGAAAACTATTTTGCACTGAAACAAGTGTTCGTCGACCCGAGTGAAGTTGCGTATGCAGCTGATGCATATTTTCGCATAGTCAGCGGAGATGGAGCCCCCAGTTGTGCTTTGGTGGCAGCGAAGACTAAAGTCGCGCGCATTAAATTGCTATTGATACCGCGACCGGAAATGCATGCGGCTACCCGCAGAGTGCGCCTGATGCGTTATGTTCAAGGTTCCCATTCTGTGAAGGTAGCGCAGTGGAATCTATGGTTGGATTCATCTACAATTCTAGCTTGGCTGACAGCGGATCCTAGGAAATACAAACAGTTCACGATTCATGGCGGGACAGTCAAAGAGTCAACAGTGGTCGACTGCGAGCGATTCTCGAAACGGGAGCGGATGCCGAGGGCTACGGCCTACGCTCAAAGCTTTGTGAATAACGTTAAGCGGGAGCCTCACGGTGAAGCGAGAAGTTTTGGATACCTCACACAAGAAGAACTTCGGAAGGCGGAATCGATCCTAGTTGGAATGGCGCAACGACAGACTTATCGAGAGGAAATAGAAGTCTTCCTACATAACCGAGACCGGCCAATTGCAGAGCAGCAATCCATAGTTACATGTAGCGTATTGTATGGCTTAACAGCATTGGTTGATGAGGCAGGCGTTGTTCGAATTGACGGATGGATTGGTGCAGCGAAGTATGCTGGAGCTGTTCTACCCAGAAATCACCGATTGACGATTCTCATTGATACTTCTCATCGAAAATCTCAACACGCAAATACGGAGACTGTAGTGACTGAGATACGGCAAGCATATCTTGTTCCTGGACTTAGGGCCATTGTGCGGAAGATCATGAATGGACGCATAGCCTGTAAACTGCGAAAAGCAGTTCCCTTTGTTCCTCGCATGCCGTCATTTCCTCCCACGCGCCTGGCTGCATTAGTAAAAATAGGACGCACCAGTGCCAAGCAGTGGATCACCCTCTTCGCCTGCCTTACCGTTCGTGCGGTGAGCCGCTTCCTCCTTGGGAGTTCGAATAGTGATCGACAAGCTGCCGTGGAGCCTACCGTTAATTGCAACGCTGTGAGGAAGTCTTTTGACATGATCAAACAGGAACTGGACTATTTCTGGAAGAGGTCTGGTGAAGTAAGGATGTTTGTAGTTGGCGATGCAGTGCCAATCGTGGACGATTGTAAGAAAAATAGTTCATAATTGGGTCAGGGGGCGAGTAATCTAGGTCTTGCCTGCAGGCGATGGTGAGGTTCGCCAAGCTGTTGTGAAAACTGCGAGGGGTCTTTTGCGGAGGTCTGTTGCTAAGCTAGCTGTCTTGGATATTATGGGTGATGGTAAAACTGGGACCGGTGGCCAGTGTTACGGGGGGGGAGGATGTTGCTGCTGGGCACACTGCCTCAGATTGTTGATGCGCAGGGTTGGTTTAGACGAACGCTTTTTTCGCAGCGGGCCCGTCAAATGTGACAATTGACAGCCGTCAGTAAACGGAAGTAAAAGGGGAACGAGAACTTGGCACAGTCGAAGAAACTACTCGTGGTGATCACACTTAAAACTATAATATGTTAAAACCTAAAGCTATATACAATTAGAATTATAAACGCTATATTGTTAAAATAGGCTAAATTGGTTATTCTAACATAAAACATAACAGTTATTTCTAAAATTACAAATTTGTCTAAAGTAGTTAGTTGGATTAAGTCCGGTAAAGATACCGAAAGTGTAAGTTAACACTATTTTTTCTTTAATCTCTCTAATAAAAATATTCTTACAGTTTGAAGCTGCATTACACCGTATATTGGTTTGTGCTGCTGAGAACCCGGTGTCCGGATTGATTAGCCGGTTTTCAAATACCATAAAATGCAAAAATGTTTTGTGATATAGCTATAAAGCGCTGTATTGCAGCTCGTCAAAAAAGCGCACTGAAAATTAGGAGATAAGTCCTATAAATTCCCCTTCCGTTTTAATGCCACTGCATGTTTGTGTATTTTTCAAGGCATATAAAAGAAGCTAACATGGCCTATAACAATAATTTTTAGCTTGACTTTACAGAACATGAACATGAAAACCACTGAGGAGCTCCTTGAGCGCCGTCCTACCTACAAGATTTGTACAACCAGATGCACTCCTCCTGAGGGGCTACGGAAGACCAAGGGTTATGTTTCCCCTCGATATTCGTGCTGAATTCAATCGATGAACATAATATACCGAAGTCTAAAGCTGGTTTTAAGGTTCTTCCGTATAACATATACAGTCCCTCATTCAAAACCTCCCTGAACGACAGAGTTTGCGCCACTTGCGGATTATATTTCGGATCTCAGGTAATGTTGAATAATAGCAAAAAATACACAAATGGACAAAATCTGTCAGAAAAGATCTTCCGAGGCGTGTTGTTCTTCCAACCGGATTAGAAGAATTTGAGTGATTGGATGAAAATGACGTGGATATGCGCGAAACATTTTTCGACGACACATCAGCGACTATTGAAGCGTACCCGATCGTAGCAATCGGCAATCATCTTCAAAATCCGGGGATCGATGTCGAATAAGCTCAAAAATTTTCATTTTTTCTTGTGCCATGCAGCATTTATACGAATCCAACGCAAATTCTATTTGAGTAATAATAATCCCGTACCTACTAATAAATTCAAAATAAGCTTGTGAAACAAGAAAGGATACAGAGATGCGGCAATGACGGAAAGCTGGTGGTTAATATTGCTTAATTACAACCGAGTGTGGGAGACACAGAAAAAAACACGCTAATAATTTTCGCGTGGGAGTCTAAATAGGTGGAATCTCCGCAATATTTATTGAAGATCATTTTTGTTATTTAATGAATTGATTGAAGTGAATTGAATTGAACTTGAACTAAAAAGGTTGGAATGTATATTTAATTCTTTTGTTGTGACGGGAACCCTTTTGTTGTGACGTGACGAGACGTACTTTTTCAGGGAGAGGGAATCATGAAGATGTGACAAAATGTGACAGAGGGGGGAGAGGGCGATGATGTTGGACAAAATTTGCATGACCTACTAAATGACTGTTGCCTTAAAGGTCGGATTCTAGAAAACATGGAGCATTCTAGATTAATTCTCTGCCTAGATAACATAAGCACCCTTATTCTGCAAGTCACGTGACTCAATATGACAATTGTCACCTAGGTGACAACCGTGTCACCTAGGTAACAAACCCCTGTCAACTAAGTGACAAACCGTGTCACCTAGGTGATAAAGCGAGTCACCTAGGTGACAATTGTCACCTGATTCGCGGCGACTCCAAAATAGTCACATCACTCACCTCGCAGAATAAGGATGAAGATCTTAATAGAAAGTTCACATTAAATCATATGCATGTCAATTTTACATTGGAATAGGGCAACATACGAACCGTTGCTTTTCAAGAGATGGCGCTTTTCTGGTGGTAGTAAAATCAAAATTTCTCACCTATTTATGTTTACCTACCTGAAAAACAATCACTAATCATATTTTATTTGAGGTAAAGTTACTCTGTTATACTTAATTTTCATGATTTCTGCCTAATTTTGATAAAAAAAACATTTCCTATACCGCTCCATAGCATCTTACTACCAGTCATCCGAGAGCCCTATAAAGGTACATTTGTAGGGCTTTATGAAAAGCCCTGTTTGCGACATTTCAATTCGAAAAAATTAAATTTCGCAACATGAACGCAATAAATATATTGCCCCTTTTATGACTATTTAGACTACTGTGATAAACATTTAATGCAACGTACCGCATTTTGCACTGTTAATCTAACACTAGAGTGGCTTTTAATTTTATCTACTAATGAGTTTGACTTCTTTTTCCTTCTTCCCCTTCTTTTTCGCTTCATTTTCTTTGAGCGAAATCGTGTGCGAGATTCGACTGTGATAATCGTGTAAATCGGGGTAGTCTAAATAGGGACAAATGTCGCAATAAACATTGTTTACCAACTATTTATTGGTTCAGGTGTCAAACGTTGTATTGCGATTAGCGATAAACACAAAAGAAACTGGGATGCATGAGAGAGTAAGGGTGTTGTGTTCAGTAAATTTATTGTCGCGCAAAATACAGCTGTTACGGAAATGCACACTATGCGCTACGAAGTAGCGACATCTGTTGTATTCAACAGGGAAACATTAATAGTTTCAAGCATACTCTCACGCATGGCGCATGATGAAACACTTGCGCCAACTTCTGTTATTTATTATCAGAAGTTAGAAGCAGTGTCCTATTGTATAACGTTTAGAGTATATGGAGGAATACTTGCAACACTTTGAACTTTGACTTGGTATAACTTTCGAAGTGTACCGTTTAGTTCCAAGTGTAAGTAGCCAAAACTTGTAAAGTGGTCAGTACTTTTGATTTATAATAAGGCTTATACAAAATTTTAAAAAAAGTTTATGTCACCCCCCCCCCCGTTTCAAAAATTTTCGAAATGTGAAGGGGCAAAAAAATAAAGCGTCATATTATTGTCACTTGCAAGGAAAATTGTACCATCCAAAGTGCGATATCGCTCATAAAAGTGCTATTTTGCATTAAATCGTTTCGGTATCTTCGGCGCACTTTTTCGTTATCTTCCAAGCAATAAGTGCGCCGAAGATACCGAAACGATTTAATGCAAAATAGCACTTTTATGAGCGATATCGCACTTTGGATGGTACAATTTTCCTTGCAATTGACAATACTATATTGCATTCTTTAGTGATAAACGGATTTTTTACAGTTCAACGAGTTTACATCTCTAAATACCTAATAAGTACAAACTCAAAGTAATAATCCCGTTAGTCTCGATCAACTTTTTTGCACCAACTGAGCTTTCTGATTCCTGTTGCAGGTCACAGGCGACTATTTTGCTTAACCTTTTTCTGGGCATCGAAAATTGGGGTGCTTTTTATCACACTTTTGGATTCATTTGCTTTAAATTTTGTTTAATTTTAATTCAACTTGTTTTAAAAGAACTGAATTTAACCCAAAAAACCTGATTTAATCCACCTAGTGGTGAAAGGAACCTTTGCTATACGATCTTACTTGCTATTTGAGATAGAAATCGACACGTTTAACTTACATGAAATTTTTGGAAATTGAATAAGTTTACAAAATTTGAACCAAATAGAAGCACTTATAAATTTTGATAGTTCCTTTTCTCATGAAATTGCTGAGTAAGTTGTTACTAATGAGGGTAAGTCCAAGTAAAAGTAAGTTGTAAGACGAAATATTATTCGTTAACATATGCATTGCGTAGTAAAGGTCTAGTTTATAAGTTTTTGAACTATGCATAATTTCCTGTAATGCCATTCTATTTGATTCACAACAATAAAGTTTTCTTGAATAAATTTCATCAATTTTTATTAACTTTCGGTTACTCACGCTGTTGTATTTTGTACAACATGTGTAGGTTTTTGAATGCCATATTGTTATAAAGTTACAAATCGTATACTACGTATATACTAACGTATATTCTTCAGTAAACTTGTTATGAGCAAAATGTCAGAATTATTCAATGCATTATTACTTTAAATTGTTAGGAAAATAGATTAGCATAAACCGACATCACAGAAACGAAGCAAGTAGCATGTGAGGTGTACCGCAATTGACCCCAACTGGAATTTTCTCTCGTTTCTCATATTTTCTCATATGGAAAAATGGTGTCTGTATGCAGCAAAACTACCAGCAAATGTAAAATGTTTAAGATGTATCCGTCTGTTGGTAATCGAGTAACTCGGGGTCAAAATCAGGTTATTTTTTACAATTAAAGTTCTGCAGTTCCTAAACAAGCAAACATAGAGGTATACTAAATTCAGCAAAGTTGTGTATTTTTATTATTTGTACAACTTTGTAATACATGAAAAAGTCATACAACAATTACAAGAAGAGTTAGAATAGAAAAACTGATTTCACAAATTCATATACAATAAATAAGATTTTTTTACCTTCACTGAAGAGATAGAAGGCTACTGTTTTCAGCAAAATTTCTTGTAATAATATGCTCTAAAAGTTTGTAGAACACTTCAATGTGTTGTATTGAAACTGAAGGAAAATATTTTTTTTATTTCACTTTTAGGGGGATTAATCAAAATTCAAATTCTACCAGACGATAGAGCTTTCAATTTTAAGAAACTCTTCCAAAGGTTCGATAAACTTAAAACCAAGTTTTCCTAGTCAAAACTCTAGTGCGCACGTTTTCTTTGGTTTTGGGCTATTGTGCGCGCAAGTAACCGTGTTATAAAAGTTGGCGCGAGTGTTCGAGGGTTAATATTTACAAATAACAATATCTTTTGACCGGTAAAACCAATTCTTATGTAATTTTGCATATACATTAGTAGTGTGAAAACCTCTCGTTTGATATTAAAATAATTGAAATTAGGTAAATTATCTTGGTTAAAATCATTATAAATTATTGTTAATTTTGGTGTGGTGTATTCGATTGCTCATAACTTTCAAATTAAACGTCCAATCAGAAAACCATTCAATAGTGATCTATTCGGCTCTATTACCTGCCAAATGAAACTAATAGCGTGTGAATAGGTTTGGCCATCTCTGAGAAACAGGCGTTCATTTGTACCTAGTCAAAAAAAGTTTTTCAAGGCTAACTTTTAAACTGCTTGTCCGTTTTCAATAAAACTTAGCAAAATGTTTAGCAATAGTAAGAGCTTTCGTTTGGTACTAATATCGTTAAAATTGGTTGCGTGGTTCCGGAGAAAACCGTGTCACGTAGTTTTCACATTTTTGCTTATAACTTTCAAACGAAAAGTCAGATCACGAAACCATTTAATAGTGATATACTAGGCAATAATACCTTTCAAACAAAAGTAATAACGGTCGAATCGGTTCAGCCATCTCCGAGTAACAGGCGATAGAAAATTCAGAGCGAACACACATACACACATACACACATACACACATACATACACACACACACAGACATTGCTCAGTTCGTCGAACCCTATCGATTGGTATATGTGACTCGGCCCTCCGGGCCTTGGATCAATTTCGTGTTTTTCGACCAATTGTTAAACCTTTGTTATATAGTATAACAAAGGTAAAACTACGACAAATTAGACACTCCGCAATGTCAGCTATCAGTGCTTTTGGGGCTCCAAATTGGTCGTTTTATACCGCAGTGTAGGTACCTGGCCACCCTAATTTGGATGTTATGAACGTACAATTTGAAAAGAAAGAAAGAAAAATTTCACTGAAGTGTTCGAAACTTGAAATTTTCTAGCTGTTAGCATGTTATGATTATCGTTGGGATCAATGGTCGCCCCGGGCATAACATCAAATCAAGCCATGTTAAGTTCTGTTGCTTTTTAATTGAGCTAGATAAGGATTTTCTATGCGCAGTGAGCACTTTTCTAAACTTTCCTGGTACGTTCATCGTTTAATTATCAATCTTGCTGAACAATTTAGGAGTGGTGTCAATTTAGCACTTATGTGAGAATTACTTGCTCGAAAGTATCTTGGGAGATGATGAGAAAAAGATACGTAATTTTCAAAGGAAGAAGCAGGGGAAAGACGTGCGACAAAGTCATCCTAACCCCTGCAGAACTAGCTACTATCTACAATACTGCCGAACAAAGTCCTGCTGTATACCTTGTACCTACGGTGCCCCAATGCTGCTACTCCGTTGGTTAGCCATACAGTACTATAAACACAACGGATACAGCCCGGCTCCATTATGCACAAACGCAGACAACAACTTCCCATACACAACACCCCCAAATTCCGCCAGGCTGAGACGGCACTGTCAAACGAATCCAAAATGAGCCAAGGTTATCAAAGCATCCCTGCCTAAAGGAATTAAAGATGTCAGAGAGTTGCGAGCTTTTTCAACTGTCAAAGAGTTGTTATTGAAACCAGGGGCGGACTGACCCACCGGGCAACCAGGCATATGCCCGGTGGGCCCCCATTAAAAATCGTCGTTTCACAAAATGAGATTTTCCAAAATTTTTATTTCAGTTAAACTCTTTCTACGACTCATGAATGTTCAATTGCTAGGGCCCAATGATTCATGAAATCAATCGATTAGATGATTGAAAACTCAGCTTCAAATGGGACTGTTGAGGCCCCGAACTTTAAGCCAAAATTTCTATTTAAATTTAAGTTTTTCTACGACTGTCGAATGTTTCATTGCAGGGGCTATAATTCATGAAATCAACCAATTTGATGATTGAAAATTCAGCTTCCAATGGGACTGTTGGGGCCCCGAACTTTAAGCCAAAATTTCTATTTAAATTAAACTTTTTCTACGACTCACGAATGTTCAATTGCTGGGGCCCCATGATTCATGAAATCAACCGATTTGATGATTGAAAATTCAGCTTCAAATGAGACTGTTGGGGCCCCGAACTTTAAGCCAATATTTCTATTTAAATTAAACTTTTTCTACGACTCACGAATGCTCAATTGCTGGGACCCCATAATTCATGAAATCAACCGATTTGATGATTGAAAATTTAGCTTCTAATGGGACTGTTGGGGCCCCGAACTTTAAGCCAAAATTTCTACTTAAATTAAACTTTTTCTACGACTCACGAATGTTCAATTGCTGGGGCCCCATGATTCACGAAATCAATTGATTAGATGATTGAAAATTCAGCTTCAAATGGGACTGTTGGGGCCCGGAACATTAAGCCAAAATTTCTATTTAAATTTAACTTTTTCTACGACTTTCGAATGTTTCATTGCAGGGGCCCCATAATACATGAAATCAACCGATTTGATGATTGAAAATTCAGCTTCCAATGAGACTGTTGGGGCCCCGAACTTTAAGCCAAAATTTCTATTTAAATTAAGCTTTTTCTACGACTCACGAATGTTCAATTGCTGGGGCCCCATGATTCATGAAATCAACCGATTTGATGATTAAAAATTCAAATGTAATTTCTCATATATAAATTCAATTCTCTTTGCAATTTTAATTTGGACTTGTGATCCCGAACTCCGAAAAATACTTGTAAGAGTCTGCAAATTTAAAACCAAAGTTTCTAAGTTAATGATAAACAAATGTCGTATAGCTTGAAGGCCTACAAATAGATTTGCCCAAATGGCCCAAATGCCACGAATAGAAGATCTCAATCTGCAATCAGGTATAACAAAAAAATTAACTTTTTGGGGCCCAAGCTTTATAGAATATTATATGAGCAGGTTGAAGACTTGCAAATTTAGGTAAAGTTACTATTTCAGTCGAACTCTTTCTACTGCTTAAATATTGATATGTTGGGACCCCGTGATTCAAGAAATCATTAAAGTTGAACTGTTGGGGTCCAAGCTCTGAAAATACTTCAATAAGCAGCTTCAATTCTGAGAATTTGAAAGTAGAATTTGTATTCCATCCGCAGTCATTTTACTACTCATAAACATTGAACTGTCGGCTTAAGCCTCATACTTAGATTACTTTAGTACCAACGGTCCGTTATCGATCGTGTGTCGAATGGATTATGGCCCTCCAGTACTCAATCCTGGGCTACCGTTCTCCAAACCCCTCGAACACCAGCTGAACGTGCATTATCCTTGATAGCGCTCATTTTTCAGTTGCGGGGTCTGCTTCGAAGTCAACGGCCTCTTCTTGATTCTCTGCTTAAAATAATTTTGGCTACTCTTTAGTCGGGCATTCTAGCCTGTACTACTGTACTATCTTCATTATAACAGCATATTTGCATACTTGGTACAGCTCGTGGTTCATGTGTCTGCGCTACACTCCATTTTCTAGTTTCCAAACGCTAAAGTCCCTAAGCACTCGTAGATTTGCTTCCTTTAACGTTCATGATTCATGTCCGTAAAGGGCCACCGAGAGGATTAATGTTCTCTATAGCGCCAGTTTTATAAGATTTTGCAAGCTACGGGACTTCAGCTACAAAACGTAATACGTAGAAAGCCCAGTTCGCAGCTGCAATTAGTCGTTCTATTTTGCGACTTATATCGTTGTCACCTGTCACGAGCATACCAAAATATATGAATTCATCTACTACTTCATATCGTTCCCCATTCAGTTCCTCTCCGGCACCAACAGCATTTGCACTTCCACGTTCCCTGTTAGCCATATACTTCGTTTTGGCGGTGTTAATGGTAAGTCACAATTTCCCAATTAAATGGCCTAAAGGCTTTTTTCCCTGCTCTACTGCTGATTTCGGTGATATCGACGTCATCCGCAAAATTAAGAAGCATGTGAGTTCTCATCGGCTATTGTGAGACATAATTTTTACTCATCCAGCGTCACACGAATCAACGTAACTAGTTCTGTAGGAAAACCATGTCCTAGCGTTAACTGCCACAGCTCATTTCGTTTGACTGAACCGTATGACGCTTTACAATCCACAAAAAGATGATGAGTCTGCTAGTTGTACTCCCAAAACTCGCCAGTTACTAGACGCAGGGTAAATATTTGATCCATCGTGGAGCGACCCTTATAAAAACCAGCTTTGTACTCGCCGACGAAGAACTCCGCTAACGGTCTTAGTCTACAACACAGGATAGGGAGAATTGAGCAATGTAATTCCTTGATAGGCTTTACTCTCGAGTCGATGTCCGTTTTTGAAATTACGGGAAATGAGGCCAATCAACCACTCCTCTGATATTTATTTTCCACCCATATCCTGTATATGCTGCGACGAATTGTTTCGTACAGCTGCTCGCTACCCGCTTTTGAAAAATCAGCCCAAAAATGGTCAGCCAGGATACCATCCTTTCCCGCAACCTTACCGTTACCTTACCGCTCACTGATTGCCTCCATAACCTCCTCCTGTGTTTGTGGCTCCACAGCTTGGCCATCACTCACAATTATCAACCTGTACCTGCTGATCTTCGTGTTTACTTCTCTATTCAACAGCGTCTGGAAATACTCTTCCACCTGGCGTTTACCGTCATTTTGTCAGTAAGCAGGTTGCCTGCACTATCGTTGCACATCACAGGCATGGCAAAATTCTTGCACCTGACCGTTTTGTAGAAACTCCGTGTGTCGTTGCTGGCGAACCTCTCCTCTAGACTGGCGAGCACGTGCTCTTCGTACTGGCGTTTTTAGACGGTGGGTTCTTTTTTCCGCAGCTCTACCAGGACGAACCAAAAATATTCGCACAGAGTCTCTGGGACTCCTCGCATTGGAATCGTGTGAAAGAATTCTGCAGAGGATTCGCACAGAATACCTTGATTATAGAAGTAGGATTCTTATAGGAGAATCCAAGAGTTGAGTTCCAGGAATAGCTATAACTCGGTACGGGAATCGCCTGTACTATGAAATAAGAATCCTCTGGATTCTAAAAGCAGGAATCCTGGTCTCTCGATTCTTTTCTCTGTTCTGACGTGTGGGCGTAGTAAGCTACTCATATATATTGAACTGTTGAGATCCTATCATTTACATCAGCTTATTTGATACTTGCAATTTTGTTTGTAATTAACCCTTTAACTTAACTGCAGAAATGACTATCTGCAGAATTATAAATGGGTGGTTTATGAGGAAACCGCTGCATTGGCGACAAAGATGTACAGTGGTACTCATCAGAATGTGGAAAGTACTCTTCCGGGTTCGCTGAAGGACGGTCAGTAAAGAATCAAATATTCACGCTTCGACAGATCCTCCAAAAAGTCCATGAATATAGAATTCAACGCACAATTATTTCATTGATTTCAAAGCTGCGTGTGAAACCCGACCGTAAAATCATGGCCATTCTAACCTCGCAGGGGACTTTGTCAACGTGATGGTCCCTCATGTGGGCTGTTCAACATGCCGCTACGGGATTTTATGAACTGAGCAATACACAGGCACAATCTTCAGCAAATCTAGTTAATTTGTCTGCTTTGCCGATGAAAAAGATATTGTTGATAGAACAACATCTGTGGTGGTGGCTGAACAAACTAAAACTCAAAGTAGCGAAGATTGGATTGAAGAAAAATGGACGCATTTTTCTAAAGTACCGTGAACCGTTAATATGACGCACATGCTAAAAGATGGTGACTCGGTCCTAATGACAGGTTTGTTTTGTTTCGATCGTGCATCGAGCCGTTATGCTGCCCGTTCTCCCGGTACTCGACACTTGACAATGACTGAGTCGAGTTAAGTTGCACGACATGACTTACAAAATAGAGCCCATAATTATTCGATGTACTGTCCTTGTAACGCTGATGTCTCTTGAGTAGATGCCATTTTTTGTGTTACATTACTGTCATGAGAATATTGCAGACTGGGCCCCTAATCTCAAAGGCCCGGTGGGCCCTTTGGTTCCCAGTCCGCCCCTTGAAACGGTTTGCATTCTTAATATAAAGGTAAACAGGTTATTTCTTTGATTTTAAGTCACCACAAAATCACTATCTTCAGGTTTAGTTGAAAATTTTCGGTGAAATAATGAAACTGATGAATATATCGCCTAACGTTTCAGCCTACTACTCTTCAGCTATCGTCTGACGCATTCTTCTAGTATTTACACCACATTCATATCAGTTATTCAGCCTTCAGTTCAGTTCAGAGTAACAACAACAAGCCAGTTGGACGGAACGAAAACCAGCCCACTGGTGAAGGCTGAATAGCTGATATGAATGTGGCGTAAATACTAGAAGAATGCGTCAGACGATAGCTGAAGAGTAGTAGGCTGAAACGTTAGGCGATACATTCATCAGTTTCATTATTTCACCGAACATTTTCAACTAAACCTGAAGATAAATAGGTTATTGTTGGAGAGCCAACATCAGCTGAGGAATGCCCTGATATAGTATAATCAATATATATAGAATGCAGGTGTCGCTGCAGTGCGCGTATATACATTATATATGCATGTGTGTGCCTGAGATTCATCAAGAGGGGAATCTTATTGTCAAAGTTTGACAACTTTGTTTAAAATTTCAAATATGGCTGCCAAGTAATGTGATTGGAAACTTCGCTTGCTTCAAATTCCTGAAAAATCGGTGCAAAAGGGTGCAGTTGTGGGATTCAATTCATCCGGACGAAAGAAAAAGAATGTTTAAAAACATTTCTCTGGCATGAAAACACAGGGATACTTGCAACACCGGGGTTACTTGCAATCCCCGGATGACGGTACCTGTTTTCAATTTTTCGTTTTCCTATGACTTGACAACACTTTGACCTGTTCTAGTTGTTGATTTCATAAGCTTCCAGTGTGCGCGAAAAAAGCTAATAGAGCTTTAAACTTGCAAAAACCAGGAAGACAGTAAAATTAATTATTTTGTGTTACTATTGACGATACAACTTCAATCAAATCCTAATTTAACAAAAAAAAAAATATCTGAAAAAATTATTAATAGATAGAGAATTTGTTAATCGATCAAGTGTGCATAAGTTTTGCCGTTATTTATTGGTGAAATACTTAAATTGTTGCCTACAAACATAGGCCGCCTAAAGGCGGTCGTGGGCAGGTGGATACGAAAAACCCGATTTAATCCACCTAGTGGTGAAAGGAACCTTTGTTATACGGTCTTACTTGGTATTTGAGATAGAAATCGATACGTTTTCGGAACATTATTCATCTATTGGTTAACGTTGCGTAATGCATTGGTTTACATAAAATTTTTGAAAATTGAATAAGTTTACAAATTTTGAACAAAATAGGAACACTTTTAAATTTTGATAGATCCTATTTTTATGTAATTCCTGAGTAAGGATAAGTAAGTTGTTATTAATTTGAGTAAGTGCAAATAAAAGTAAGTTGTAAGAGGAAATCTTATTCTTTAACATATACATTGCCTAGTAAAGGTCTAGTTTATAGGTTTTTGAACTATGCATAATTTCCTGTAATGCCATTCTATTTGATTCACATCAATAGAGTTTACTTGAATAATTTTAATCAATTTTTATTAACCTTCGGTTACTCACGCTGTTGTATTTTGTACAACACGTGTAGGTTTTTCAACGCCATATTGTTATAAAGTTACAAATCGTTGTTTAACTAACGAATATTCTTCAATAAACTTATTCTGAGCAAAATGTCATAATTATTCAATGCATTAATAATTTAAATTGTTGGAAAAATAGATCAGCATAAACCGTCATCACAGAAACGAAACAATCAGCATGCGAGGTGTACCGCAATTGACCCCAAGTGGAATTTTCTTTCGTTTCTTCATATGGAAAAATGGTGTCTGTATGCAGCAAAACTAGCCAATGTAAAATGTTTAAAATGTATCCGTCTGCTGGTAGTCGAGTAATTCGTAGTCAAAATTAAGGTATTTTTTATAATCAAAGTTCTACAGTTCCTAAACAAGCAAACATAGAGGTATACTATATTCAGCAAAGTTGTTTATTTTTATCATTTGTACAACTTTGTAATACATGAAAAAGTCATACAACAATTACAAAAAGAGCAAAAATATAAAAACTGAGTTTACAAATTCATATACAATAAATAAGATTTTTCTATCTTAGCTGCAGAGATGGAAGGTTACTATCTCTAGCAAAATTTCTTGTAATAATATGCTCTAAAACTTTGCAGAGCACATCAATGTGTTATATTGACACTGAAGAAAAATAATTTTTTTTATTTCACTTTTAGGGGGATTAATCAAAATTTAGATTCCACCAGACGATAGAGCTTTTAATTTCAAGAAACTATTCTAAAGGTTCGATAAACCTAAAACCAAGTTTTCCCAGTCAAACCTCTAGTGCGCACGTTTTCTTTGGTTTGGGATTATAGTGCGCGCGAGTAACTGTATTGCAAAAGTTGGCGCGAGTGTTCGAGGGGTAATATCTTTTGACCGGTACAACCAATTCTTATGAAATTTTGCATATATATTCGTATTGTCAAAACCTCTCGTTTGATATTAAAATATTTCAAATTAGGTAAATTATCTTGGTTAAAATCATTATAAATTATTGTTAATTTTGGTGTGGTGTATACGGTTGCTCATAACTTTCAAATTAAACGTCCAATCAAAAAACCATTCAATAGTGATCTATTAGCATATATTATCTTTCAAATGAGACTAATAGCGCATAAATCGGTTTGGCCATCTCTGAGAAACAGGCGATAATTATTTCCTTGTCAAAACAGGTTTTTTAAGCATAACTTTTAAACTACTTGTTTGTTTTCAATTAAAAATTTCTGAATAATTTAGCTTTAATAAGGGCTTTCATTTGATACTAAGATCGTTGAAATCGGTCATGTAGTTCTAGAGAAACCCGTGTCACGTATTTTTCACATTTTTGCTTATAACTTTTAAACGAAACGTCGTGTCACGAAGCAACTCAATAGTGATCTACTAGACAATAATACCTTTCAAACAAAAGTAATAGCGAACGATTCGGTTCAGCCATCTTTGAGAAACAGGCGATAGAAAAAATCATTACATACATACACACACACACACACACACACACACACAGACATTGCTCAAATCGTCGAACCCTATCGATTGGTATATGTGACTTGGCCCTCCAGGCCTCGGATCAATTTCGTGTTTTTCGACCAATTTTTAAACCTTTGTTATAGTATAACAAAGGTAAAAATGCCACAAAATATGTACTTTACGCAACCAGACGCCGCGTATGCAGTCATGGGTTTCGAGCTTTATGTACATTTTTTTCAGGAACTATTGAACGTATTGAAACAAACTTTTTTTGTTTTCTTGGTAAATATTAGGAAATGTATTTTATAGATTTTGAGATTTGTGAACAAACTACAAACTGAGATACAAAGAAGAAGAAGTAGAAAAGATTTAGGTACAAATGCAATGTTTTTCTTTTCTCTCAGGTCGTGTTTTGTTTACAAAGCTCAAAAATCATTATAATGACCCCCTTTATTTGAGTAAATAAGTAATATTTTTTTAAATTGGGGGTTTTTATCAGGTAATTCGGATAATGGATCATAAAAGAAAGATATCAAATTTTTTCAGGCTAAAAAAAAATTGAGCATTAGGGGTCATTCGCCGAAGAAGTTCTACGTCAGTGATGGCCAAACTGCGGCCCGCGGGCCGCATGTGGCCCTTCAAGATGATTCGTGCGGCCCGCGGACTGATTTGAGAGATGGTAGACGTATGAGAAAATTTTTTGATGACATAGTAGTCACTCAGTTTAGTTGTAATGCCTCGGCCATGTTGTGAATCGGAATGCTTTCCGGTTTAAATCTTGGGGTGATTTCTAGAAAATGGTTTTTGTTGTCGCATATTTTACATTTTGTTATGCACTGGAATGGTCAGAGGTTATTGCGGCGCGCGGCATTCTTGGGCGATCTGATTTGGCCCGCACCATGCCTATGCCTGGGCACCACTGTTCTACGTTATTGTTTTGTCTCGTCGCTAGCTGTTCCACGAACTAAGTTGGGCTCCTCAAGTAGTAATCCCGCATAGATGACGTTGCTAAAAATTTCCGTGCAAGCCACGCGTTTGATTCTGCTACATCATTTTTTTTAGTGTACACCACCGTGTTCGTTAGAATGTCCTCTATCCGGTGAGGTATGACATTGAACTGTAGGACTCCTTGTAAGAAATCAGCAAGCGCTGGAAAAAAGTGAGAACTCAGATTTTAACTTCGTTCGCATACTCTTAGCGTTTCGTGCAAAAGTAGCTGTTTTTTCGTTTGCATTATTTTACCAATTTTAAAACATTTACCTTTCCACTTCGCGATTATTAAGTGCAAGTGCAAGATATATACGTATTGAAGCATAGTTAAAATACAATATTTCATGCATTATTTCAAAGATATTAGATAAATAAAACTACAAGGTATACAGCCCTAAGGGTTGTACGAAACGGTGACGTAGGACTATATCAGATCAAAGACTAATGTAAACTGCATTTCTGGCATATGTATGTTTATAAGAATCTGTGAGTGCCATTGTTTAAGTGAATGTTTAAAAGAGAAGAGTGAAATAACCAGATTCAATTCTTCATTTAATGCAATATCTTTGAAAATACGTGGACGGGGGTTCATAAGTACAATGCCTGCAACCTTTGAGACATAGAAATTTCTTTTAAAAATCACTTGTGTGCATCATAAAAGTTGAAATGGTAAGGAATTATCCTCCTACCACAGGGGTGAGGGGTCTCAAAGCATCATAAATTAAATAAATTTATGCCTCCGAAAACCCCCACAAGCCAATTTTGATTCCTTTTGCTCGAATAGTTCTCGAGTTATAAGGAAGTTTGAATATTATTTGAATGGGAGCCCCCCTCCTAAAGAGGGGAGGGGTCTTAGTTTACCATAGAAAAAATTCTTGCTTTCTGAAACCCCTACATTCAAAATTTGGTTCTATTTGCTTGATTAGTTCTAGAGTTCTGAGGAAATTTGTGTTTCATTTGTATATGAGCCCCCCCCTCTTACGCCCCCCTTAAAATTGCTCTTACCCACGTAAAAAATTGCTGGTCATTTTATCTATCCAACGACATATAAATTGTTCAGTTTCGTTCAGTAGTTTAGTAGTTATTAGCATTTGAAATCTTTCATTCAAACGTTACACTTCTATTTTCGTTTTCGCAAAGTGCTACCCAGTCCCAGTATAGTAAACAAAGACGTAGTCCTACGTCAAAAAGTGTTCGAAGTTTGAATCACGTTTTGAGGTGTGATTCAAACTTCGAACAGCTACGAATAATATCCGGTTTTTCCGGATTTTCTTTCGGGAAAATGAATTATCTGCATTGTAAAGCTGTACATAGTTAGCTTGCTTCAAATGTGGTACATAGAGTTTGAAAATATTAGCAATTGACTGCAGAAGTACGGATTGTAACTAATTATTGTGTGAAAATTTTAAATCATACTGTTAGGTAGATTTAAAAAGACAGTGTTTAGTAAAAGGATGAAATTTCACTTATTTAAGTTAAATGACACTAAAAACATTAATACTTTTCAAAGTAATACAAGTGTTCGATGTCTGAGACTGAAATATTAGAGCTTTGAATGTCGACCATGAAAGTGTTCGAAGTTTGAATCAAAACCGATCAGCAGCTTTTTAGTGTTTTTCAATGTAAATTAACATTTTATCCTCATTTTTAAAATTTTAACACGAAATTAAATAACTATCATGCCATTAAACCATTTATGGGAGTAGAACAAAGATGTTTTCGAAAATTTTTCTTTGAAGAAAGTTTCAGCATAGCGTAAGTGTTCGAAGTTTGAATCAAAACGGTATACGATTCTTCAAGTTTGTCTTCAACACTCTGCTTCTGACCATATATTGAATTATTATTTTGATAAATAATGCAATCGAGTCAGCTTATCCTCAACCAACTCCAACCTTACAGCTAACGGTAAATGTAACTTAAAATATCTCACGGATTAAACGATGAAAAAAAATTACATCTAAGTATTTTCATTTAAGGAGACACCGAAAGTGGCTAACGTTATTGTGTTAGAGCGACACACACTGTACTGTACATCTCATGTGTTCGTTAAAAACCTAAACGTTTATTTGAATGTTGCATTAGTATTGATAATGTATGTCAAATGGCAGAGCTTGCAAACATAAACACAGTTTATCCGCAGCCAACCGCACCGACTACGAACATCCCGAAATATGGTTTATTTTCTTTATCTAGACATTCCGATTCATCTAAGATTTGCAGCAGCAATCCTATTGATCCTATGCATTCAATAAGATGGCTAATTAATCCGTTTGCATTGAAGGCGAGTTTTTGATTGCTGCCCGAATAAAAATGTATAGCGAAAAAACATTAAATTTCACTGTTACAAACATTGTAAAACTTCGAAAAACCGCATTGAAACAGTGAAAATCTTTGTAAAAGTTACACTGAAGTTACCATGAATACCGCTGTTTTCACAGTAAATTTTAATGGAAACCGCCAATTTTACAGCGAATAAGGGGGTGATTAAGTGATGTAACACTAAATTTTTCGGCTTTTTCCCATACAAATAAAAACCAAAAACAGTAAAATTTGTGGTACATTCACTATTAATTTTACACTATTTTACAACGAAGTTACAATGAAATTTAAGGTGAGTTCTGCAAATAAAATTGTAAGCTTTCGGATTACTAGAACAAAATAAAACCGACTGATTAATTACGGTATTTCATGTTTTTGAAAAGATATTATGACAATGAATTTGATAGGCTTCGAACTATTATGATTTTCGAGCCGCATTCATCGCTCATATTAGGAAAGTATTAGAGGTCAGTACACCTACATAAACAAATTCCGCTCTTTCCCATTCACGCCTTATCTCAATCTGTTAGATTCTATCGACTCTTTGTTTCATTACTGTCTTCTATCGTTCCTTCTGTCAATTGTAAAATCTACCGTTATAAAAACTTAATTATATGCCTGACACCTCATTCGATGTCAAGACGTAGAAACAACGAGGTTGGTCTATTCCATAGGTACGGAGCCTTTTCCCGAACACCCGCGTTAAGAATCGCGGCTAATATGTTAACAGACGAACAAGTAAGTCGCAAGCGCCTGCATAATGCCGTCGTCCCGTCAGTAAAACGAATAAGATTAAACTTCTCGATCGGAGGTTTCTACAGTAGATGGAGGAAGAGACACAATTTGTGTCTACAAATAACTCAACCTGCCCAGGATCGGACCTTAGATAGAGATTATTTCCTGCTTTGAAACAATTTGCATTGTTGCCGAATTACATGAAAATTTTTCCAAGAACGGTACAGTGAAGTTACAGCATAAAGTGTTGTAAACAGTAAAATTCATAGTAACCGTAATGTTTTTACAATAATATTCGTTGTGCATTTCTATCCGGGTGGTCAGCTGTCGGTTTGTTTACATTCTCTAAGCTTATCGTTGCGGCAAAAGCAGAAAGCTCTTTAAAAGCTCACTGATGTGGCGAAACTTTGAGACCGTGGTGCTGTTTTTTCGGAAAGCGCTAGTGCAACGAAATATGTGCGCAACCAAATATCTATTAAGGGGCCATCCAGATACCACGTGGACAGAAAAATACCAATTTTCAACCCCCCCGTCCCCCTCCGTGGACAAGCGTGGACATTTGCTCAACCAACACCCACCCCTCACCTGTTTGTCCACGTGGACATTTTTACATTTTGAAAATGTTGGTTTTCAACTTCATTTATGCAATACTAGCTGACCCGACAAACTTCGTATTGCCACGAATTAACCTGTGTCGTACATAAATCATGAATCTCGGATGATCTTTGTCATAATCTCGAGTTTTGCAAGCCCCCCAGTGGGCGGCGCTTCCGACGGTGGGTCACCGGCAACACTCGCGACCGGCTCGTCCTGAATGATCTAGTGTTACTATAGATAGTTTTTGTGGTCTTGTATTGACTACTGTTTTATGGAAGAGTCTTGAATTTCTCGAGTTCGATTAGTTTTTGAGTTTCGCAAAAATTTCTGTTTTATTTGTATGAGAGTCCATATCCCCCTACCACAGGGGTGAGAGGTCTCTAACTATCGTAAAATAAATTCAAGACTCCAAAATCTCCCACATGCCAAATTTGGTTCCATTTGCTTGATTAGTTCTCAAGTTATAAGGAAATTTGAATTTCATTTGTATGAGAGCTCCCCTCGTGAAAGGGGAAGGGGTCGTAATTCACCATAGAAAAAATTTCTGCCATCTAAAACTCCCACATGCCAAATTTGGTTCCATTTGATTGATTAGTTCTCGAGATAAGAGGAAATTTGCATTTCATTTGTATGGAAGCCTACCCTCTTAAAGGGGAGATGGGCCATAACTCGCTTTCTAAAGAAGAGAGGGGTCTCAATTCACCATAGAAAAAAATCTTGCGTCAAAAACCACTTACATGTCAAATCTGGTTCCATTTGCTTGATTAGTTCTCGAGTTATGAGGAAATTTGTTTTTCATTTGTATAGGAGCCCCCCCCCCCTCTTAAAGTGGGGAAATCCATAGAAAATATACCAAAGAAAATATTCTTGCCTACAAAAACTCTAGAACTAATTAAGCAAATGGAACCAAATTTATCATGTGGGTGATAAATTTGGTTCCATTTGCTTGATTAGTTCTAGAGTTATGAGGAAATTTGTATTTCGTTTGTATGAGAGCCCCCCCTCTTAAACAGGTAAGGGGTCCTAATTCATCATAGAAAAAATGGTTGCCTCCAAAAACACCCACATGCCAAATATGGTTCCATTTGCTTGATTAGTTCTCGAATTATGAAGAAATTTGTATTTCATTTGTGTAGAAGCACCCCCTCTTAAAGTTGGGAGGGGTTCTAATTCACCATAGAAAATATTTTTGCCTCCAGAAACCTCCACATGCCAAATTTGGTTCTATTTGCTTGATTAGTTCTCGAGTTATGAGGAAATTTGAATTTCATTTGTTTAGGAGCCCCCCTCCTAAAGTGGGTAGGGGTCCCAATTCATCAAAAAAAAAAATTTTGTCTCCAAAAACACCCACGTGCCAAATTTGGTTCCATTTGCTTGATTAGTTCTAGAGTTATGAGGAAATTTGTATTTCGTTTGTATAGGAGCCCCCCTCTTAAAGTTGGGAGGGGTCCTAATTCACCATAGAAAATATTCTTGCCCTCGAAAACTTTCGCATGCCAAATTTGGTTTCATTTGCTTGATTAGCTCTCGAGTTATGAGGAAATTTGTATTTCATTTGTAAAGGAGCCCCCCTTCTAAAGTGGGGAGGAGTCCCAATTCATCATAGAAAAAAATTTTGTCTCCAAAAACACCCACGTGCCAAATTTGGTTCCATTTGCTTGATTAGTTCTCGAGTTATGAGGAAATTTGTATTTCGTTTGTATAGGAGCCCCCCCTCTCAAAGTTGGGAGGGGTCCTAATTCATCACAGAAAATATTCTTGCCCTCGAAAGCTTTCGCATGCCAAATTTGGTTTCATTTGCTTGATTAGCTCTCGAGTTATGAGAAAATTTGCATTTCATTTGTAAAGGAGCACCCCCTTCTAAAGTGAGGAGGGGTCCCAGTTCATCACATAAAAAAATTTTTGTCTCCAAAAACACCCACGTGTCAAATTTGGTTCCATTTGCTTGATTAATTCTCGAGTTATGAGGAAATTTGCATTTCATTTGTATAGGAGCCCCCCTTCCTAAAGTGGGGAGGCGTCGCAATTCATCATAGAAAAAAATTTTGTCTCCAAAAACACCCACGTGCCAAATTTGGTTCCATTTGCTTGATTAGTTCTAGAGTTATGAGGAAATTTGTATTTCGTTTGTATAGGAGCCCCTGCCCTCTCAAAGTTGGGAGAGGTCCTAATTCACCATAGAAAATATTCTTGCCCTCGAAAACTTTCGCATGCCAAATTTGGTTTCATTTGCTTGATTAGCTCTCGAGTTATGAGGAAATTTGTATTTCGTTTGTATAGGAGCCCCCCCTCTTAAAGTGAGGAGGGGTCCTTATTCACCATAGAAAATATTCTTGCCCTCGAAAACTTACACATGCCAAATTTTGTTCCATTTGCTTGATTAGTTCTTCAGTTATGAGGAAATTTGTATTTCATGTGTATAGGATCCCCCCCTCCTAAAACGGGGAGGGGTCCCAATTCATCATAGAAAAAAATTTTGTCTCCAAAAACACCCACATGCCCAATTTGGTTCCATTTGCTTAATTACTTCTCGAGTTATGAGGAAAATTGTGTTTCTTTGGTACAGGAGCCCCCCCTCTTAAAGTGGGGAGGGGTCCTAATTTACTATAGAAAATATTCTTGCCCTCGAAAACCTTCACATGCCAAATTTGGTTCCATTTTCTTGATTAGTTCTCGAGTTATGAGGAAATTTGTATGGAAGCCCCCCCTTTTAAAGAGGAGAGGAATTATAATTCCCCGTATAAAGAGGGGAGGGGTCTCAATTTACCATAGAATAAATTCTTGTCACCGAAAACACCCACATGCCAAATTTTGTTCTATTTGCTTGATTAGTTGTCGAGTTATGCAGAAATTTGTGTTTCATTTGTATGGGAGCCCCCCCTATTAGTGGGGGGAGGGGTTTCTAACCATCACTAAAACCTTTCCTGGCCCCAAAAAACCTCTACATGCATACTTTCATGCCGATTGGTTAAGTAGTTTTCGATTCTATAAGGAACATACGGACAGACAGACAGACAGACAGACAGACAGACAGACAGACAGACAGACAGACAGACAGACAGACAGACAGACAGACAGACAGACAGACAGACAGACAGACAGACAGACAGACAGACAGACAGACAGACAGACAGACAGACAGACAGACAGACAGACAGACAGACAGACAGACAGACAGACAGACAGACAGACAGACAGACAGACAGACAGACAGACAGACAGACAGACAGACAGACAGACAGACAGACAGACAGACAGACAGACAGACAGACAGACAGACAGACAGACAGACAGACAGACAGACAGACAGACAGACAGACAGACAGACAGACAGACAGACAGACAGACAGACAGACAGACAGACAGACAGACAGACAGACAGACAGACAGACAGACAGACAGACAGACAGACAGACAGACAGACAGACAGACAGACAGACAGACAGACAGACAGACAGACAGACAGACAGACAGACAGACAGACAGACAGACAGACAGACAGACAGACAGACAGACAGACAGACAGACAGACAGACAGACAGACAGACAGACAGACAGACAGACAGACAGACAGACAGACAGACAGACAGACAGACAGACAGACAGACAGACAGACAGACAGACAGACAGACAGACAGACAGACAGACAGACAGACAGACAGACAGACAGACAGACAGACAGACAGACAGACAGACAGACAGACAGACAGACAGACAGACAGACAGACAGACAGACAGACAGACAGACAGACAGACAGACAGACAGACAGACAGACAGACAGACAGACAGACAGACAGACAGACAGACAGACAGACAGACAGACAGACAGACAGACAGACAGACAGACAGACAGACAGACAGACAGACAGACAGACAGACAGACAGACAGACAGACAGACAGACAGACAGACAGACAGACAGACAGACAGACAGACAGACAGACAGACAGACAGACAGACAGACAGACAGACAGACAGACAGACAGACAGACAGACAGACAGACAGACAGACAGACAGACAGACAGACAGACAGACAGACAGACAGACAGACAGACAGACAGACAGACAGACAGACAGACAGACAGACAGACAGACAGACAGACAGACAGACAGACAGACAGACAGACAGACAGACAGACAGACAGACAGACAGACAGACAGACAGACAGACAGACAGACAGACAGACAGACAGACAGACAGACAGACAGACAGACAGACAGACAGACAGACAGACAGACAGACAGACAGACAGACAGACAGACAGACAGACAGACAGACAGACAGACAGACAGACAGACAGACAGACAGACAGACAGACAGACAGACAGACAGACAGACAGACAGACAGACAGACAGACAGACAGACAGACAGACAGACAGACAGACAGACAGACAGACAGACAGACAGACAGACAGACAGACAGACAGACAGACAGACAGACAGACAGACAGACAGACAGACAGACAGACAGACAGACAGACAGACAGACAGACAGACAGACAGACAGACAGACAGACAGACAGACAGACAGACAGACAGACAGACAGACAGACAGACAGACAGACAGACAGACAGACAGACAGACAGACAGACAGACAGACAGACAGACAGACAGACAGACAGACAGACAGACAGACAGACAGACAGACAGACAGACAGACAGACAGACAGACAGACAGACAGACAGACAGACAGACAGACAGACAGACAGACAGACAGACAGACAGACAGACAGACAGACAGACAGACAGACAGACAGACAGACAGACAGACAGACAGACAGACAGACAGACAGACAGACAGACAGACAGACAGACAGACAGACAGACAGACAGACAGACAGACAGACAGACAGACAGACAGACAGACAGACAGACAGACAGACAGACAGACAGACAGACAGACAGACAGACAGACAGACAGACAGACAGACAGACAGACAGACAGACAGACAGACAGACAGACAGACAGACAGACAGACAGACAGACAGACAGACAGACAGACAGACAGACAGACAGACAGACAGACAGACAGACAGACAGACAGACAGACAGACAGACAGACAGACAGACAGACAGACAGACAGACAGACAGACAGACAGACAGACAGACAGACAGACAGACAGACAGACAGACAGACAGACAGACAGACAGACAGACAGACAGACAGACAGACAGACAGACAGACAGACAGACAGACAGACAGACAGACAGACAGACAGACAGACAGACAGACAGACAGACAGACAGACAGACAGACAGACAGACAGACAGACAGACAGACAGACAGACAGACAGACAGACAGACAGACAGACAGACAGACAGACAGACAGACAGACAGACAGACAGACAGACAGACAGACAGACAGACAGACAGACAGACAGACAGACAGACAGACAGACAGACAGACAGACAGACAGACAGACAGACAGACAGACAGACAGACAGACAGACAGACAGACAGACAGACAGACAGACAGACAGACAGACAGACAGACAGACAGACAGACAGACAGACAGACAGACAGACAGACAGACAGACAGACAGACAGACAGACAGACAGACAGACAGACAGACAGACAGACAGACAGACAGACAGACAGACAGACAGACAGACAGACAGACAGACAGACAGACAGACAGACAGACAGACAGACAGACAGACAGACAGACAGACAGACAGACAGACAGACAGACAGACAGACAGACAGACAGACAGACAGACAGACAGACAGACAGACAGACAGACAGACAGACAGACAGACAGACAGACAGACAGACAGACAGACAGACAGACAGACAGACAGACAGACAGACAGACAGACAGACAGACAGACAGACAGACAGACAGACAGACAGACAGACAGACAGACAGACAGACAGACAGACAGACAGACAGACAGACAGACAGACAGACAGACAGACAGACAGACAGACAGACAGACAGACAGACAGACAGACAGACAGACAGACAGACAGACAGACAGACAGACAGACAGACAGACAGACAGACAGACAGACAGACAGACAGACAGACAGACAGACAGACAGACAGACAGACAGACAGACAGACAGACAGACAGACAGACAGACAGACAGACAGACAGACAGACAGACAGACAGACAGACAGACAGACAGACAGACAGACAGACAGACAGACAGACAGACAGACAGACAGACAGACAGACAGACAGACAGACAGACAGACAGACAGACAGACAGACAGACAGACAGACAGACAGACAGACAGACAGACAGACAGACAGACAGACAGACAGACAGACAGACAGACAGACAGACAGACAGACAGACAGACAGACAGACAGACAGACAGACAGACAGACAGACAGACAGACAGACAGACAGACAGACAGACAGACAGACAGACAGACAGACAGACAGACAGACAGACAGACAGACAGACAGACAGACAGACAGACAGACAGACAGACAGACAGACAGACAGACAGACAGACAGACAGACAGACAGACAGACAGACAGACAGACAGACAGACAGACAGACAGACAGACAGACAGACAGACAGACAGACAGACAGACAGACAGACAGACAGACAGACAGACAGACAGACAGACAGACAGACAGACAGACAGACAGACAGACAGACAGACAGACAGACAGACAGACAGACAGACAGACAGACAGACAGACAGACAGACAGACAGACAGACAGACAGACAGACAGACAGACAGACAGACAGACAGACAGACAGACAGACAGACAGACAGACAGACAGACAGACAGACAGACAGACAGACAGACAGACAGACAGACAGACAGACAGACAGACAGACAGACAGACAGACAGACAGACAGACAGACAGACAGACAGACAGACAGACAGACAGACAGACAGACAGACAGACAGACAGACAGACAGACAGACAGACAGACAGACAGACAGACAGACAGACAGACAGACAGACAGACAGACAGACAGACAGACAGACAGACAGACAGACAGACAGACAGACAGACAGACAGACAGACAGACAGACAGACAGACAGACAGACAGACAGACAGACAGACAGACAGACAGACAGACAGACAGACAGACAGACAGACAGACAGACAGACAGACAGACAGACAGACAGACAGACAGACAGACAGACAGACAGACAGACAGACAGACAGACAGACAGACAGACAGACAGACAGACAGACAGACAGACAGACAGACAGACAGACAGACAGACAGACAGACAGACAGACAGACAGACAGACAGACAGACAGACAGACAGACAGACAGACAGACAGACAGACAGACAGACAGACAGACAGACAGACAGACAGACAGACAGACAGACAGACAGACAGACAGACAGACAGACAGACAGACAGACAGACAGACAGACAGACAGACAGACAGACAGACAGACAGACAGACAGACAGACAGACAGACAGACAGACAGACAGACAGACAGACAGACAGACAGACAGACAGACAGACAGACAGACAGACAGACAGACAGACAGACAGACAGACAGACAGACAGACAGACAGACAGACAGACAGACAGACAGACAGACAGACAGACAGACAGACAGACAGACAGACAGACAGACAGACAGACAGACAGACAGACAGACAGACAGACAGACAGACAGACAGACAGACAGACAGACAGACAGACAGACAGACAGACAGACAGACAGACAGACAGACAGACAGACAGACAGACAGACAGACAGACAGACAGACAGACAGACAGACAGACAGACAGACAGACAGACAGACAGACAGACAGACAGACAGACAGAAATCCTTCTTTATAGGTATAGATTTATTGAAAAAGCTTACGTGTAAGGAAGCTCCAGTCTAGTCACCGACACAATGCATACGAATTTTTAGTCGTTGCGGAAATTTGAGTTTTTCCATGGTTTTCCGTCAATTTTCCTCAGCGTCTTAAAATCCGTATGTAAGGTGTTTGGATCTTAATTCATGTTCTACTGCAAATTATTATTATCGACTGCAAGAAAGTCCGTTTCAGCTTAATTTTCGCTTGACGATTCTTCTTTGTCCAGAGCATCTCTTTGTCTAACCAGAGCACTTCAGCTTGGCCGTCTACTTCAACACAACACAAGGTCTTTCCGACACGATGTGATTCGTAAAATTTTCTGAAGGCGAATCCTTTTGGAAATACGTTGCCTATGGATACCTTTTTGACGTAGGACTACGTCTTACGGCAAGTTTTGAGATAGGGTGTCATTCCAAAAAATCGAAAAATGCGAGCGTCACGAAAAATGAAAGGTTTTGAGCGCTAATAGCTCAGCGGTTTTCCGATCGATTTTCAATATTCTTACACCAATCGATCGGAAAATCTTCTAAGAATTGACCCAAATGAAGAAAAGTATGGATTCTTGATGTTGAACTATTGAAAAATTGAAAATAATGAACCTATGTTTTACCAGAATTCTCACTTTGTGATTGGTTGGAAGATTCTTTGCGATGATATAAACATATACCAATTTGATATCTGTGCTTGGGAAGTAAGCCAAAACAAGTGACAAAGTTTCCTCATTTCAACAGGATTTCTTAACACCGCGGTTAAACCTAGACCATTTTGATGTCCTTGCTTGGGAAGTACGCCAGAAAGAGTGACAAAGCCCCCTCGTGCCAACAGATTTCTTACGAACGCGATTAAACCTAGTCCGATTTGATGTCTGTGTTAGGGAAGTGTGCCAGAAAAAGTGACACAAGTTCATTGCCTCAACAGATCGCAAATTCTTTACTGCGAGACGATTAAACCTCGGCGAAATTGATATCTGTGTTGGAAAAATGTGCTACAGCTGTAGTGTTCGGTTATAATACGACTCTGTATGAAGGTGAAATTAGTCATCATCGATTCGGCCAATTTCAAAAGCAATTTTTTTGTTTGAAACAAAAATTCGGTTTATGAAAATATATTCGCTGTGTTCAGATTGGAAGAATGCAGTGTATATCTATACCTATAAAGAAGGATTTCTGTCTGTCTGTCTGTCTGTCTGTCTGTCTGTCTGTCTGTCCTGTGTTCCTTATAGAATCAAAAACTACTGAACCAATCGGCGTGAAAATTTGCATGTAGAGGGTTTTAGGGCCAGGAAAGGTTTTAGTGATGGTTAGAGACCCCTCCCCCCACTAAGAGGGGGGGCTCCCATACAAATGAAACACAAATTTCTGCATAATTCGAGAACTAATTAAGCAAATAGAACCAAATTTGGCATGTGGGTGTTTTCGGTGACAAGAATTTATTCTAGGGTAATTTGAAACCCCTCCCCTCTTCATAAGGGGAATTATAACTCCTCTTCCCTTTAAGAGGGGGGGTTTCCATACCAATTTCCTCATAACTCGAGAACTAATCAAGCAAATGGAACCAAATTTGGCATGTGAAGGTTTTCGAGGGCAAGAAAATTTTCTATGTTGAATTAGGACCCCTCCTCACTTTAAGAGGGGGGGCTCCTGTACAAATGAAATACCAATTTCCTCATAACTCGAGAACTGATCAAGCAAATGGAACCAAATTTGGCATGTGTGTGTTTTTGAAGACAAAATTTTTTTCTATGATGAATTGGGACCCCTCCCCACTTTAAGAGGGGGGGTGGCTCCTATACAAACGAAATACAAATTTCCTTATAACTCGAGAGCTAATCCAGCAAATGGAACCAAATTTGGCATGTAGGTGTTTTTGGAGGCAAGAATGTTTTCTATTATGAATAAGAACCTCTCCCCACTTTAGGAGGGGGGGCTCCCATACAAATGAAATACAAATTTCCTCATAACTCGAGAACTAATCAAGCAAATAGAACCAAATTTGGCATGTGGGTGTTTTCGGTGACAAGAATGTATTCTATGGTAAATTGAGACTCCTCCCTCTTTATAAGAGGAATTGTAACTCCTCTCTCCTTTAAGAGGGGGGGCTGCCATACAAATTTCCTCATAATTCGAGAACTAATCAAGCAAATGGAACCAACTTTGGCATGTGAAGGTTTTCGAGGGCAAGAAAATTTTCTACGGTGAATTAGGACCCCTCCCCACTCTAAGAGGGGGGGCTCCTGTACAAAAGAAATACAAATTTCCTCCTAACTCGAGAACTAATCAAGCAAATGGAACAACATTTGGCATGTGGGTGTTTTTTTGGTGACAAGAATTTATTCTATGGTGAATTGAGACCCCTCCCTTCTTTATAAGAGGAATTATAATTCCTCTCCCCTTTAAGAGGGGGGACTTCCATACAAATTTCCTCATAACTCGAGAACTAATCAAGCAAATGCAACCAAATTTGGCATGTGAAGGTTTTCGAGAGCAAGAAAATTTTCTATGGTGAATTAGGACCCCTCCCCACTTTAAGAGGAGGGGCTCCTGTACAAATGAAATACAAATTTCCTCATAACTCGAGAACTAATCAAGCGAATTGAACCAAATTTGGCATGTGTGTGTTTTTGGAGACAATTTTTTTTTCAATGATGAATTGGGACCCCTCCCCACTTTAGGAGGGGGGGTCCTGTACAAACGAGATACAAATTTCCTCATAACTCGAGAACTAATCAAGCGAATTGAACCAAATTTGGCGTGTAGGTGTTTTAGGAGGCAAGAATTTTTTCTGTGATGAATTAGGACCTCTTCCCACATTAGGAGGGGGGGCTCCAATACAAATGAAATACAAATTTCCCCATAACTCGAGAACTAATCAAGCAAATAGAACCAAATTCGGCATGTGGAGGTTTTTGGAGGCAAAAATATTTTCTACGGTGAATTAGGATCCTTCCACACTTCAAGAGGGGGGGCTTCTACACAAATGAAATACAAATTTCCTCATAATTCGAGAACTAATCAAGCAAATGGAACCATATTTGGCATGTGGGTGTTTTTGGAGGCAACCATTTTTCCCATTATGAATTAGGACTTCTTACCTTTTTAGGAGGGGGGGGGGCTCCCATTGAAACGAAATACAAATTTGCTCATAACTTTAGAACTAATCAAGCAAATGGAACCAAATTTGGCATGTGAGAGTTTTAGATGGCAGCATTTTTTTTCTGTGGTGTATTACGACCCCTTTCCCTTTTAAGAGGGTGGGCTCCCTTACAAATGAAATACAAATTTCCTTATAATTTGAGTACTAATCAAGCAAATGGAACCAAATTTAGCATGTAGGAGATTTTTGAGTCTTGAATTTATTTTATGATAGTTAGAGACCTCTCACCCCTGTGGTAGGGGGATATGGACTCTCATACAAATAAAACAGAAATTTTTGCGAAACTCAAAAACTAATCCAACTCGAGAAATTCGAGACTCTTCCATAAAACATTAATCAATAACAAGACCACAAAAACTATCTATAGTAACACTAGATCATTCAGGACGAGCCGGTCGCGAGTGTTGCCGGTGACCCGCCGTCGGAAGCGCCGCCCACTGGGGGGCTTGCAAAACTCGAGATAGTGACAAAGATCATCCGAGATTCATGATTTATGTACAACACAGGTTAATTTGTGGCAATACGAAGTTTGTCGGGCCAGCTAGTACTTTTATAAACACAATCCCGCTTTTGGGCCGAAAAACTGCTTCCGAAATTGGGCTTTCCGACGAAAAGTCAATGACTGCTAGTTTCCCGTGAATACGCATGCTTACCGTTTCATTAGAAGTGTATTGAAAAGATGTGCTGTTGATAAAATAGGATTGAATTGGTAAAATCCCTTCAACGTGGGGAACCTTGGGTAATAAAAACAGTCTTTAATGTCAGTAAGGTAGCAGGAAAACAATAGTTTGTGTTCTTGATTTTGTTAAGGGGGCATAGTACTTTTTCAACTTAAAAAAATCGAAATTTTTTTTAATGATTATTTCGAAAGATTAACATTTTGACCATATGTGTTTCAAGTCATTTCAATGAATTCCAAAAATTGACAAAGTTACAGCTATTTGTACCGCGCATGTCTGGAGCGATTACACGGCGAATAAAAAGTTCAACGTCGTTTTTCTCGAAACCAGGTTTTGAAAGTCGGTACCATAAATATCTCAAGAACGGCTCAAGCAATTCTCATGATTCTTTTTTTGTTTTAATGCCAACAAAATTATCTAGTGTTTGACCCATCCTTTTTTGATATCACTATTTTTGTATTTTTTAGAAATGTTTAAAGTCAATTTTTTCGACTAAAAACCTTACTTTTATGTTTGAATGTCCGCCATTTTGTTATGCGTTCGAATTTTAAAAAAAGGATGGGTCAAACACGAGATAATTTAATATACTTTCATGTCGTTTTGGAATTTTGCAATTCGGATAAGACCCCCAGCGCCAATCCATGGTACCGCAAATCATGTTTTTTTCGAACGATCATGTTCAAGGAGCCGTAGGGGAGAGGGAAAGGGGTTCACATATGCAAACAAAATTGTAAATATTAGTATAAAGTGCAATGTTTGGAATGCAAAAAAAAACCGAATCGATTCGCTTTTCGCGTTATCGAGAATAAAATATTTGAAATTAGGCAAAAAATATGGTGTAAAAAGTACTATGCCCCCTTAAATTGTTTCCAAATGCACAATCTTTTGAGAATTGAACGTATGCAATGTTACTACTTTGATAAATGTACATACAAACATGTAGCATGTATGTATGTTGCATATAGCATGTATACGTGAAGAATCGAACGATTACAAGCATAAATACATGATACTATCACTAAAAAGGGACTTACGTAGTCATGCGTCACCTATATATGCGATCGTTTTTATACCCCCCACCCCCCTCTAAGCTGTCCACGTGGTATATGGATGGCCCCTAACCAATTCCAGATTATACGTTTTTTGAACACGTAATGATCTATATGATCTGTTGAATTTATTTTCCATTAGTAATAACGTTTTGATGAGCGTTTGTTGATATATACCGGGTCTATAAATAAAATGACAAGGTTTAGGAAATTCTTACAGCACTGGGAGCACTGTTTCCGTACTCTGCCAATACATATGTATTTTTAAGGCACAAAACAATACATACATCGAACGGTAGCCATTTATCCAGCCATCTTTGAGCCATTTTCGGTTTCCCCTTAAGGTACCCCCGGGGCATGTGAGACCTAAAACTGCATAGTTAGAGTTTATTCCGCTGTGTTATCTATACCTATAATTATTTCAAAATTCGTTCAGCACAGAAACTCTTCAGTGGTATCACTTTGAAGGTTTAATTACGAAAAAGGCCTATCAATTTATTTTATATTTGAAATGAATCTGAAGGAGAATTTTCAAAACTATCGCGATTGGTCCCACTTGCCTCATTTACCGGAGCAAGTGGGACATATACAGTGGTTTACCGATTTTATCTACCCATCCGAAAATTTTTGGTAGATATATTTGGAAAGTAGACAAATTTGGGGAAAAATAAATTACTCCAAAATAATTTAAATGAACAAAAAATATTGTTAATATTGATCATTTTCTTCAAATATGTATTATTTTAGCGTAATTTTACGCATAGGGCTCATTTTATTCATATCAACCATTAACCATAATGCATGTCAATTCGGCAATATTATGAAAAAAGAGATATTGAAATTCAAAATTGCTCCGATTTTATTTAAATTTTGTGTACTTATTCCTTGGCAGTAAATTTGAGATCCGTATTTTTATTTGGTACCGTGACCGCTCCTAATTCTGCGCATTTTTCTGTATATAAGTATTTATTAACATTGTGCATAACTATGATCATTGCGTTATTTTTTTATAAATGTCTGTTGAATATTACGCCATTATTCACAAACGGGCCATAATATTTGAGAGCGAAATAATTTAACGTCAAACTGATAGTATTTTATAAGGCAGAAAACATCGTCGTTAGCACCAACGCTAAAATTGTCCTTCTAGAAAATCAATAAATTTATGATCGAAAATCTTTGCAATCATCAAATTACCCAGCATCATTAGAAAGAATAATTAATTTTAGTCACGTTTTAGACCAAAAGAGTGATTGCATGCATTGCTTTCCTTAGAAAAATGCGATGCAATAATGCGCAGATTTAGGCACAGATTTTTTATTCATGTTCCAAATTCTGCGCAGTAATGTATCCTACGAAGAAATCGCGAAAGAATACGCAACCTCACCCAAATGGCTGAGGTATAGAGGCATGAAAATTCAAGTAGAATCTTTAACTTGCATTTATTGGAATCCTGTGCTGTGTCTCGGGGTCCGAACCTACGAGCGCCAATTCATGAAACCATGTCTTCTATTTTTTAATGTCCAACCTCATGGGGCTGTCAGAGCGTGGGGAAGTGGTTTCTATATGAAAACACAATTATTAGTATTAGTCTAAAGTGTAATGTTCAGTATGCAGAAAACCCAAATCAATTCGTCCTTCACGTTATCGAGAATAAAATATTTAAAATAAGGCAATCAAAATGATAACAATATTCCTTTGCCACCCGAACAGCACAAGAAGGCCGGATGATGGATCTAATTATGGTAATGGCTAATGCCGGATTTTTTGGTGTGCTTTCAGCGTATAAAGACATAAACAGTATGTCAGGAGTAGTTATTTTCACTTTTTGGGTGCGCAGAATTAGGAGCAAACATGCGCAGAATTAGGAACATGGACAAGAGAGTGCGCAGAATTAGGCACCGTGGATAAGTTTACAAAACAAAACATATACTCAATTGTTGGTCGACTTATAATTCCCATATTTTTTACCAGATATAATAGACCGTAGCACTACACGTTGCTGCTATCCACGTTGTTAATTTAAATCTAGATTACTTAGAATAGCAGAAGAATCATAAAAATGTCTTAACTGCGCAGAATATGGTACGTTCACGGTACTTAGGGTTCTCTTTTCTGAGTCAGTGTGGTCCCAAAAGTTACCATTTTTTCCAACTTTTTTTTCTTTGAAAATTCATAACTTTTGATCAATTGAAACGATTTCAATGATGTTAATACCAAATGGAAAGTATTTTAATGAGCTTTTCAAAAAAAAATATTGGACTGAAGCCCAAACTTTTTTTTATTATCGCAAAAATATTGAAAACATTCACTTTTTATGTTTCCATGGTGTGTAGACCAAAGAAATTCAAAGTTTTCATAAAGAATCGAGAATGCAATGGAGACGCATGGTTTTTGTTTTTACTTATAATAAAAGGGGTTTTTGACAAAGAAATGCGTCTCTAAAATAAAACGCCATGCGAGTCCATTGCATTTTCGCATCTTTATTTCTTAAAAAAGAGTATCTCAAAAACTAAAAATGACAGATATCTGTTTTTTGATATCGTATGTAAACAATGTAAACAATGTAAACAATGGCAAGCTAGAAAGTATAATGAAAAAATAAAACCTTCTTTCCATTTCCGGGTTTTCGAGTAATTGCTATACCTTTATACTATATATTTATATAGTAGAAAGGCAAAAACGAATATTTTAAATGTTTTAAGTGATTTTAAGAGTTTCAAGGCTCCTTCAAAAAATGTTTTTGCAATCATAAAAAACTTTGAACGTCAGTTTATTGTTTTTTCAGAAAAGCTCATTAAAATTTCTTTTAGTTGGTAATAAAATTATTAAAATCGGTTCAATGGTTCAAAAGATTAGAATTTTTATGGAAAGAAAGGTGATAGTTTCTAGCGGAGACGAGATGTGCCCGTTAGCGTTACAGTATCCAGCTTTTTACGCGCTATAATGGCGGACGCTATAAATTGTGCTCGTAATATGTGAACAATCTTTTTGACAACTCGGCATACATCAAAACTGGGCACTCTTGTCCTGTACGGCAGTGTTGCTCTTTCTTTCGTTTACGCAAAAGAAGGAGGGCAATAGTTTTGTTTACATTTCGCACAGTTTTGCTTTCCTTCTTTGACGTAAACGAAAGAAAGAGCACGGTAGTGTTGCAAGAGAAGAGTGCCAGATTTGATGTATGCAGAGTTGTCAAAAAGATTGTTCGCATATTACGAAAACACTTTATAGCGGTCACCATTATAGCACGTAAAAAGCTGGACAGAAAATCACAAAGGATCATTATGAAATGTTAAAAATATGCGTTACAAAATAAATGCAAGTTACTTTGCGTATTTGGCCCATTCTGTGTATAATTACATACCACAGATGTCATATAGTAAACTATAAAATACAGAGATATATTTCCTGATATGCATAAATTCATGAAATCTTCCAAATTTTCATGCCGAAATGACAATTTAAAAAAGGTAGATAAAACCGGGTCTAAATGGCAGACAAAATCGGGGGTACCTAAATTCGGGTGTAGATTAAACCAGGTGTAGAGATATAATCGGAATACCACTGTATTCAAATTAGATTAAAAAGCATAAAATAACAGAAAATTGTGTAAGTTAATATACACACTTAAAAAAAAGCGCCGAAGTCGGCTAAATTTTGCCGAGATTTGGACAGCCGAGCGTTCGGTAAAAATTTCGGTTTTGCAAATCGACGTTTACGGATCTTTACTAACGTTTGGCATCATAAAAAATTTTGCCGAACGCTCGGCTGTCCAAATCTCGGCAAAATTTAGCCGACTTCGGCCCTTTTTTTTAAGTGTGTACAGTAATGTTAAAGCACAGACTAACAGACGTAACACTTCGAACAAATTTTCTAAGAAAACATCGTTTCATTGACACCCCTAAAACTTGGAAAAAACACTAGCATCACCTGGTGCAGTCTTCGCGCTACGCAGAGTAGGTTGCTATAAATTTAGCAATGCTATAAATTTACTTGTATAATATCTGACATCAGCGCCAGCGCAGGCGAGCGGCATTCTCGCACAGCGACTGTAGTTTGAGTCTTGGCTTAAGCGAAAATTTGAAATGATCGTTTTTATTGATGATGGAATGAAGCTTCAGTGTTACGTCTGTTAGTCTGTGGTTAAAGCATTGTAAGAAGCAATCAAAGACAATATTTTTACGAATGATTCATTCAAAAATAGCGTAACAAAATCATATCACAACGGGCGACTTTATAATTTATGTAAAACACAGATCGTGATTAATTACGCTGTAAAGCATTATTCTAATGAAATGTAGTTGAATATGTCGCTGTATTCAATTCTTGCGAGACGCAATTTAGGATAAACCATTGTTTAATAGCTCAAAAATACGATTATGATCTGTTTGTTCTACCATGCCCAATTCGGTAAAGCTACTCATAAGAGATAGTTACGCTATAATAACCACAATACTTTGTTGTTTGTATTCCAGTTGCAGATTTGCTTAATTATATTAAATTTGCCTTTCCAGATTCAATTAACATCGTTTAGGTGTAACCCAAATGTGACCAAACTGTTTGTTCCCTCATAAGCTGTGCTAATGGACTTCTCTTTTAGGCCTCCTTGGTTTAGACCTTTTCGATTATATTTTAAAGCTTTACTGATACCCAAGTTGCAAGTGCTAACATCTTCCATGTTGCTATTTAGTCTTGTTTAAATTGCAAAAAACTTCACCGGTTACAGTATTGAAACACGCAACAAATAAGCAACTTCATGTTATTAATACGTTAAATTCAGGTTATCCAATACTTATACTGGCTGTCACAAATATATTAGTCTATATCTAGTAACATAAAACTTCATCACAACATCGTGTTATTATAATGTCATTGCTAAAGAATAATTTCACATGATGTTGCATCATGTTGATTACGGCATATTTTTAAATAAAATGTAACCAAACAAATACAATCAATGTAACATCATATTCCGCAATATTTTTATGAAAAAATATTTTTCAACGACGAAATGTTTTTATTTTAACAATAATTACACGAACATTCATCAGGAATCCATGGCATTTACTAAAATATTATTTGATTATAGTATCTAGTTCGATTTTACACCGCTTTTTTCCATCGTAAACGAATTCTTAATCTGGCTGGTTTAATTCTTTAAACTTGAAAATTAACAAATTAATAACTTTCACGAGGCGCATCAAATAATACAAAGCAAAATTATATTTTGCACGATAAATTTTGAATGGCATGAAGGTTAGCTCATAATAGGCCCAAAAAACTAGTTTTGTTTCGCATTAAGGATATTAATGTAAATAATTTTCGTCTTGGAGACCAGAGAGGAAATTTGCTTCCCGCTAAACATAATTCGCGATTACAAAGTTGCTCATAATTGTTTGGTTTTTGTCCGAGGAAAAAAGAGAAGAAAGTATTTTTGTTTTTGTTTTCACGCAAGTTTTGACAACGCGACATATAGGATTTCGTGTGAGTGTGAACAGACTTAAAATCTCTTTTAGTATCGTAGTCGCAAGCTTTGATAACGCGACATAGGATTTCGTGTGAGTGCAAACAGGCTTAAAATCTTTTAGTATCGTAGTCGCGAATACTTGCTTGTATGTAGATAACGCGCCTTGGATTTTTGTGCGAGAAAAAACGAGAAGGAAGTATTTTAGTTTTTGTTTTCACGCAAGTTTTGACAACGCGGCATAGGATTTCGTAGGAGTGCGAACAGGCTTAAAATCTCTTTTAGTATCGTAGTCGCGAATGGATAGATAATGCGCATTGATCAAGGGTAAGTCGCTTAGAACATTGAGGCAGGCTCAATTTAGAGTACAGCTGACCTCATTGATTGCAATTGCGGTACATTCATTTCACAGTTTATGGCACACTGTGACCCACTTTTTTGACATTTAAATTTTGAAATGTTAGAAATTGGCAGCCCTGCCAATGTTTGTTAATGTCGCCAAGCCGACAAAAGAATCCGACTATATTAAATGCCAGGGCTTTTGCGAGACGGTGGCTCACTTTAAGTGCGCTGGCCTAAGCAGCCAGTTGTTTACTAAAGTAAAATCCCACACCGATAATGTTCTCTGGTTTTGCGACGGTTGTCTAAAGCTATTGAAATGGGCTACTTTTCGCCCTACAATTGCTGCACTTGGTAACACTATTGCCGAATTAGTTACACAACAAACTGCCGCCATCAATGAATTGAAGGAAGTGATTCGTAAGGACGGAATGAAATCCGCTTATCCGGTAGCCTCGAAATCTGATATAACGCCGCGTGCTCCTCAAAACAACTGGCCGTCTATCCACCGTCCGGCACCTAAGCGCCGTAGAGAAGACCAGTTTATTTCCAACCGGGACATCATTGTTGGAACGAATGCCAATTTGTCGACGACAGTTGCCACTGTTCCTTTAGCGGAAAAAAAATTCTGGATTTACTTATCCAGAATTCACCCCGACGTACCGGTTCAGAACGTCCATGACATGGTAAAGGAATGCTTACAGTGCGACGACCCACCTGAAGTTGTTAAATTGGTGAAAAAAGATGTCGACATGAACTCGCTGCGATTTATCTCCTACAAAGTGGGTGTCGATCAAAAGCTCAAAACTGCCGCTCTATCACCAAGTACATGGCCCGCCGGAATTTTCTTTAGAGAATTTGAGGATTATGGGTCAAAAAACGGCCGTGGAGTAATAACAGTAACGCCTATGGTAGCTTCACCGGTTATTCCTTAGCCGAAGTTAGTCTACCGCCGGAGGGATCGGGGGGCCAGCTGGCCCCCCTTCCAGTTAAGTATATGTGTTTTAATAGCTTTCCAAAAAGTCAGAAAAGGTGTTTGTTTTCTAGCCCACTTGAACGAGTCGAGATCTGTGATGAATTAGTGGAAAATACTTTGCGTAATGAGCATCTGATTAATATCGATTGCGACATGCCTGTCATTGACTGTGACGTTGATGATTTTAATGTATACAAGGTCCCCTGTACCACGTTAGATAACCCACGGATGTATCAATACGATGTGCCTGATGGATTTCCTGCTCGGTCAGGTAATAATTTGCACAGTATATGCCCTGTTGAAGCTAGGCTGGATTCTGCACCCCTTTTAAATGAAGCAAACTTTCAGTCCAATGCCGAACGACCATTGTTTGTCGCCAACTCGTCCGCAGCTACGGATTCGAATGCCAACATGGAACGGAGTAGTGAACACAATAGCTTCATTGATGTGTACCGGCACGGTCATCTGGAATTCTACTATCAGAATGTGAGGGGATTGCGTACAAAAATTGACGAACTGTTTATTGCTGTCTCAGGCGCTGATTACGATGTCTTTGTTCTCACCGAAACCTGGCTAAACGACGAAATCAACTCACTTCAATTGTTTGAATCAAGGTACACGACATATCGCAATGATCGTGACTCAGAAAGCTCAGGTAAATCTCGAGGAGGAGGCGTCCTCATTGCTGTATCGAACCGATTAGAATCAAGACTCAATCGAAAGATCACATGTGACTTTGAACAATTATGGGTTGACGTCAGTACACATGACACTAATGTCTGTGTAGGTGCTGTTTACATTCCCCCAGACATCGCGGACAACGCTATAGCTATTCAAAAGCATATAGATACAATGCTTGCTGTAACGAACTCTTTAAAATCTCATACTACTCATTTGTTATTCGGAGACTATAACCAACCAGGCCTGGTTTGGAATACAAGTCATTCCGGACGTGTTTTTGCCGATCCTTCTGAATCCAGTTTTAGTAGATCCAGTGTGGCGTTATTAGATGGGATGTCATTACTCAACATGACACAAATATGCACGGTCACCAACAGGCGAAATCGTACCCTTGACCTCGTGTTCGTAAATGAAGAAGCGTCACTGAATTGCGATATTGCCGAAGCGTGCGAGCCGTTAGTTAATATCGACCCGCATCACCCTCCGCTCTTAGTTAAATTAGCATGCACTATACAAGCTCGCTTTGAAGAGTTAGCTGAATCTAGGGAATTTAATTTTTCTAAAACAGACTTTGTCGAGCTTCAGAATTCTCTACTTACAATCAACTGGGGAACCTTGTTAAGCCAGGTAGCTGACATTGATACTACTGTAGAATTATTTTCGCTGACGTTGAAACAATTATTCACTAATTTTGTTCCATCACCACGTCCTCGGCCAAAACCTCCATGGTCCAACCGGCGACTTCGTGATTTAAAACGTATTAGGGCAGCTGCGTTACGAAACTACTCCAGGCGACGAAATCCAATGACAAAACTTGTGTTTACCACAGCAAGCAATAATTACAAAGTATACAACCGCTTTCTCTACTCTAGGCATGTAATACGTACGCAGTCAGAACTTAGACAAAATCCAAAACGGTTTTGGTCATTTGTGAACAGTAAACGCAAAGAAAGCGGTCTTCCTACCAGAATGTTTTTAGGAAATGAAAATTCAAATACAGTTGAAGGCATCTGCGCTTTGTTTGCGAAACATTTTTCGAGTGTGTTCAACCAGTCTACGGCTAGCTCGATACAGGTGGAAAATGCGCTTCGTGACGTCCCCAGAAATATGATAAACTTGAGTAGCTTCAGTTTTACTGACGAAGATGTACTGGATGCTATTAAAAAATTAAAACCCTCTACATCAGCTGGTCCAGACGGCATTCCCGCCATTATCCTAAAAAGATGTGCAACGGCGCTTTGTATCCTACTGAAAATGATATTCAACAAATCTTTGTCGCAAGGAATATTTCCTGACTGCTGGAAAAAATCAGTGATGTTTCCCGTGTTTAAAAAAGGAAATAAGCACGACATAGCTAACTATCGAGGAATAACATCGCTGTCTGCTGGATCAAAATTGTTTGAGATTTTAGTTGGCAATGTCCTTTTACGTGAATTTAAGTCTTATATCTCCACGGATCAGCATGGTTTCTACCCTGGTAGATCGACAACGACAAACTTACTTCAGTTTACATCCCACTGCATTAGAAACATAGAAAGTGGTGCGCAAGTAGACACTATCTACACCGATTTGAAGGCTGCGTTCGATCGCGTTGATCATTCAATACTGTTAGCTAAAATTGAACGTCTAGGAGCTTCAATTCAGTTTACTGATTGGTTGAAATCTTACCTTGTTGACCGTTCACTAAGTGTCAAATTGGGATGCATTGAGTCATACAGCTTCGCTAGCTTGTCCGGTGTTCCTCAGGGGAGCAATCTAGGACCGCTACTGTTTTCCTTATATTTCAACGATGTCTGCTTCGGTATCCCATCCGGCTGTAAACTTATATATGCTGATGATTTAAAACTGTTCCTTGTTGTACGAACTGTAGCGGACTGCATTGAGCTGCAACGGTTCTTGGACTGTTTTTGTAACTGGTGCTTACGGAATCTACTGACCCTCAGTATATCAAAATGTTTTGTGATTACTTTTACGCGCAAGAAAAGTCCATTTCTGTGGAACTATATGGCATCTGGAGAACTACTCGAAAGAGTATCAGTAATCAGAGATCTTGGTATACTACTTGACTCACAACTCTCCTTCAAGCATCATTATTCACACATCATAGCTCACGCGAATAGAAACCTTGGCTTTATAATGAGAATCGCCAGAGAGTTCACTGACCCGTTTTGCTTACGTTCGTTATATTTTTCTCTAGTCCGCTCCATTTTGGAGAGCTCAGCAGTAATTTGGAGTCCGTATACCGAAATTTGGATCAACCGGCTTGAAGCAGTTCAAGCTAGGTTTTTACGCTATGCTCTTAGGTCTCTGCCGTGGCAGAATCCAAACCACTTGCCATCTTATGCTGACCGTTGTCGACTACTGGGGATCGACACACTGGAAAAGAGACGGAATATCTTCAAAGCCGTTTTCGTGGGAAAGCTATTAACCGGTGAAATAGACGCCCCAAATATTCTCTCCCAAGTTAATATAAATGTGCCCTTCAGAACCTTAAGGTCACGAGATTTTCTGCGCCTTACTTTCCACCGCACCGAATACGGTCAAAACGAACCCGTTAGGGGAATGTGTGACGTCTTCAATAATGCCTTTGAACTGTTTGACTTTAATTTATCGAGTGTTAGTTTTAAAAACAGACTTAAACAAATGTTGTAATGTGCGTTTCTTAGTTCAAAATATGTTATTTAAATTTGTTAAATGTTAGTTATTGTAATGTACATAGTTTGTAAGACTGAATATTGTAACGTCTTTGTAGCAATGACAAAAGATGGTGGGGTTTTTACGCGCACTTGAGGGTCGACCTCAGGTGGGCTTTTCCCCACCCCCAATTTTCATTGAGGCCTTAGAGGTCAGATGAAAGAAATCTATACCTATAAAGAAGGATTTCTGTCTGTCTGTCTGTCTGTCTGTCTGTCTGTCTGTCTGTCCTGTGTTCCTTATAGAATCAAAAACTACTGAACCAATCGGCGTGAAAATTTGCATGTAGAGGTTTTTGGGGCCAGGAAAGGTTTTAGTGATGGTTAGAGACCCCTCCCCCCACTAAGAGGGGGGGCTCCCATACAAATGAAACACAAATTTCTGCATAACTCGAGAACTAATCAAGCAAACAGAACCAAATTTGGCATGTGGGTGTTTTCGGTGACAAGAATTTATTCTAGGGTAATTTGAGACCCCTCCCCTCTTTATAAGGGGAATTATAACTCCTCTCCCCTTTAAGAGGGGGGGTTTCCATACAAATTTCCTCAGAACTCGAGAACTAATCAAGCAAATGGAACCAAATTTGGCATGTGCAGGTTTTCGAGGGCAAGAAAATTTTCTATGTTGAATTAGGACCCCTCCTCACTTTAAGAGGAGGGGCTCCTGTACAAATGAAATACCAATTTCCTCATAACTCGAGAACTAATCAAGCAAATGGAACCAAATTTGGCATGTGTGTGTTTTTGAAGACAAAATTTTTTTCTATGATGAATTGGGACCCCTCCCCACTTTAAGAGGGGGGGGGGCTCCTATACAAACGAAATACAAATTTCTTTATAACTCGAGAGCTAATCCAGCAAATGGAACCAAATTTGGCATGTAGGTGTTTTTGGAGGCAAGAATGTTTTCTATGATGAATAAGAACCTCTCCCCACTTTAGGAGGGGGGGCTCCTATACAAATGAAATACAAATTTCCTCATAACTCGAGAACTAATCAAGCAAATAGAACCAAATTTGGCATGTGGGTGTCTTCGGTGACAATAATTTATTCTATGGTAAATTGAGACCCCTCCCTCTTTATAAGGGGAATTGTAACTCCTCTCCTCTTTAAGGGGGGGGGGCTTCCATACAAATTTCCTCATAACTCGAGAACTAATCAAGCAAATGGAACCAACTTTGGCATGTGAATTTTTCGAGGGCAAGAAAATTTTCTACGGTGAATTACGACCCCTCCCCACTCTAAGAGGGGGGGCTCCTGTACAAATGAAATACAAATTTCCTCCTAACTCGAGAACTAATCAAGCAAATAGAACAACATTTGGCATGTGGGTGTTTTTTTTTTTGGTGACAAGAATTTATTCTATGGTGAATTGAGACCCCTCCCCTCTTTATAAGAGGAATTATATCTCCTCTCCCCTTTAAGAGGGGGGACTTCCATACAAATTTCCTCATAACTCGAGAACTAATCAAGCAAATGCAACCAAATTTGGCATGTGAAGGTTTTCGAGAGCAAGAAAATTTTCTATGGTGAATTAGGACCCCTCCCCACTTTAAGAGGAGGGGCTCCTGTACAAATGAAATACAAATTTCCTCATAACTCGAGAACTAATCAAGCGAATTGAACCAAATTTGGCATGTGTGTGTTTTTGGAGACAATTTTTTTTTCAATGATGAATTGGGACCACTCCCCACTTTAGGAGGGGGGGTCCTATACAAACGAAATACAAATATCCTCATAACTCGAGAACTAATCCAGCAAATGGAACCAAATTTGGCGTGTAGGTGTTTTTGGAGGCAAGAATTTTTTCTGTGATGAATTAGGACCTCTTCCCACATTAGGAGGGGGGGCTCCAATACAAATGAACTACAAATTTCCCCATAACTCGAGAACTAATCAAGCAAATAGAACCAAATTCGGCATGTGGAGGTTTTTGGAGGCAAAAATATTTTCTACGGTGAATTAGGATCCTTCCACACTTCAAGAGGGGGGGCTTCTACACAAATGAAATACAAATTTCCTCATAATTCGAGAACTAATCAAGCAAATGGAACCATATTTGGCATGTGGGTGTTTTTGGAGGCAACCATTTTTCCCATGATGAATTAGGACTTCTTACCTTTTTAGGAGGGGGGGAGGCTCCCATTCAAACGAAATACAAATTTGCTCATAACTTTAGAACTAATCAAGCAAATGGAACCAAATTTAGCATGTAGGAGATTTTTGAGTCTTGAATTTATTTTATGATAGTTAGAGACCTCTCACCCCTGTGGTAGGGGGATATGGACTCTCATACAAATAAAACAGAAATTTTTGCGAAACTCAAAAACTAATCCAACTCGAGAAATTCGAGACTCTTCCATAAAACATTAATCAATAACAAGACCACAAAAACTATCTATAGTAACACTAGATCATTCAGGACGAGCCGGTCGCGAGTGTTGCCGGTGACCCGCCGTCGGAAGCGCCGCCCACTGGGGGGCTTGCAAAACTCGAGAAGTGACAAAGATCATCCGAGATTCATGATTTATGTACAACACAGGTTAATTTGTGGCAATACGAAGTTTGCCGGGTCAGCTAGTAATAAATAAATAAATAAATAAATAAATGTCAAAACGATCAAACGGTCAATCTGAGCGCAGGCGAATTAGACAGGTTTCACATGATCAGCACCTCGGCAGCACAGTAAGGCACAGACTGAACAAAATTTCCATGAAAGAGGTGAACGGAATGTTCTCAGCGACTTACCCTTGGCATTGATGTTTCATAAAACATCTGTGTAACAATTGGTTGCATATAGGCTCCACCTCTTGCGCTTTTTCAATAACATAACAGTTCGATAAAGGTAACTGATGCGAACTTTTACCAGACTTGAATGTTTCAATTATAGTTGCGTAACCCTTCATACAACAAGTGGTGCTGCTTGGGTATAAATATTATGTAATTGAACTGAAAATGTTCGATAGTACATCCATAGACTAACCGACGTAACACTGAAGCCTCATTCCATCGTCAATACAAACGATCATTTCAAATTTTCGCTTAAGCCAAGACTCAAACAACAGTCGCTGTGCGAGAACGCCGCTCGCCTGCGCTGGCGCTGATGTCAGATATTATACAAGTAAACTAATAGCATTGGTAAATTTATAGCAACCTACTCTGCGTAGCGTGAAGACTGCACCAGGTGATGTTTAGGGAGGTGAGTTTTAGGGGTGTCAATGAAACGATGTTTTGTTAGAAAATTTGTTCGAAGTGTTACGTCTGTTAGTCTCTGGTACATCTAAAATTAGTATTAGGACAGGAAGTTTTGTGCTGAAAAACTTTATTTTTAATAGGTCCCACTTGCCCCGGGTGCTTTGAAGTGCCGACCTTATTTCGACCCATTTTTGAATGCTGTTTGTCAAATTAAACAACTAGTTTTCGGGTGTAATTTGTTAATACATTCATTATGTTTACCTGTTATCAGAAAAACATGTACTTTTACGAAAAACCTGTGGCCAAAATATCATTTATAGAAAGGTGCGTCAAACTTACAACGCAAATTGAAAATAACGATCAAATTTAAAATCCAATTTTGGTGTTTGAAATGCCTGTTATAAATAATCTAACTTTCAATGCATACGTTTGAGTTGTAGGGTACGGGAGGGTATTTCCAGCCCATTAAGCGGTAGCTTGAACAATATTCAGGAATTTCGTGGAAACCACAGACTAACAGACGTAACACTGCGAACAAATTTTCTAACAGAACATCGTTTCAATGACATCCCTAAAACTTGGAAAAAATACTAGCATCACCTGGTGCAGTCTTTGCGCTACGCAGAGTAGTTTGCTATAAATTTAGCAATGCTATAAATTTACTTGTGTATTATTTGACAACAGCGCCAACGCAGGCTAGCGGCGTTCTCGCGCAGCGACTGTTGTTTGAGTCTTAGTTTAAGCGAAAATTTGAAATGATCGTTTTTATTGACGATGGAATGAGGCTTCAGTGTTACGTCTGTTAGTCTGTGTTGAAACTATATTTATTCGAGACAAGATTTTTATACCAGTTGATAGAATAATATTTACTGAATATCGGCGTGTATTTTGATCTTAATGAAACGCTACTGAATTTGAGTTATAGTTGCGAGAAATGATGAAGTCGCTGCGACTAAATTGGGCCCATTTTCTATAGTGCTGTCTGTGTTTTTTAAATTCGACAGGCCGAACTAGCCAGTAAAGGGCGTAAATGCTTTTCAAAAACAGATCAAAAGCGAGACCGATAGATAACATGTCGGTATTGCCTAGATATCGGCTCTTTGAAGACAACTAGTTTTGCAGTGACAACAGCTTGCTGCTGGCGCTAGTGTATCATTGAATCGTACATATACACTAGCACCAGTAGCAAGTGGGTTGTCAGTGGTGTTACTAGATATGTTAACGAGATAGAAGAGCTTTAGGAGTAATTGCCTCACACACTGGTAGTAGTGTAACTAGAGCACCATATGCTGAAATTAAAAGCAGAATGCTGCAAGTGCTAGTGAATGAAAATTGATTTATATTTTCATATCAGAAGGAAATTTTTGTGTTTTTCCGTGATAAAAAGAAGTAGAATTGTTCTGTGATATCATATTCACAGCTGTTTAGTTTCTAGAATAAGTAAACGTGATCATAATTGTGTTTTCCAAACCATCATCAAGAGCAGATACGCGTAAGCCATTGCTGGTCGTTTTTCAGCCTGATTACGTGCCAGTGGAAAAACAGTGGTTTTGATGTTTATTGAATAAAATTTAGCAAATTACTTACATTTTTATGAAAATAGTTATAACACATTAAAGCCTATGAGTGCTGCATTCGTTTCAGTATTGTTGTATAGCGGCAAAGTTTTTATTTGGGAAAGCGCAGCAAAAAAGGTAATGTATGCCGAATTTAGTAGCGTGATACCCTCCCTTACCCTATATTTCATTTCTAGAAAGGTTCGGTTGGAGAAAATGAGGTTGAAGAGAGTTATGAGCTCCGTTCTCACTTAATATTCCCACTTGCCCCGGGCAACTTACTTGAATTTAATTTTTGTGTCAAATCTCTACTGATAAAGTTTTTGTTTAAAGTAATTCCCTACTTTTTGAATAAGATATTTCTGGCAAGTCAATGTCACAATACATCTATGTAAGTACTGGTCGCGGTGATGAATTCCCACAATATAATCAATATACATATATAGAAAGCCAGTGTCGCTGCAGTGCGCGTGGTAAACATCACACACGTTCAGATAGGGGAATGTCGTCGTGGTTGGGCCGCCTTTTTGACATTCGCCCATAACTTCCGTTTTAAAAAGATTTATTAAAATCTAAATAGATCGTTGGAAAGGTTTAAGAATAAGTTATACTCCTGGAAAATTTTGAATTGATTGCTTAAAAAATAGTAAAGTTATAGGCATGTACGTGAAGACAAAAAATGTTGTCATACTCGGGCCACGTTGTACAGGTTGGGCCACCGCTCTTAATCCAAGAAATACGCATTGAAACTCTATGTAGAGACATCAAAAGAATGAATTTCGTGAGCAACGGCCCATATAAGTATAAATATCCTATTTCTAATAACATCCTTGCGAAATTTTTGGTGATCTTGTAAAATCAATATTACTACAATCGCGTTTTCGGATGTGTACTACTGCAATGAAAAATCAACAACAATCTAGGTTTTTATTGTACTAATTAGGCTTTATTTCATCACATTTCCTGCGACTGACGTTCTCTAGCGAAAATTGCGCTTCTGTGCTTAAAATTATGGTGGCCCAACCATGACTACACAAGTGGCCTGACCTTTACAATAAGCGCTTTTGTAGCATTTACCCCCTTACCCTACCCAAATGCCTAACTGGACGTGATTTTTCAATAGCCTTCGAATAGAGCACAACACACTTAATAAATTTTCAATATTTATCCCGGTAATTTCATTTCATGAAACATTTCTTGAAGAAAAGTTAACTGCACTTGCAAAACTTTTTTTGTATTGTTTCAATCAGTGAGTTCAGTACGCGTGTTTTGAATACACGATTGAAACTCACAATATTGTGAAAAGTTAGCTGTCACAGTAAGAAGTTTTACAATGCTTGTACAAAGGTATCACGAGTTACTAAAACTGAAAAAATCGTGGTGGCCCGACCATAACAGTGGCCCGACGATAACGACATTACCCTAATGTATTTACATTATATATGCATATGTGTGTGTGCCTGAGATTCATCAAAAGGGGAATCTCATTGTCAAACTTTGATAACCAGTTTAAAATTTCAAATATGGCTGCCAAGTAATGTGATTGGAAACTTCGCTTGCTTCAAATTTCTGAAAAAAACCGGTGCAAAAGGGCGCAGTTGTGGGATTCAATTCATCCGGACGAAAAAAAAAGAATGTTTAAAAACATTTCACTGGCATGAAAACGATGAAAACACAGCGTTGAGCGCACTTATGACCAACGTAAATTGATATATACCATGTATATGACAATGCGAGCTGCCATATTTACTTTGCACTAACACATCTACACTAGTTCTGTGATTTCGAGCATTTTGTATGGAAAATTAGTTAATTTAAAAAACAAAACGTTGGATACACAAGATTTGCCGGTTTTTTTCTTACAGCTTTTATGTTTATGCTTAGAAGATTATTTCTAATATGTATTTTCACGGATATATCGAGGTGCATCATTCCAAATTGCGAGCGGAAATTTTTTCGTCAAAACGGTATCAAGATGTTTCAGAGGAATGTTCTTATATCAATTTCCTACGAGTAATAAAACAAAAAAGAAATTATTTAAAATGCTCGGACATGATTTTTCAACAAGCGACATGAGCAACATTTTTATCCGCCCGCGATATATTTCGTCTGATTTCTGATGGTAGACTTTTAAAGTGTTGATTATTATCCAAGACTGTTTTTTAGCAATCTAAGATTACTTTTTTATGGTTTTCTACGTAGTGTTGAGACGTGAGCGGGTAAATTTATGATAAAAAGGTATCAACTTGGCACAGTATATGAAACACGTCTCGGATATGACCGATTTGACTAATCGGACTGAAGTCATTTTAAGGTAGAATTTTGTCATCAATATTAAAAAAGTGATTTCTAAAAATGACTTGAATCAATTTAAAGATTTTCAAGCAGTAGCACAAGCACAGAGAACAGACATCCATTCAGGAACAAATTTTTCGGGAATACTTGGATAAAATTTCAAATTAAAGTCACCTAATATGCTAGCGACAACACCACTATAGTTTCCCAACTAAATGATTCATTTGATTTGCACACTGACAACCTTTGGCTCCTCTGGCGCTAGTATATATGGATTACCGTGTACCCCCGTGTAGAGATCAGGCTGTTTCATAGTGGGCTGATTATTTGCATCAGTGTTTATATGCAGAAACGAAATCTAAAACCACTTACTCTTATACTCCGAAACGTCAGTTATCTTGTGTAACTGTGTGTGGGTGATCAACTCATCGGTTGTGAAAACGCGCGAACAAATTACTAAAACACTTGGATACAGACTAGCGTCGCAAACGGTAGCAAGCGACTCATACTCATGATCGAACGACTCTACACCCCGCTGGAATGACCTTCCTTAATCTGAACATTTTCAATGTGAACCCCGTTGGTATGAATGCGTTCACATTAAAAACTGATCAAGCGTCATACACAATTGACGGTTAAGTTGACCGGGCAAATTAAAAAACAGCAAAAAAAACTTTTTTTTTGTTAGGGGGGACTTATAGCGAATTCATAAATTAACCTGGGTTCGTGCTAACTCGAACCCGAAATTTATGAACGATACGGGCAGTTTGACAAATCGACCCGTAAACCGTAATGCTAGACAGTTTTAACCTGCGCTTCAAACTGAATGCTGTCAGTTTAACCAGAATGCAATCTCGGTTAATTTATGAACGCTTTGACAGCACTTCGATCAAAACTGAGTGCCAATCGACCTGAGGCAGCTTAATTTATGAATTTGCTATTAGACTACTTTGTCCATTGAATTGAACTTTTGTAGTATATCCTTATTTGCTGTACGTGTCAGACAAACCAAACACCATTATACAAGTGATTGGCCATTTGCCGCTACACGTTCCCAGTCAGGTATGATATGGTTTATGAAACCAATAACCTTCCCGGGATTAGCAGACCAAAGCTCACCGGGAGATAAATAACCCTTGTCGAGAAATTTAAATCTGCTCGTATATAACGCACCACAACCACAGAGAACAGACATCCAAGCGAAAGGTCCCCACTTGGATAAAACTTATGTCAAATTAGTTGGGAAACTATAGTGATGATGTCGCTAAAGGCGCATAAAATTCTACACTAAACTCACAACAGCTAGCTTCTGGTGCTAGCATAACGCTCACAGTCCATATATACTAGCGCCAGAGGAGCCAAAGGCTGTCAGTGTACAAATCAAAAGAATCATTTAGTTGGGAAACTATAGTGGTGGGGACGCTAGCATATTAGGTGATTTTAATTTGAAATTTTATCCAAGAATTCCCGAAACATTTGTTCCTGAATGGATGTCTGTTCTCTGTGGTTTCACTTTCAAGATTGCAAAAGCGACAGATATCATTATCAACCCGACCAATGTTTTGCCTTTCTACTATATAAATATATAGTATAAAGGTATAGAAATCACTAGGAAAACCGGAAATGGAAAGAAGGTCCTGCGGGCCGAATGTTATATACCATTCGACTCAGTTTCGAAAACTGAGCATTTTCTGTGTGTGTGTATGTATGTGTGTGTTTAATCTCACTCACTTTTCTCGGTGATGGGTGGACCGATTTTAATGTTCTTAGTGTCAAATGAAAGGTCTAGGTGTCCTTGACGCACCACTATCAGAAGTGATTGTCATTGTTTGACTAATAGCATTTGTCCCGGTGATGCACTTCGGATGAAGTGCACTGCTGCGCTGGGAGTTGTTCTCCAAATATCAGAGGGTGCTAACAGCCCTCTTTCTAAGAACCTTAATCTTTTATTGAGAATTGCCGGACATCGGCATAACAGGTGCTTCGAGTCTTCTTTTTCTATGCCGCAGAAGCGACATGTATCATCATGAAGTTTTCCCATTAGCTTCAGATGATAGCGGCTCGGACAATGTACTGTTATAAGACCAGTATAAATGTTTAAATCTTTCTTCGAAAGCTCCAGTATTTTGCGAGTAATTGAAACGTTAGGAGAGATGAAACGTTTCGACTGCCTAGCATTGAAAGTGTTATTCCAATTTGATTCCACTTTCGTACATTCCCATGCTTTTAGCTCCATTTTTAAAGCAGAAGCAGATAAGCAACAGAAGGGCTCAGGTCCTACAAATTGATGAGATGATCCGAGTCTTGCTAGTGCATCAGCTCTCTCATTTCCATCAATTCCACAGTGACCTGGGACCCAGTACAAGTTGACTTGGTTACGACGAGACAATTTTTGGAGTGATTGAATACATTCCCAGACAAGTTTTGATGTGCATGTCGCCGACTTTAGAGCGTTTAGAGCTGCTTGGCTGTCGGACATGATGCATATATTTGAATGTTTATAGTTTCTGCGCAAGCACACAGTCGTACATTCTAGAATTGCTTGTATTTCAGCTTGGAATACAGTTGGCCATCTGCCCATAGAAATTGACATGTCTATTCCTGGGCCAGTGACTCCTGCTCCCACTTGATTGTCCATTTTTGAACCATCTGTATAGAAAACTGTCGAGCCTGGACGAATATCGGGACCACCATCTTCCCAGGAATCACGTCTAGGCTCAAATACACGAAATATTCGGTTGAAGTTGTATTTTTTCTCCATCCAATCTTCATTACTGGTTACAAGAGGATTAATACTAATAGTTTTTAGAATACTGAGATGACCTGTTAAATCCCCTTCAAAAAGGTTCATTGATCTTTTGATGCTCAGAGCACTTTTTTCAGCTTCTAATTGTATAAACTGATGCAATGGAAGTATATAGAGTAAAGCATCCAATGCCTTCGAAGGTGTACTTCTCATTGCACCTGTTATTGAGAGAGTGGCTAGCCTTTGAAGTTTTTCCAGCTTTATTTGGGTAGTTTTCTCTTTCGTTTTTGGCCACCAGACCAACGAAGCATAGGTAATCCTGGGTCTGACAATGGCCGAATAGATCCAATGGATCATCTTCGGTTTCAGTCCCCATTGCTTACCAAACGTTCTTTTACAGATCCATAGAGCATTTCCCAGTAAACCATTTGGTTTGTATATCTCGATTGCAACTGAGGTATACAAAATCATATCTGAACGAAAAAGTTATATTTCACGCCATATAAGAACATATATGTACCAAAGTGGAGGCGACATACGTGCGAAAATTTTGACAACTATTTGTAGTTCCATTTTGCGCCGTTTTTATAACACGCAACTAAATACTCCTGAATATATGATTAAGATATAATCAAATATTGCAATTGTCTATCCTGCTTTATAATTCACAGTCATGAATTGTATATGAAGACACGCACGACTGCAAAACAACTTATTGTTCACTTCGATTTGACATACTCTAATCATTATACAATTCCAATGTGAAATTCACATGAAAAGGATTTAATGTGAACTTTCTATTACGATTTTGTGTTATCTGGGTTGTTGCTTTGTTTACTGCTTGCTCTAGATGTGTGTTCCAATTGAATTTTCTGTCAAGAAATACTCCAAGATATTTAACAGTGTCTGAAAGTTTTAAAAGTGTTCCTTTCAATCTGATGTTATTTAATGTAAATTTTTTCCTTCTCGTAAATGGTATGATAGTAGTTTTATTGGCATTTATGCTGAGACCCTGCCTATCACACCATGATGAAATCAAATTTAAAGCCATTTGCATTCGGTCAGCGATAATAGAATCAAATTTTCCTCGAACAATTATGACTATATCATCTGCGAAGCCAATTATTTCAAAGCCTAGCGCCGTCAACTTTTGAAGAAGATCATCAACTATTAAAGACCACAGTAGAGGTGATATTACGCCTCCTTGTGGGCAACCTTTTACTGCTCTAATGCTTATAGATGAGCTTCCAAGGCTTGCTGATATCTCCCTTTTTGATAAAATTTCGCTAATCCAGTCGATAATGGATATATCGAAACCACGTTTCGTCATAGCCGTAATCATTGAATTATGAGATGAATTATCAAATGCGCCTTCTATGTCAAGGAAGGCACCTAGTGAAATTTCTTTCGGTTCAAAAGACTTTTCTAGTTTTTTTTACAACAGTTTGTACTGCTGTTATTGAAGATTTGCCTTCTTGATATGCGAATTGATATTCGCTCAAAGGATCTTTGGCTAAATATGATGATTTTATATGCTCATCAATTATTTTTTCCATTGTTTTTAACACAACGGACGATAAGCTTATCGGCCTGAAGGATTTTGGTGAAGTCTTATCCTTCTTATTAGCCTTCGGAATGAACGTGACCCGTACTTGTCGCCATACTGCTGGTATATGACCTAGTATCAGGCTTGATTGAAAAAAGTTTGTTAGAATAGGTGTTAAAAACGCCTTGCCCTTCTGTAGTAGTACAGGAAAAATTCCATCCCTACCCGGTGATTTGAAGGGTTCAAAAGTGTCAATCGCCCATTCAACCTTGCTTCTTGTAAAAATTTTTTTTGGCCAAAGTACAAGCATCATTCCTGTTTCTATCTAACCCAGTCATTTCACTCGCTATTTCGAGACTGTCTGTCCTGGTTTCAAGATTTACAGTTCTCAATGCCGGTGCACTTTGGTCTCCGCATGTATTAATGATTGAACAGGGAAAATGTGTTCTCATCATTAACTCTAATGTTTCCTTAGTTGAGTTAGTAAAAGAGCCATCCTCTTTTTTCAAAGTACCTAACCCATTAGAATGATCTTTAGCGAGGATTTTCTGCAATCTAGCAGTTGCTGGAGTATTTTCAATGTTTTCACATGTGTGCCTCCAGTGAATCCTCTTTGATCTTCGTATTTCCCTATTATAGGCAGTGAGAGGTTGTTTATACTCCTCCCACTGTTGTGTTCTTTTTGCCCGGTAAAATAATTTCCGAGTTTTCTTTCTAAATTTCTCCAAAGTTTTGTTCCACCAAGGACATCTCTATTCGTAGAGCGTTCCTTTGCAGGACAGCTTTCGTGATAAGCTTGTTGGATCAGGTTTGAAAGTTGTTTTGAGTTGTCCTCAAGTTCTTTACATGTCCTTGAGCAGCCTTTCAAGTTCTTGACTCCAACCTTCAGTTTCATATTATACTGATCCCAGTTTGTTTTCCTGGGATCTCTTATAATTTCCTTAAGTTGCTGATTAGCTTCGTAATCAAATATGATTTGCTTGTGATCGGACAAAGATTCTTCATCCGATACGTGCCAATTTTTTATTTTATCAGTCATCGTTGGACTGCATAGTGTTAAGTCAAGTACTTCTTGCCTTATTGCGTTTACAAAAGTTGGCTCTTCCCCTTTATTGCATATATCTATATCATTTGATGATATATAGTCTAAAAGGAGTTCACCTCTGTTATTGGTATCTGTGCTGGCCCAAACAGTGTGATGATGACACCCCGTTAGGCATACGGACGTTAGGCATACAGACGCGAGGCATAGTACGCTAGGCATAATGGATATAAGGCATACGGATACAAGGCATATAGACGCGAGGCCGAATAGACACGAGGCCGAATAGACGCGAGGCCGAATAGACGCAAGGCCGAATAGACGCAAGGCCGAATAGACGCGAGGCCGAATGGATGCGAGGCCGAATGGACACCTGGCCTAAAGATGTGCAGAGCAAAAGCAACACATATAGCATACGACGTGACATGCGGTTAATCCTCCGCTCCGTTAATCCAAAATTGATCCAATTACCGATTGGCTCAATGTAATATGCCAACCATTTGTTTATTAAAAAGAACAGAATGATTTCTTTGCAAAACACAGTGTCGTTTAAAACACGGAAAACACGTCAGTGGTGAAATAATAACTTTAACTATTTTCCATTTTCGATTTTTTTGTGTTTAGCGGTATTGGGTTTAATGTTCTAATATCCAAATTTTATCTTTTTGTTAAGTAAGAAGTACCCTCTGCAATAGTTCCACGACATTAGCCCAAAACCCACTAGCCCGAATGTAACATAACGAATGGCTTCGTAACCGCAAGGTTGCAGAATTTGCTTGATGAGCGAATCTTTGAAGAAACAAAACCATTTTACTTAAAGACGGGATTATTCTCAGGTCACTCATTACCGATCCTTCGTGCCGAATTTTATATTATCCCAATGATGTTCCTTATAGAGTTAATATACTGGTAAGAGGAGCTGTTGAGAATGCACCAACGAAGGATGATAACCTCATGCGACCTCGCCAGAGTTATATAATTGCATATTGATACAATTAGATGTAATAATCTTATCGAATACTTACTTATCTAAACTGAAATGATTCCTTTAAAAGTATCAAATATTCGCAGCCCGACTACGCCTTCAATCCTCTAGGAAAACTTGTTATCTATAATGTCGCAGAATAAATTTTTTCGTATATTTCGTCATTAAGTCAAAAAGTTACTTTTTTATAAAAATATATTTCGTGAATGTTACTTTTAGAAACGCAATTATTAACTTTTACCTGATGTTGTGTAGTCTGTTGTTAAAAAAGTTAAGGTTAAGTTTTGAAACGGAGTGTAGCACCCACGCTTTGCTTTCGGTTTTATTGAATCCCAAGAATACTAAAGAACACACAACACACAACAATGGCGATTTACCTGATGTTATTAATTGTTATGTAAACTTTATTTGAAAACTAGTCCCGCTCTAACCTAATTTATAAATGCTTTAACAAAAGATCACCGCTTATTCAGTGTGATAGCCACAAAAAGCGGCTTTGCCGCTTTAAATTTTCCAAAAGTTAAATCGATGCGAGGACTAGGGAAAACTAACTAGGGGTCGGTAGACCTAGGAAAACGAATAGACCCAGACAGATGTGATTTCTGCAGGGGGGCTGCCCCCCGCAGTGGCCGGCGCTTCCGACGGCGGGTCACCGGCGAACACTCGCCGTTGCCTGCGGCCGGCTCGCCCTGAATCTTCTAGGAAACACGTGATACTAACATGGTAAAAAGGTTTCATATCTTATGATAAGCATAACTCATAACTTGCTTAACCGAGCTTACTTTTGTCACCTCAATTTAATTGAATTAACGAATACGCCTCAAATGTTTTTAGCGATCAATTGAGAAAATTGTCGTATATTCGGGTTACTGTCACATTTAGGCAAGTGCCCTTCTGTAACACCTCCGTTACCAAAAAATCACAGAAAATGAAATTCGCGTTAGACAAAGATTTGAATTGGATCTATCACGCTGTATAAAACTTCGAAATGAAATGCAAAGCCAGATGACGCACCCTGTGCCAGCAGAACACAACTGTGTTTTTAGCTTGAAAAACAGAAAGCGGCTTTGTCGTCGATGTGAGAACTAGGAAAAACTAACTAGGGTCAGTAGTCCGAGGAAAGCGAACCGGTTCGCCCTGAATCATCTGTTTGCAGCATCTGGCTAGTAAGCTGACTAACCACTTCGATTCCTCATCGTTGTGCAGGTGATCTAATGTCTATTCGGCCTCGCGTCCATTCGGCCTCGTGTCCATTCGGCCTCGTGTCCATTCGGCCTCACGTCTATTCGGCCTCTCGTCCATTCGGCCTTGCGAACATTCGGCCTCACGTCCATTATGCCTTTTGGAAATATGCCCTCCATCCAGTATGCCTCATATCCATTATGCCTGACGTCTGTATGCCTAGCGTACTATGCCTTGCGTCCGTATGCCTAACGTCTGTATGCCTCGTGTCCCGTTCCCCAGTGTGATGGGCGTTTGCATCACATCCAATTACAAGTGCTTTGTTTTGTTTCTTGCAGTAAGAAACCAAATTTACCACTTCTGGTGGAGGTACTTCACCCAAATCTCCTGGAAAATATGCAGATGCTACGCAAATTTCAGTCGTGCCATGGGTCGTTGGAACCTCCATCATTATTGCTGTGAGATCTTTTGTAATCAATTCTGTAATTGGAAAACTTTTTATGTTTTCACTTGCTAAAATGGCAGCTCTTGGCGTGAGCTCACCTTCGGCGTAAATCAATTTACACGACTTTGTAGGAATTCCTTGTATCCTACCTTTATAGGTCCAGGGCTCCTGGATCAGTGCTACATCCAGGTTGCTTTCTGTGAATCTTCTACAAAGTACAGCAGTTGCTCCCTTTGCATGGTGAAGATTCACCTGGACAAATTTAACATTTTTTCTTTGTAATTTTATATGATTTGTGGTACGACCGGGCTGTTTTGGGTTTAGTCCTGCACCGTCGACACAACTGGGTCCTGGGATTTGACTGATTATATCAGCATCGCCAGTTTCCTCTTGGGTCTTATCGATGTCAGGGTCCCTCCTGAGTGCTGATTCCCCACTTGATTTGTTATTTATATTTATATTAAAAGTTTCATTAATTGTTTCCATCTCAATGGTCTTAATTTGCTGGGAGAAAGAATCAGCTGTCCGTTACCAGCTTAGAACAGAGGGAGCAAATTACTGCACGGGGTGCCCTGGTACCATGCAGGCTCCGTTCGACCTTGGGAGACTTAATTAGACCCCCCCAAGCATTCATCCTTAGGCACGGGTCGCGTTACACCGAGGATTGGGGTCCTCCTCCGCAATTTACTCAGAATGCAGCATGCTCCAATGTTGCTTGCTACATTGGGAGCAAACGTTTTTTTTACAAGATTTTCTGCGGAAGAGACTCGGTGTGCAGATCTAGATGGATCCATCACGTGTTTGTCATGGAGCCATCCAGCGCTGCACACCGAAAGACAAATCTCAACACTCCTCCTTTATCCTGGCTTGTGACAGACAGTTTGGGTCCTGATCCAATTTCCCCATCACTTGTTCACTCTTTTTATGGAGTTACACGTGCTAGTTCATCAGCGTGGTCCCTCACTGGCGGAGTTTAGGTGTCCCATAGGTCGCTATTGAATTTCATACTGATCGGAATTTTAGTTCAAAAGTTATGTACAAAAATACGAAAAAGATGGGGCTTGATTTTCTCGTAGGTCCCTTAACCGATTTGAACCAAATTGATTGTATATGAAAGAGGAGCCTTGCAGACTCTTAACTTCCAAATTTCATAACGATTGGACTTGTAGTTTGAAAGTTACATAAAGAAATGTGAAACAATAGTATTTACAACATATTTTTGTTACATATAAGCATTAATTCAATGTAAAACATCACACGATTTATTATCATTTGAAAATTACTGTTGAGATCTATCAAACGAAACCGAGTTATTGATAATCGGACGGTTCATTCAAAAGTTATTGAAACTTTAACACTTAAGCACCGTATAACGTATATTAAATGTTGATTGTATTCAATGTGTGTAATGTATGTGTGTATGTATGTATGTATGTATGTATGTATGTATGTATGTATGTATGTATGTATGTATGTATGTATGTATGTATGTATGTATGTATGTATGTATGTATGTATGTATGTATGTATGTATGTATGTATGTATGTATGTATGTATGTATGTATGTATGTATGTATGTATGTATGTATGTATGTATGTATGTATGTATGTATGTATGTATGTATGTATGTATGTATGTATGTATGTATGTATGTATGTATGTATGTATGTATGTATGTATGTATGTATGTATGTATGTATGTATGTATGTATGTATGTATGTATGTATGTATGTATGTATGTATGTATGTATGTATGTATGTATGTATGTATGTATGTATGTATGTATGTATGTATGTATGTATGTATGTATGTATGTATGTATGTATGTATGTATGTATGTATGCATGTATGTATGCATGTATGTATGAATGTATGTATGTATGTATGTATGTATGTATGTATATGTGTGTTTGTGATGACAATTTGCAATTTTGAAATTTGCATTGAAATTCACGAAAAGTGTGAAGCATGTCAATTGTCTGAAGATTTTGAAGCCTCTTAGTGGAAGTGGAATACGAACTCTGAAATTAAAGAAAAGAGAAAACTTTTTCCAACTAAATTCCACTATTTAATATTTATTTACGACAGATACGTATACCTTCAACGGCTTCGAAATAAGGCACTGATGAAGCCTGCACGTTGTCGGCGAACAACGTATCTGTCGCAAATAAATATTAAATACAGTAGTATTTCGAATTTGGCAACAAATGCGTTTCGCCTATGTTGCCAAAATCAAGACCCTTTTTGATATGAAAAAATTGAATTGAATTGTTCGAAACATTCTATAACCGCAAACTTTTTTTCATGAACACACTAAGGGCAATATTTTTTCGTCATTTAAAGTAATGCGGAAACTGACTGATATTTAAGCGTACTTTTGGAAGTAAAACATTGTAAGACGGAATAATTTCGGATCGCACTGATTAAAAGCAAACGCACGGATTGGCTATACAAATTCAACTGACTCATAAATCTATTTGTTCCCTTACTGTTGCATCTGAGAATAAATGTGACGGAGCTTATCGCTGCGTCCTCTATGGACGAAATGGATTATTACGATTTGTCTTTTGCTTTGCCTTTGTTAACGATAAGTAAACGAGAACAATATAGTATCTATATAATTTAAGCTGTTTTGTGCGAAATGAGTCAGTTGTTCAAAATACACGATCAAGAACGATCACGATAGTTTTATTTGACCGAAAATTCGTCCCGTGCCGAAGATCATACTCTCGTTTCGAAGTCGATTGGATGCTGCTGCGGTTCACTACCGTTTTCTGGATTACTGGTGGAAGTTACTAATAGATCGACACATTTCTTTCGTTTGCGGTTGGTGCTGCCGGTGTTCGAACTTGCTGTGCTATTGGATGAGCAGCAACATACTGGTGCAGTGACCAGGATTGGATCGAATTTCGTGCTGCTCGTCATACCTGTAGCTATATCATCATCTTAACAATAATATAAATTTCGAAATGGCGGAACAACAGAAAACCACTTTACTTTCACGGCGGGATACGATAATAGCCGCTTTGCAACGAACAGAAACGTTTGTAGCTGAATATAATGAGGAGCGCGATAAGCTGCAAGTTCCTCTGAGAATTCAATATTTGGACAATATGTGGGCGACGCTGGAAAGTGTGCAAGGACAATTGGAAGATATGGAAGCGTCTTCTGAGGACAGACAGTTACTAGCCGATGCTCGCGCCAGTTTCGAACCACGGTTTTTTGCGACGAAGGCCAATCTTATTTCAAAATTCCCCACTTCTGGTTCAAACAATTCGCGTACGCCCGTTTCTGCTGCCTTGTCAGGAATAAAGTTACCTACAATCGCCCTCCCTGAGTTTGACGGAGATTATAATCAATGGTTGGCATTCCATGACACATTTTTAGCCCTCATTCATTCCAATCAAGAAGTTCCTGCAATCCAGAAATTCCACTACCTGAAAGCTGCTGTTAAAGGAGAGGCAGCACAATTGATTGAGTCTATTGCGATCAGCTCAGGAAATTATCAGTTGGCATGGGATACACTGATAAGTCGCTATGCAAACGAGTACCTGTTAAAAAAGCGTCACTTGCAAGCTTTATTTGACATACCTTCCATGGAAATAGAAACAGCTGCCACCTTGCATTGGCTAATTGACGAATTTCAACGCCATGTTAAAATTTTGCATCGGTTGGGAGAGCCAACAGAACTATGGAGCAGTATGTTGGAGCATTTGCTTTGTTCGCGCCTTCATGATGACTCTCTCAAGACATGGGAAGATCATGCTTCAACATTAAGTCATCCAAACTACGAATGTTTAGTAGAGTTTTTACAACGACGTGTAAGAGTTCTAGAATCGATCGCTGTCAACCATCATATATCTCCATCCAGTGCGTATGTGCCAGTTTGTCCAGTACAGTGTCATGCAACAAGTGCTTCCAGTAGCACTGATCGTTGTCCGGCGTGCAGCCAGCCGCATTCGCTAATTCGTTGTGATATGTTCCATCGCTTATCCCCAGTTGAACGACAACAATTTGCATACTCAAAACGTTTGTGCAACAATTGCTTAAGAATCGGTCATATTGCGAGAAATTGCACCTCGGAATTCAGTTGTAGAAAATGCTATCGTCGCCATAACACTTTACTGCATCCGGACGCCATCGAGAGCCAAAGAACAAGTGAAAATTCAGTACATTTTGTTGCAGAAAATACGATGCCACAACCAACAGAATCGACTACACAAGCCACAAACATCGTTACAGAATCAACCCCAAGCATCGCGATTAGTGCATCAACGCAAAATCAAGCTGAAAGTGTTTTTCTCATGACAGCCATTGTTTCAATTGTCGATGCTCATGGTCAATCGCATTCGGCTCGTGCATTATTAGATAGCGCATCACAGCCTAATCTAATTTCTGAAAGGCTGGCGCGTATTCTGCAGTTAAAAAAGAAAAGGGCCAACGTCACAATACAAAGTGCGGGTAATCTATCGAAAACCATAAGTGCTTCAGTTGCTACGAAGGTCAGATCGAGAAGAAACTCATTTTCATGTGATGCTGACTTTCTTGTCATGGACCATGTCACGGCTAACCTTCCGAGTAACGACGTATCAATCGCAGATTGGAAAATTCCAAATGATGTGTTTTTAGCAGATTCAACATTCAACAGTAGTACACCCATCGACTTAGTTCTTGGTGCCAAGCATTTTTGCTCGTTTTTTCCCACTGCAGCACGTATGGAACGGGATGCGAATTTGCCATTATTAGTTGAAAGTGTGTTTGGCTGGGTGGAAACTGGCGCCGCAAAAAATCTCAATTCCAACGCAACTCGATCGTTACCGGCTGCTAATAATTCCTTAGTGTATTCACAACCGGATAACTTAGAGGCATTCGCTTTTTGAATTTAATAATTCAAGGGGGCCGGGATGTTGCATCTGAGAATAAATGTGACGGAGCTTATCGCTGCGTCCTCTATGGACGAAATGGATTAATACGATTTGTCTTTTGCTTTGCCTTTGTTAACGATAAGTAAACGAGAACAATATAGTGTCTATATAATTTAAGCTGTTTTGTGCGAAATGAGTCAGTTGTTCAAAATACACGATCAAGAACGATCACGATAGTTTTATTTGACCGAAAATTCGTCCCGTGCCGAAGATCATACTCTCGTTTCGAAGTCGATTGGATGCTGCTGCGGTTCACTACCGTTTTCTGGACTACTGGTGGAAGTTACTAATAGATCGACACATTTCTTTCGTTTGCTGTTGGTGCTGCCGGTGTTCGAACTTGCTGTGCTATTGGATGAGCAGCAACAATAATATCCAATAATAAGTACAATAGCAATCAATACAAAGGTTTGTTAAAGTTTATTAATTTAATAGTAAATGTAAGTTAGGGTTGTTCATTAATCAATTTGAAATTCGTATCACTTCAACATCGGACACCACAGCTTTTATTTCGACCCGCAATAAGCTAATCTTCACTCGAACCGTTAGATTGGGTTTCGTCATCGTCACTGTCTTCGACCAACCTGTTGATTAACCTTGGCTTCATCCGTTCTGCAGCGAACACTGTCGACGTTCGACGCTGTGTCAATTGTACGCCAGGAACATCGGCTATCAAATAGCGATCATTTCCTAGCGCTTTCTGAACGACGTACGGCCCCTTGTATCGTGGTTCCAATTTCCGACTCTGCCCGGTGGCCTGCAGATCTTTTACAACGAGCACGAGATCGCCTTCGTAGTATTTCCTGGCTGGCTTCCTGCGCTCATCGAAGTATTTCTTTTGCTTCTGCTGCTCCACCTTTATTCTCGCTTGCACTAACTGTTTTAGCTCACCCGATCGACCTTCAGGGCACTCACTGGCGAACATCATCGTTAGCTGGTTTTCGACAATGTCTCGAGGATTGTAGCTGAAAAGAAGTGTGTTTGGTGACAGCTTGGTTGTGCTGTTAACCATCGAGTTCAACCCCCACTGAATGATTCGCAAATGTTTGTCCCAGTTTTTGGTATCCTCCTTCACCATGCACCTTATAGAATCCAAAACACTTCGATTGGCACGCTCTACTTGACCGTTTGCACGCGGGGTTCCAACCGCCACCTTCACATGTATAATCCCCAACTGTACACAAAAACTCTCGAACTCCTTGGATGTATACGCAGTACCACGATCTGTGATGATGCGTTTCGGTTTCCCAAAGGTTGCAAACACCTCGTTTAACATTACGATCACTGGGCCAGTTTTCGTATTACGGACTGCCTTCAATATCACATATTTCATAAAACCATCCACTAATACCACAAGATATTCATTTTGAAGCGATGAGCGAATGAACGGACCTAAATGGTCCAGATGAATAGTATCAAACGGAACTGGATTCTTTTCGATTGGCTGCAGCAGACCTTCCTTTGCACCTACTTTGCCCTTCACATACGCACAATGAATACACGATCCGATGTACCGTTTCAGGTAGCTTCGCATTCGGCGAAACCAGAAATTTTTCTTCACCGCTTCAATCACTTTATCCACTTCCTTATGACCAAGGTCATCATGGTAACATCGTGCCACTCGCCAACGTGCACGATTTGGTACCACCCACTTCAGTCCGTCACTGCATCTTCGCATCACGCCCTCCTCCTTCAGAGCGTATTCTTTGTAAATTTGTCTGCCCCTGTTATCCACTGGTGGAGCTGATAAAATTTTCATAATCTCGTGCAGCTTTTCGTCCTCACGCTGCAACAGCTTCAGCCACTGATCTTCACGAATGCTCACTTCCATGACATGTGCCACTACTGGTTCCGGTTCTTCGCATTCCGGCTCTTCAACGGCATTACGGCTTAAGCAGTCTACATGTTTCATCTTTTCACCCTTCCGGTGCACTAGTTCATAGTCATATTCCTGTAGTTTTAATAACCATCTTGCCACTACCGGTAACATTTGCTTCTTATCCACAGTCTTTTTAACGGCTTCACAGTCTGTTACGATCAGAAACTGTCTTCCTAGCAAATATTTTCTATACCTTTCCACTGATTCCACAATCGCTAAAGCCTCAAGCTCATAGCTATATTTTCGATTCTCGGTTTCAGACGTTTTACGACTGAAATAGCTGATGGCATGAAGACCGTCATCCATCTTTTGCAGCAGAACGCCCGACAGTCCACGCGAGCACGCATCTGTGTGTAGTTCGATGTCTTTCTCGGGATCGTACATAACTACAACCGGTCGACTAATGAGCACTTCTTTAAGGTTCTGAAAAGCTTGCTGCTGTTGTTCGTTCCAGACGAATTCTGCCTCCTTCTTGGTCAGTCTAGTTAATGGCTCCGCTGTAATACTGAACTCCTTCACAAACCGTCTGAAGTAGTTAGCGAGACCGAGAAACTCTCTAACATTTCTCACGTTCATTGGAATAGGAAATTCCCGAATTGCAACGACTTTCTCAATTCCCGGTCGAATCTCACCTTCACTTATCTTATGACCCAAAAAGTTGATCGATGTTTTGAGAAAATGCGTCTTCTCCAAATTTGCCGTTAAGCCGTGTTCGCTCAGCTTGCCTAGAAATATTTCAAGCTTCTTCATAACGTCTTCGATATCGCCGCCTCCGAATGTCACATCGTCTAAATACGCAACAAATTCCAACGACCGCAGTGGCGCAATAACTGAATCTATCATCCGTTGAAACACTGCACTTCCGTTCGATAAACCAAATGGCATCTTTAAATATTCAAAATGCCCATGCGGAGTTGAAAATGCGGTAAATTTACGGCTGCCTTCCGCGATAGGGATTTGATGATACCCGCGGAATAAATCCATGGCAATAAACAAATGTCCTCCAACCAGTCTGTTTAGACAATCTTCAATTATTGGCATCGGCCACTTGTCTTTCACCGTTCTCGCATTCACGGCCCTGTAGTCGACGACCATTCTCCAATCTCCATTCTTTTTTCGTACAAGCACTATCGGACTATTATATGGTGACTTCGACGGCTGAATTATGTTCGCTTCCATTAACTCCTTCACTGTTGATTCAACTACTTTCTCCCGAGAATATTCCAGGGGATATTGTTTTGTATAAACGGGCTTTTCCGAACCAGACATTTCGATCACCATCTCGCAGTCCTTTGCCGTACCCATTTCATAATTTTTCGCAAAACAATGTCGGTATCGTTGCACTACTTCCAAAATTCTTTCCCGTTCTTCTTCGCCATCTACGTTGATTTCCGTCGCCTCAATGGGTTCAAATGCTCGAACATTAAACACATCTCGCCGGCCACCACTAACAGCTGCATCTTCATCTTTATAGTCACTGGAAACAATTTGTTCTATTCGGGCACTACCCTTTTCTTTGATGAAACGTATGTCTTCACGGTCAAGAATATCTCGACCGATAATTACTGCATTAGCTTGTACGTGATTCGGGACTACGTACACAGCCAATTCCAGATTTAATCCATCGACGATTAGCACTTCAGTGCTTTTTTCCGTAACATTCACTTTATTCCCGCCGAACCCGATTAACACTAGATCACATCGTTCAATATTACTCAAAGCACGGCGGCAATTTTGCTTTATGGTAGTAACTGCCGATCCACAATCGTACAGCGCGTCTAGGTTACAGTCTCCAATTTGCACATTTTTAACAAAATTGCTCTGTTGGCTGATCTCTTGCATTATTCTGGCTTTTTTCTTAGAACCAAACTTGCCACAGTTTTTCGCTATGTGGCCCTTTTGGTTACAGCGAAAACATTCAACGCTTTGTATTTTTGCACTGGTTTTCTCACTACAGGTTGCAGCAACGTGTCCTACAGTGCCACAACGATAGCATTTCATGTTCATTGTTCCCGTCGGCTTAACAAATCGCGATGGCGTAGCACGAGAATTGTTTTCGGCTGGCTTTAGATCTTTTAGCTCAACCAACCACTTCAGCTGCTTCAACAAATCCGGTAGACTTTCGACCTGCGCGATGGTCCCGTAGCGACCTTCTAGACCCGATACGATATATTTTATAATAGCTTCGTCCGGTAGTTTTCCTTTCTTTCCCATCGCAACATGGCTATAAAAGTACGTTTCTATACTTTCACTAGCCAACTTTTTTCGGCTCATCATCGTCTGATGTATGCTAACCACATCTACCGAACTGGGAAAATCGCGTATCAATTTCGTTTTGAACTCTTGCCATGTCGTCACTTCGACACCACTAAACCACAATTTTGATGCACCTTGCAAGTTGACGATGCCACACTGCAGCTTCCACTCATCGTTTGCCTTATACAGAGCAGCAGCTTTATCAATTGTTTCAACCCATTGTTCCGCCGTTGGGGTGGTAGGGACATCGGGGTCGAAAGCTACAACAATATCTTTAGCATCGCGCACGTCGAATCGTCGTTCAGTATTTCGCACACCCAGAACTTGCAACGCGTCGATTAATTGTTTTAGAGTTTGTTCCGCCATTGAATCGTCAGCCTTTGTCTTCTGCAATTTAACTTTATATCGTGGGTGGGTCTTTTTTGACAATTGTTCAAAAAAACTGTCTCGTCGTGCTTCTGTGGGTGAACCAAATGTTTCTCCTTCCGAATCGGATGCACTCTTGGGGGCAATCTGGATCTCTTTCGTTAATCCACTAGATACACCACCCGCGCAATCGCTATCTTTGCCGATAACCTTTTCAGCAACTATTCTGGAAATCTCTTCCAATTCACTTTCATGAACACTCATCACAAGTGACCGACATCCGATTATATTTGCCCACAAACCGGCCACGAAGAAATTTATCGCCCACGATATCAAAATTTTAGAACGTATTCCGTGACACAGTACCGATCCTGTCTACAGTATTGTAAGACGGGATAATTTCGGATCGCACTGATTAAAAGCAAACGCACGGATTGGCTATACAAATTCAACTGACTCGTAAATCTATTTGTTCCCTCACCTTTTATCCAATAATAAGTACAATAGCAATCAATACAAAGGTTTGTTAACAATACAAAGGTTTGTTAAAGTTTATTAATATAATAGTAAATGTAAGTTAGGGTTGTTCATTAATCAATTTGAAATTCGTATCACTTCAACAATATTTTGTGTTGCCAAAAACGGATACTTTTCTTGCCAAAATCGAACCATGCCAAAACCGAACCATGCCAAATTCGAAATCCCACTGTAGTGGGATTCAATCGGAAAAAGTTTTTTCTTTTCTTTAATTTCAGATTTCGATTGCCATTTTCTTCACTTGCTGTAACTCGCAATTAGAAAAGAAAAACAAAAAGCGAAGAAAAGCAGTTAATGTAAGCATTTAGATATAGTGGTGTATAGGATTTAATATACTAATGGATTGATTTTTCCAAATGAATTTATATAAATTGCAAACAATTTTTGCGCATCAATAGATGCTGTTTCCAATCAATAGATACTAGAGCTTAGAAATTTTATATAAAAATAAGAGAAAAACATTGTACGGTACTAATTTTGTACGATTTGTTTTCGTTAGTGATACTTTAAAAGACAGAAATCTTATGGCATGTATCATATTTTAATAAATAAATCGAATTGACAAGCACTGGAAATCATTTCGATCATATTTCCCATTCTCAAGCATGTTTATGACACAGCTTTTGCACTATTCGACCTCATCTTGTTTTCTTGTTTATATTTATTTATTTCGTTCTTTTTTGTGGAGAAGGGAAAAGCCCATTGGAGTTAACCCCTGTCAGGTTTCTTCTCCAACAGGCATAAAACATCCTCATCTTTTTAATTTACATTACGTTGGTATACCTTTTACAATTTGTAATAGTAACCTCCAGTGAGCATTAGCTCTTTTAAGGAGGTATGTTTGCGACATTATGCGATTAACTCAGCCATCATAGGCATTTTTTCGGTGTCAGTTCGATGTTACGTTGTAGGTGGGTAGCAGCGTTGAATGATTGGTGGTGGCGGTGCGGTATGGCAGAGCGGTGTGGCGGTAGGCATCGGAAAATAAAGAAAACGTTGAAGTGTTTCAAATTAGTGGCATCACGGAAGATATTGTTGGATCTTGTGTTTCAGCATTTGCTTCACAGCAAGCGTGAATTTTGCAATACTGGAAGCAGTTCTGCAGCTAACTGGGAATTCATTGTATAATTTACAGCCGATATATGTAAGCTTTTTTCGTCCAAATTCGGTGTTGGGCGTTATTAGTGAGAAAGGACCAGTTTGCCGAGAGGCGCGATTCCTTTGGATTGTTGTAACTGTTGTGTTATGATGCACTGAATTCGTCGCAATTCTGTGCATGTGAACCAAAGTTTGAAGTTCGCACAGAGCTCTAACAGGTAATATGGAATCACTTGCAGAGTATAATGAGATAGTTGGGTGGAAGTATGGCTTTTTTAGTACGGCTTTCAGGCATCTATTTTGGATGGTTTGCAGCTCACGTATGTTGGATCGGCTAGCTCTGCCCCAGTTCACAGTGAGATATTGGAGTCTGGAGTGAATCATCGAGAAATATAACTGTTTCATCCAATTTTGTGGCACAAAAGAAGAAATTTTCCTCAGAATTCCACAGCAAGCTGCCAATTTCTTTTGCAGATTGCGAATATGTGGCAACCAGCTCATGGTGGAATCGATAGTCAATCCTAGGAAGGTGTATTCGTTGACTTCCTCAATGACATGTCCTTTAATTTGTATAGTATCATGTGATGGGACACGTTTCCTTGGAGAATGTATCACCATAAACTTCGTTTTACCGAGATTCAACGAAAGCATATTCGTTTCGAAATAGCAATTTAATAATTCTAAGTCGTATTTGGCTTGACGTTGAATCAATTCGCATGTACCGGCTCTGTAAAATACTGAAGTATCATCCGCGAAGAGTCTAACTTTACCGTATAAAGGCAATCTGGAGAGATCGTTAACAAACAAAAGGAACAGTACCGGTCCCAGGTTGCTACCCTGGGGAACACCTGTTGTTATAGTTGTCGTGGAGCTTTTGCATTTTTTGATTGATACATATTGTGATCGATTAGACAAGTAGGTTCTAATTAGTTGTAATGCTGTTCCCCTTATTCCATATGCTTGAATTTTCTCTAGAAGCAACTCGTGGTCAATGGTATCAAAAGCTTTTTTTAGATCAATGAAAATCGCTCCAGCTAAACTGTTGTTGTCTAGTGTATCGTAGATATCTTCCATTAGATCACAAGTAGCCGATGTCGTACTAGATTGTTAGATTGTCTAAATCCATATTGGTGAGCGTAGATTGTTCCAAATTGCCTCATGCACGCCGTTATCCTGATTACAATTGATTTTTCAAGGATTTTATTCAGCACTGACAAGGTAGAAATCGGACGATAGTTGGATACATCCTTCGGGTCACCTGATTTAAATATGAGTACTACTCTTGCTATTTTGAGGCTGTCGGGGTATAAACCTGTTTCAATTATCTCGTTGAAAATTTCTGCCAGAAGGGGGGCTACAACACGGTGGTGCTGCTTTACAAACGAAACTGGAATGCAATCAGGCCCAGATGCTTTCTTTGAGTCTAGCTTACTGATAAGTAGGGTAACTTCATTGGTGTTGGTAGCATTCAAAAATATCGAGGAACGTTGGGATGTCAGTGTACCAAATTTTTGGACATTTCGGTCACTATTTATGCTTACTGCCAAACGCTGGCCAACAGTGCAAAAATGTTCATTGAATATATTGCATATGGCAGATAGGTCAGTTGTATCTCTTCCATTTGTACACAGAACTGTAGGCTGGTGACAAGTTTTCCCCTTTCCCAGAATTTCATTAACAAATTTCCAGTTTTTCCTTTGATCATTTTGGTCTAACAATCGTTGATAATAATCTCGCTTACAATGTTTTTATTGCGCAGCAGTTTTGATGCGTGTGTCAGTACTCTTTTAAACTGTTCATCGGTTGGGTGTCTTCGGTGGTCTCTAAGTGCTTTATCTTTAATGCGAATTAGTTGTAGCAAATCAAAGTTCATCCATGGGCAGTGTCCTTTTACTCTGGCTTCTAATGTTACTGTTTTCGTGCATCGCGACAAGGTTTGTGTGTATGTATTGATCAGGTGAGTTAATTTTTCATTTGCAGTCATCGACGGATTAAATGCTACTTAAATGCTATTTTGGCAAAATATGCGGCTACTTTACTGCTAGCCCTCTTATAGTGCTGACAATGCCATTTTGCAGCTAGTTACCAACAAGAAGAATTTAAATAGAATTGTAGATGCCAATTTACAGTTATGCAGTCAAAAAGCTGATAAACAACAACCTGCAGTATAAAACGCCAAGGATGCTAATAAACGACAGATTTACTGCTTATTTTAATGCTTATTGGTTACCTGGGTAGTTACAAATGTGTTGTAAGAAGTGAGCAGTCTGAGATATTCCTGAACAATGTTATTGGTACTCAAATTAACAGGGATATTCATATCTCCAACCAGAATTCTTTCGCGGTCACGAGGAGTACTGGCTAACATGCATTCCATTTCTGCAAGAAACCTTCTTGCTTCGAAAGATGGAGGCCTATATATTGCGTGAAAATCGATCATCTTACCATGAAACTTAATCACGCATTTAATGTGATGAAAACCATCCAAAGTTCTATTCTGACAGACATCTACTTCTAAGTCAGTACGAACAAATATTGCTAAGCCACCATGCGATTCATCTCGACAAGAAAAAATCCCTCGATAGCCTGTTATCTGGAAAAGGCTGGTGTTGTTTGATTTCACCCAAGTCTCACTCAAAGCAATTATGTCAACTTTTCCTTTGTATCCGTGCAACATTTCTTTAACTGAATCGAATTTGGCGAGATCATTCATTCTTCTAATATTCAATTACAATATATTAAAAGATTTTCTTTCTGTGCATTCTTTATTATCTAACCATTCTGTTATACATTGATATTTATTATTGGAGAACATTGTTTTTATAAATTAAAAAAAAAGACAATACAAGGTGCTCAGCAACCTACTACCGGCGCTTTGGGGACTGTTCCAGTCGCGTAGATTCCATTACCATTGAATCAGATCCCGATTTGTCAAGCGGCCTCTTTGAATACTTTTTCACCATCTGCTGCAAATCCTGCTGACAGCGAACTATATCAGTTTTCGAGCTATCGGTCCGTTTCATCAAAATTGCTCCATTACGTCCAGGCCATACATATTTGCAATCGACAGACTGCTGAACATCACGCGCATCTTTAAGCAATTGGGCACCATGCACAGTCAATTCATCACGCATTGTGACCCTACCGCCGATACCAGCGTAAGACGAATCTACACTTGCAGCTAGCAGTTGTCCATGCATTCTTTTCCTGTTGAGCATCTCTTCTTTGTAGCGCTGATCCGAAAAACAAACTTTAATCGGTACCGTTCTATTGTGTCTAGCGGCTGGATCATCTTTTCGCTTCTAGTATAGCATCTTCAGTCAGTGTGTATCCAACAGCAGCAGTAGGACTACGTCTTACGGCAAGTTTTGAAATAGGGTGTCATTCCAAAAAATCGAAAAATGCGAGCGTCACGAAAAATGAAAGGTTTTGAGCACTAATAGCTCAGCGGTTTTCTGATTGATTTTCAATATTCTTACACCAATCGATCGGAAAATCTTCTAAGAATTGACCTAAATAAAGAAAAGTATGTATTCTTGATGTTGAACTATTGAAAAATTTAAAATAATGAACCTATGTTTTACCAAAATTCTCGCTTCGTGATTGGTTGGAAGATTCTTTGCGATGATCTAAACCTATACCAATTTGATATCTGTGCTTGGGAAGTAAGCCAAAACAAGTGACAAAGCTTCCTCATTTCAACAAGATTTCTTAACACCGCGGTTAAACCTAGACCGTTTTGATGTCCTTGCTTGGGAAGTGAGCCAAAGCCCCCTCGTGCCAACAGATTTCTTACGAACGCGATTAAACCTAGTCCAATTTGATGTCTGTGTTAGGGAAGTGTGCCAGAAAAAATGACACAAGTTCGTTGTCCCAACAGATCGCTAATTCTTTACTGCGAGACGATTAAACCTAGACTAATTTGATATCTGTGTTGGAAAAATGTGCTACAGCTGTAGTGTTCGGTTATAATACGACTCTGTATGAATACGCATGCTTGCCGTTTCATTAGAAGTGTAGTGAAAAGATGTGCTGTTGATAATATAGGATTGGATTGGTAAAATCCCTGCAACGTGGGGAACCATGAGTAATAAAAACAATCTTTAATTTCAGTAGGGTAGCAGGAAAGCAATAGTTTGTGTTCTTGATTTTGTTAAATTGTTTTCAAATGCACATTCTTTTGAGAATTGAACGTATGCAATGTTACTACTTTGATAAATGTTACGTACAACGCATGTAGCATGTATATATGTTGCTACTATCACTACAAAGAGACTTACGTAGTCCTGCGTCACCTATATACACGGTCGTGTCTTGTACACAACCCGTCTGGTTTTTAGCAAGTGTAGCACGATTCAGACGTTCGACTTCCAGTTCGAGAGTTTCGAGCTTCGCCGATGTTGCTTGTTGCTTACCAAACAAATTGTTGATATCAGTCTTAATCGCACTATGTTCCATTTTCATTGCTTTGATTTCGTCCAGTACCGAGTCCAACTTATCCGATAAGAAACTTTGAAATTTTTCTACTTCAGTTACCGTTGTTTTAACAGCTCTCATCTTCTCACGCGACTCACGAACTTCAGCCAGTACAGTGCGCACCTCTTTTAGCACCTGTTTTTCTACAGCAGCTCCGTGGGAAATCTGTTGAAAAAGCTCCTGACAGTTAAGCGAGCAGAAATACTGTTGCTCTCTAAGTTTCCGGACAGCATTACCAATGATATTTTTGCACTTAAAATGCTCACATCGGTGGCAATATTCACACTCAATCACTTTCCTCAGATCTTTCTCCTCTTTATTGCACGTAACACAAATTGTTACATCATCCGACAGACTCGACATGTTTGTTTTGATTAAGCTAAACAACAATATTGACACAGAGTTAAAGATAACGAGCGCGATCTATGCTTGATCGATTCTATGCACGGTGTATATATAATATATGCCGAAATATTTCAAGATATCAATACATACGCAATGCCAGTAACAGAGCCGATATATTAGGACAAAACAAACGCTGCCTTTTGCTTGGTCAACCTTCGAAATAATGATTTTGTAGAATATCCTGGATCAGCCCTCGAACTAATTATTTCAATCCTTGCTGCACCACTCTTTCTCACTAGTACACACTGTTGGAGAAAATATTGCAACGAAATTATCACAGAATTTAAATTATTTGCGGAGCTCAATTCCGGGTTATATGTCGATGACAGAGTTGCCAGTAAACTATATATATAGCATAGCATAGCATAGACAACCGTACACATCATGGGTGGCTGATATAATATACTCGTAAATACACCATACACCTGGCCATGTCCTCACGATTGTAGAAATGGGTACTTTAGTTGAACGCCTACTTTAAGAGGATGCGCAAAAACTCACGCAATCTTCATAAGTATTCTTGAACCCAGCAATATACAATATGAATATAATATTAAAAATAAAATTAAATAGAGCATACATGGGAAAAATAGAACAATCTCACCATCAATCCGTCGAATGAAAAATAATTACGTCAGTTTCCATCAGTGCATCTAATATCCAATAATTAATTTAATTTTTCCTTGCGATATCCACGTGCATTATATATATATATGCGCAAAAACTCACGCAATCTTCATAGGTATTCTTGAACCCAGCAATATACAATATGAATATAATATTAAAAATAAAATTAAATAGAGCATACATGGGAAAAATAGAACAATCTCACCATCAATCCGTCGAATGAAAAATAATTACGTCAGTTTCCATCAGTGCATCTAATATCCAATAATTAATTTAATTTTAATTTAATTTTAATTGATTGAAGATGCTATACTAGAAGCAAAAAGATTGCTGCCGAATGATCCAGCCGCTAGACACAATAGAACGGTACCGATTAAAGTTTGTTTTTCGGATCAGCGCTACAAAGAAGAGATGCTCAACAGGAAAAGAATGCATGGACAACTGCTAGCTGCAAGTGTAGATTCGTCTTACGCTGGTATCGGCGGTAGGGTCACAATGCGTGATGAATTGACTGTGCATGGTGCCCAATTGCTTAAAGATGCGCGTGATGTTCAGCAGTCTGTCGATTGCAAATATGTATGGCCTGGACGTAATGGAGCAATTTTGATGAAACGGACCGATAGCTCGAAAACTGATATAGTTCGCTGTCAGCAGGATTTGCAGCAGATGGTGAAAAAGTATTCAAAGAGGCCGCTTGACAAATCGGGATCTGATTCAATGGTAATGGAATCTACGCGACTGGAACAGTCCCCAAAGCGCCGGTAGTAGGTTGCTGAGCACCTTGTATTGTCTTTTTTTTTAATTTATAAAAACAATGTTCTCCAATAATAAATATCAACGTATAACAGAATGGTTAGATAATAAAGAATGCACAGAAAGAAAATCTTTTAATATATTGTAATTGAATATTAGAAGAATGAATGATCTCGCCAAATTCGATTCAGTTAAAGAAATGTTGCACGGATACAAAGGAAAAGTTGATATAATTGCTTTGAGTGAGACTTGGGTGAAATCAAACAACACCAGCCTTTTCCAGATAACAGGCTATCGATGGATTTTTTCTTGTCGAGATGAATCGCATGGTGGCTTAGCAATATTTGTTCGTACTGACTTAGAAGTAGATGTCTGTCAGAATAGAACTTTGGATGGTTTTCATCACATTAAATGCGTGATTAAGTTTCATGGTAAGATGATCGATTTTCACGCAATTTATAGGCCTCCATCTTTCGAAGCAAGAAGGTTTCTTGCAGAAATGGAATGCATGTTAGCCAGTACTCCTCGTGACCGCGAAAGAATTCTGGTTGGAGATATGAATATCCCTGTTAATTTGAGTACCAATAACATTTTTCAGGAATATCTCAGACTGCTCACTTCTTACAACACATTTGTAACTACCCAGGTAACCAATAAGCATTAAAATAAGCAGTAAATCTGTCGTTTATTAGCATCCCTGGCGTTTTATACTGCAGGTTGTTGTTTATCAGCTTTTTGACTGCATAACTGTTGTAAATTGGCATCTACAATTCTATTTAAATTCTTCTTGTTGGTAACTAGCTGCAAAATGGCATTGTCAGCACTATAAGAGGGCTAGCAGTAAAGTAGCCGCATATTTTGCCAAAATAGCATTTAAGTAGCATTTAATCCGTCGATGACTGCAAATGAAAAATTAACACACCTGATCAATACATACACACAAACCTTGTCGCGATGCACGAAAACAGTAACATTAGAAGCCAGAGTAAAAGGACACTGCCCATGGATGAACTTTGATTTGCTACAACTAATTCGCATTAAAGATAAAGCACTTAGAGACCACCGAAGACACCCAACCGATGAACAGTTTAAAAGAGTACTGACACACGCATCAAAACTGCTGCGCAATAAAAACATTGTAAGCGAGATTATTATCAACGATTGTTAGACCAAAATGATCAAAGGAAAAACTGGAAATTTGTTAATGAAATTCTGGGAAAGGGGAAAACTTGTCACCAGCCTACAGTTCTGTGTACAAATGGAAGAGATACAACTGACCTATCTGCCATATGCAATATATTCAATGAACATTTTTGCACTGTTGGCCAGCGTTTGGCAGTAAGCATAAATAGTGACTCACATACAATATACAATATGAATATAATATTAAAAATAAAATTAAATAGAGCATACATGGGAAAAATAGAACAATCTCACCATCAATCCGTCGAATGAAAAATAATTACGTCAGTTTCCATCAGTGCATCTAATATCCAATAATTAATTTAATTTTTCCTTGCGATATCCACGTGCATTATATATATATATATATATATATATATATATATATATATATATATATATATATATATATATATATATATATATATATATATCTATACCTATAAAGAAGGATTTCTGTCTGTCTGTCTGTCTGTCCGTATGTTTCTTATAGAATCGAAAACTACTGAACCAATCGGCATGAAAATATGCATGTAGAGGTTTTTTGGGGCCAGGAAAGGTTTTAGTGATGGTTAGAAACCCCTCCCCCCACTAAGAGGGGGGGCTCCCATACAAATAAAACACAAATTTCTGCATAACTCGACAACTAATCAAGCAAATAGAACAAAATTTGGCATGTGGGTGTTTCCGGTGACAAGAATTTATTCTATGGTAAATTGAGACCCCTCCCCTCTTTATGAGGGGAATTATAACTCCTCTCCTCTTTAAAAGGGGGGGCTTCCATACAAATTTCCTCATAATTTGAGAACTAATCAAGCAAATGGAACCAAATTTGGCATGTGAAGGTTTTCGAGGACAAGAATATTTTCTATAGTAAATTAGGACCCCTCCCCACTTTAAGAGGGGGGGCTCCTGTACCAAAGAAACACAATTTTCCTCATAACTCGAGAACTAATCAAGCAAATGGAACCAAATTTGACACGTGGGTGTTTTTGGAGACAAAAATTTTTTTATGATGAACTGGGACCCCTCCCCACTTTAGGAAGGGGGGCTCCTATACAAATGAAATGCAAATTTCCTCATAACTCGAGAATTAATCAAGCAAATGGAACCAAATTTGGCATGTGAAAGTTTTATAGGGCATGAATATTTTCTATGATGAATTGGGACCCCTCCCAACTTTAAGAGGGGGGGCTCCTATACAAACGAAATACAAATTTCCTCATAACTCGAGAATTAATCAAGCAAATGGAACCAAATTTGACACGTGGGTGTTTTTGGAGACAAAATTTTTTCTATGATGAACTGGGACCCCTCCCCACTTTAGGAAGGGGGGCTCCTATACAAATGAAATGCAAATTTCCTCATAACTCGAGAATTAATCAAGCAAATGGAACCAAATTTGGCATGTGAAAGTTTTATAGGGCATGAATATTTTCTATGATGAATTGGGACCCCTCCCAACTTTAAGAGGGGGGGCTCTTGTACAAACGAAATACAAATTTCCTCATAGCTCGAGAATTAATCAAGCAAATGGAACCAAATTTGACACGTGGGTGTTTTTGGAGACAAAAATTTTTTCTATGATGAACTGGGACCCCTGCTCACTTTAGGAAGGGGGGCTCCTATACAAATGAAATACAAATTTCCTCATAACTCGAGAGCTAATCAAGCAAATGAAACTAAATTTGGCATGTGAAAGTTTTCGAGAGCAAAAATATTTTCTATGGTGAATTCGGACCCCTCCCAACTTTGAGAGGGGGGGCTCCTATACAAACGAAATACAAATTTCCTCATAACTCGAGAACTAATCAAGAAAATGGAACAAAATTTGGCACGTGAGTGTTTTTGGAGACAAATTTTTTTTCTATGATGAACTGGGACCCCTCCCCACTTTAGGAAGGGGGGCTCCTATACAAATGAAATGCAAATTTCCTCATAACTCGAGAATTAATCAAGCAAATGGAACCAAATTTGGCATGTGAAAGTTTTATAGGGCATGAATATTTTCTATGATGAATTGGGACCCCTCCCAACTTTAAGAGGGTGGGCTCCTGTACAAACGAAATACAAATTTCCTCATAGCTCGAGAATTAATCAAGCAAATGGAACCAAATTTGACACGTGGGTGTTTTTGGAGACAAAAATTTTTTCTATGATGAACTGGGACCCCTGCCCACTTTAGGAAGGGGGGCTCCTATACAAATGAAATACAAATTTCCTCATAACTCGAGAGCTAATCAAGCAAATGAAACTAAATTTGGCATGTGAAAGTTTTCGAGAGCAAAAATATTTTCTATGGTGAATTCGGACCCCTCCCAACTTTGAGAGGGGGGGCTCCTATACAAACGAAATACAAATTTCCTCATAACTCGAGAACTAATCAAGAAAATGGAACAAAATTTGGCACGTGAGTGTTTTTGGAGACAAATTTTTTTTCTATGATGAACTGGGACCCCTCCCCACTTTAGGAAGGGGGGCTCCTATACAAATGAAATGCAAATTTCCTCATAACTCGAGAATTAATCAAGCAAATGGAACCAAATTTGGCATGTGAAAGTTTTATAGGGCATGAATATTTTCTATGATGAATTGGGACCCCTCCCAACTTTAAGAGGGTGGGCTCCTGTACAAACGAAATACAAATTTCCTCATAGCTCGAGAATTAATCAAGCAAATGGAACCAAATTTGACACGTGGGTGTTTTTGGAGACAAAAATTTTTTCTATGATGAACTGGGACCCCTGCCCACTTTATGAAGGGGGGCTCCTATACAAATGAAATACAAATTTCCTCATAACTCGAGAGCTAATCAAGCAAATGAAACTAAATTTGGCATGTGAAAGTTTTCGAGAGCAAAAATATTTTCTATGGTGAATTAGGACCCCTCCCAACTTTGAGAGGGGGGGCTCCTATACAAACGAAATATAAATTTCCTCATAACTCGAGAACTAATCAAGAAAATGGAACAAAATTTGGCACGTGAGTGTTTTTGGAGACAAATTTTTTTTCTATGATGAACTGGGACCCCTCCCCACTTTAGGAAGGGGGGCTCCTATACAAATGAAATGCAAATTTCCTCATAACTCGAGAATTAATCAAGCAAATGGAACCAAATTTGGCATGTGAAAGTTTTATAGGGCATGAATATTTTATATGATGAATTGGGACCCCTCCCAACTTTAAGAGGGGGGGCTCCTGTACAAACGAAATACAAATTTCCTCATAGCTCGAGAATTAATCAAGCAAATGGAACCAAATTTGACACGTGGGTGTTTTTGGAGACAAAATTTTTTTCTATGATGAACTGGGACCCCTCCTCACTTTAGGAGGGGGGGTTCCTATACAAATGAAACACAAATTTCCTCATAACTCGAGAGCTAATCAAGCAAATGAAACCAAATTTGGCATGTGAAAGTTTTCGAGGGCAAGAATATTTTCTATGGTGAATTAGGACCCCTCCCAACTTTAAGAGGGGGGGGCTCCTGTACAAACGAAATACAAATTTCCTCATAACTCGAGAACTAATCAGCAAATGGAACAAAATTTGGCACGTGAGTGTTTTTGGAGACAAATTTTTTTTCTATGCTGAATTGGGACCCCTCCCCACTTTAGGAAGGGGGGCTCCTATAAAAATGAAATGCAAATTTCCTCATAACTCGAGAACTAATCAAGCAAATGGAACCAAATTTGGCATGTGAAAGTTTTCTAGGGCATGAATATTTTCTATGGTGAATTAGAACCCCTCCCCACTTTAAGAGGGGGGGCTCCTATGCAAACGAAATACAATTTTCCTCATAACTCGAGAACTAATCAAGCAAATAGAACCAAATTTGGTATGTGGAGGTTTCTGGAGGCAAAAATATTTTCTATGGTGAATTAGGACCCCTCCCAACTTTAAGAGGGGGTGCTTCTACACAAATAAAATACAAATTTCCTCATAATTCGAGAACTAATCAAGCAAATGGGACCATATTTGGCATGTGGGTGTTTTTGGAGGCAACCATTTTTCCCATTATGAATTAGGACTTCTCACCTTTTTAGGAGGGGGGGGGCTCCCATTCAAACGAAATACAAATTTCCTCATAACTTTAGAACTAATCAAGCAAATGGAACCAAATTTGGCATGTGAAAGTTTTAGATGGCAGAATTTTTTTTCTGTGGTGTATTACGACCCCTTTCCCTTTTAAGAGGGTGGGCTCCCATACAAATGAAATACAAATTTCCTTATAATTTGAGTACTAATCAAGCAAATGGAACCAAATTTAGCATGTAGGAGATTTTTGAGTCTTGAATTTATTTTATGATAGTTAGAGACCTCTCACCCCTGTGGTAGGGGGATATGGACTCTCATACAAATAAAACAGAAATTTTTGCGAAACTCAAAAACTAATCCAACTCGAGAAATTCGAGACTCTTCCATAAAACATTAATCAATAACAAGACCACAAAAACTATCTATAGTAACACTAGATCATTCAGGACGAGCCGGTCGCGAGTGTTGCCGGTGACCCGCCGTCGGAAGCGCCGCCCACTGGGGGGCTTGCAAAACTCGAGATAGTGACAAAGATCATCCGAGATTCATGATTTATGTACAACACAGGTTAATTTGTGGCAATACGAAGTTTGTCGGGTCAGCTAGTATATATATATATATATATATATATATATATATATATATATATATATATATATATATATATATATATATATATATATATATATATATATATATATATATATATATATATATATATATATATATATATATATATATATATATATATATATATATATATATATATATATATATATATATATATATATATATATAAATTATGCTATAAAGTTTCACGTTAGCATAAAAAAAATTTATTCACTATACTTTTAACACTTGATCGTTCCTAACTACACACAAGACTGAATTGAAAGTTAATTCTATAAGGCTTATATCTACTGAATCTGCTGATGCGTCGTTTCCTCGGGTGGTTCGATTCTGATTCAACCTTTGTCCGCGTGGTTCGATCGGGTCTTGCAGTCGTCATCGGTTGTTGATCGATGGTTGCGTTGATGGTTTGGTTCCTCGGTTTGTTGCTATGGGTCCCGGCTGGGTTTTCGCTGACGTCTTGACTTCGGGTGCGCTTTGGTCGGGTAGTTGTGGTGTAACGCCTCCCCTCTTAGATTGTCGTCCGTCCTCGGGCGATTTACCGAAAAGGATGAGACTTGGTAATGGTGTCGGTTTAATTTGCTTGATAGGGTCTTTAGGTTCCGTGGTGGTTCCAGCATGGTTATGGATTTCTAGAAAGGATTCTTCCTTTGATTTGATTTTTCTGTTGATAATATAAATAGTAAGAGAGCAGATAATGATTAGTATGAGGAGGATTCCTCCTCCGATGGTTGTTCTTCTTTTAGAACGATGCAAATCCAGTTTTACGTCCTGGAGGCTGTTCAAATTTTCCAATTTGAGGTGAGAGAACTCGTTTTGTTCTTCCGTGTAGTTTAGTTGTATCATCTTGCTTCCAAACACTGGAAGGAGGTATTCTTCGTTATTTTCCAGAGAGACTTGGCTATTGTATGTAATGTTCATCACTTTTATTGTGCAATTGTTTGCTTCTATGATTGTCGGAGTGTTGATCAATCTAGAGCTGTTGCATGAATCGGAAATCAGTACTTTTTCGTTTGTGTCAATAAGTATGATTCCTTTCTTGATTTCTTCTACACGGGTAGTTTGTCTTACGGGTTTTATGTCGCATTTTGGTGTGCGGTGATTTAAGAGGTTATAGATGCATTCGTCCTCGAGAAGAGTTGTCTTTTCACATATGTCGCAATGTTCAGTCTGTTTGTAAATGGAGTCTCCATGCTTTGCCACCAGCTTTATGTTTGTGTGGATTCGTGTGTTATTTATGTTGAGCGGTTGAATGTTGATCAGATCGAACTCGTTGTCGTCCAGAATGGGTATTTTCACCAGTATTAGAATTTCGCATCGGCCTACAATTACGCTTCCTGAGCTATACTGAAATATTTGGTCTAAGTAATCTAATTTTAGTTTCTGTGCATTTAGTCTGTTAAAAATATATTTTTTCTCTTCAAATGAGAATAAATTCCTGTTTAAAACGCTAAATTTGACAAATTCTATTTGTTCTTCTATATTACTAAGAATTTGGATTATTAGGTCAAGGTTTATGATCAGGTTGATGTATTCCAAATCGGCCCTAACAGTTAACGAACTGTTCCTTTGCTCTACGATGTGTTTGTTAATCTTTTTGAGAATATCCGTAATATTATTGATTTTGTTTTGTATTTTTTCATTGATGATTATTTGTCTTGATAGAGATTTCGAGATTGAATTTTCCTGTTTTGCTAGGGTACCTAAACTCTGATTTATGATTTCTAGATCGTCATTGTCTGGATTGCCTGGATTGTCTGGATAACAATTTTATCACTGATCCTAATGCATTGACTAGTGCTCTTCTGGTTCTGTGGGAATACAAACTCATCAATTTTCCTCTAGCATATTGGATTTTGAAATCTAGTGTGTTACGTAAATGGTCAATGATTTTCAGGTTTTCAGCTGTTCTTTCGATATAGTCTATGTTATTCTCGATAGATTGGATGTTAATTTTATGTATAATCCTCTCAAATCCTAACCTTATCCTGACTTGTTTTAGCTTTATGGCTATTATGCCATTGTTATGGGATACATCTTTAAATTTGGTACTGTTTATTAAGGCGATGAATGGTAAACTGTAACGAGAATTAAATGATTGGTTTATTGGTTAGTTTTTTATTCTGTTTTTATGTATTTTGATGTCGTTGACATCTTCAAATGTTAGTTCATTGTTGGTTTTAACGGTTGTAGTTTTAAATGGGTCTTTATCTTTTGTTAGGCGTTGTGAGTTTTTAATATACTTAATGTCGCCAGGGTAAAGATTTGTGGGTTTTTTGTTAGTTTCGTGCTGTTGTTCATATTCGTTTTTTCGCCTATTTAGTTCGATTTTTACCGCTGACTGTAATTTTTTTGCTGTTTCCGATATCTCTTCCATATTTGTTGTTCCTGAGTTATTGAATATTAAGTTTCGCGGTTGGTTTTTGATGGCTGAATGGAAGCTATTGTTGTAGATGTCTATTACGATGTTTATTTGTTCGTTTATCGTCAGATTGCTAAACTTCGCCTTATTCGTGCGGAAAATTTCTATTAGTGTCGAGTGGAACCGTTCCACTATACCGTTCGAGTTCGATCCACTCGCGAAGTGTATTTCGATTCTGAGATCGTTAAGGAATCCTACGAAGTCTATAGACCTAAAAGATGGCTCTTGGTCACATACTATAGTCTTCGGTCTTCCGAACTGTCGAATGTGCTCGGTAATCGCGGTTTTTATGTCAATGATAGTTCTAGTGGTTAATGGGATGATGTTTGCGAATTTGGAAAAGGAGTCGACTATAGTGAGCCATTTTTGCCCTTTTAAAAAGAAAATGTCTATATGAACTCGATCGAAAGGTTTTTCTCCAAATATACTCTTTCTTATTAGTTTCGGTGGTTTTCTGTCATATTTAGCTTTTTTGCAAATATCACATGAATTGATAAAAATTTTGAGTTTTCGGTCGAGTTGTGGGAAAAAATGGGTTTGCATTATTTGGTTCTTATTTTCCTTTATGCCACGATGCCCATTGTGGTGTATGTTTCTTATGGTTTCATCCTGCTCTTCTTCCATTCTTATGTCATCCAGTAAGGTTTCTGAAATGAAAACTTTGTATATATTATTACTTGAGAAGTGTTTTTTGTAAGTTTCTTGGACCAATTGTGCTAGTGACACGGGGACTTTTAAGCAATTTACACCCTTCGGGTTGAGGGTTCGTTTTAATATTTCTACCACGTTTTCTTCGGTGTATTCTTTTCTGACAATTGTGTGTCTATGGAATTTTGGAAAGACTTGCTCGTACGCTGATAACTCTATATTACCAATTTTAAATAAAACTTGCGTTCTGAAAACATTGATTGGCTTTTCGGTATATCTGATAAAATAATCGTCGCTTGTGTCTGCCGAGTGTACCGTCATTATGTCGCTTTCATCATCCGAATCTTCTGCTGCTCGCTCAGACGGTTCAACGTTTAAAGATAGCGATGATTGCGAATGCATGTTTAAATGGTTTTTCAAATTTACGCGTGACAATGCGTCGGCGACTACGTTTTGTTTGCCTGGTTTATAGATAAGTTCATAATCAAATTCTTCTAAAGCCAATTTTCCTCTAATAATTCTATGGTTTGCGTTACTAAGTGAGAAAGTTAGTGGTTGGTGGTCTGTGAACATTTTAAACTTCCTTCCATAAAGATAAGACCTGAAGTGTTTCACTGCCCATACAATTGCCAGGAATTCTTTCTCTGTCGTTGAGTAGCGCTCTTCTGTTTGGTTTAATGTCCTTGAAGCATATGCGATAGGTCTGTCACGCCCTATCGGTCCTTGTGACAACACAGCGCCTATGGCATAGTCGCTTGCGTCTGTTGTCAGTAAAAATTCTTTATTGAAATCTGGGTAAGCTAATACCGGGTCAAGCATTAAAAGTTCTTTACATTTTTCAAAACACCTTTTTATTTCGGGTGTAATTTCAAATTCAGTTTCTTTCCTGAGGAGTGCTGTTAGTGGTTTAACGATTTTTGCGAAATCCTTGATAAATCGCCTGAAGTAACCGAGCATTCCTAAAAATTGCCTTATTTCTTTTTCACTTGAAGGTAGTGGCCATTGTTTAATAGCTTCTATTTTGTCGCTATTTGGTCGTACTCCGTCTTCAGAGACTGTATGACCTAAAAACTGAGTTTCTTTTCTAAAAAACTCGCATTTGTCAAGTTGAATTTTTAATCTCGCGTCCTTTAATTTTTCAAGCACTTGAGATAGATTTTTTGCGTGTTCTTGAAGGGAGCTGGAGAAGACAATTATATCGTCCATGTAGACGAAGCAGCATACTCCGATTAAGTCTCTTAGAATGCAGTCCATGACTCTTTGAAACGTCGCTGGGGCGTTCTTTAATCCGAATGGCATACGAGTGAATTCGTATTTGCCACCGTTTACCGAAAAAGCGGTTTTTTCTGTATCTTCCTTTGCCAACTGAATTTGGTGGAAGCCAGAAACCAAATCGATCGTTGAGAAGTATTTTGCTTTACCTAATTTATCCAGAATATCCGTGATTTCTGGTATGGGATATTTATCATTGATTGTTTTTTCATTAAGTTTTCTATAATCAATGACTAAACGAAATTTCTTTTTGCCAGACGCATCAGGTTTCTTTGGGACTACCCATACAGGAGAGGTGTATGGTGATATAGATTCCTTGATTATTCCGTCCGCAAGCATTTTCTTTATTTGGTCTTGTACCTCACTTTCGTATACGTAAGGATATTTGTACGATTTGGAGTGTACTGGCACATTGTCGACCGTTCTGACGTTGTGCTTTATTTTGTGGGTGAACGACAGTTTATCTGTCTCCACGTAAAGAACGTCTCTATAGTTGTTGATCACTTTCTGGAGGGCATGCTTCTCTTCATCATTCATGTGATCGTCTCTAAATGTGTATTTCGCAGGGTCGACCGTTTTTGGTAAATCCGTCAGGTCGAACGGGTCATTTTCAATTTCTTTATCTAAGTCATTAGAAAGTTTGAGTTCGTTTGCGTTAATTTCGATCGATGTTTCTGAGTGATTTTGCACTGCTATAAAAGCTACGTTGTTTGTGCTTCTGTAGAGGCCTGGTAATATTGAAAAATTGTCGAAAGGTTTTTCTTCTTTTACGAGAAAATCTCCATCATTTTTTGTTCTGATTTTTACAAATTGAAATTTTTGTTCTGTTAAGTTTATTTTATGTTTTTCGGGGAATCTCTTTTTCATATGGAAGGTCTTTCTACCAATTTTCAAAATGTTTTTGCTAACATCGATTTTCGCATTAAGATCTCGTAGTGACTCGTATCCAATGATTCCATCAAAAAATTTATGAAATTCGAAAATGAAAATTTTTAATTTTTTGTTAATTTGAAATGGGTCAAATGATGCCGATTTATCTATGGTGTGTGTGCCTTTTATATTGGTCACTTTTGATGTTGGCTCTATCTTACAGTTTTCAATATTTACGTGTGCTGGCGATATGTAATTTTTGTTCGCTCCTGTGTCGATCAAAAATTTCATTTCACCTTTTGAAGTTTGGATAGTTATGTACGGAACGAAATTGTTGTCATTTTTTGTTATTTTTTTCTTTGTGGTGCTTCTTCCACGTGAAAATTTAATTCCTCGTCGACAAAGTAATCGTCGTCGTCCGAGTTAAGCACGTTTTCGTCTTGTTGCTGTGAGGTGTCAAATTCGTCCTCGCAGTTTTTGCGTTCGGTTTCATGGTTGTTAACCTCTGTATGAGACCTTGCCGTTCTCATCGAAACGTCGTCGTCCGGTGGGGCGGCTCTTGTTTTAAATTTTCCGGACCCATAAGATTTTGTATGTGGGTTATTGAAATTTGAGGTGGACGGTTTTGCGATGAATTGGTTACTATTGTTATTAAAATTTGTAGGCGGTTTTGAAATATTAACGAGAGGTACATTTGGATTATTAAAGTTAGAATTTGTTTGTCTAACGTTTTTGTTGATATGGTCGGATGGCGGTCTTTTATTAAATTTTTGTCTGTATGCAGCATTCGCGTATTGGGTTGTGATGGCATAAGCCTCCTCCAGGCTTTTTGGCCTGTAGCTTCTGACATGCATTGGTAAATCATCCGTCAGTCCGTCTATAAATCTGGTGAGCGTTATTAAGCTCACTAGGCTATTTATTGCTTTTGTTGAGTTAACGTAGTCCTCCATCATTGCTGCTGTTGATTTGATAGCAGTATCGATGGTCTTTATTTTGTTATAATATTCAGTTAACGTCTTTTTTCCTTGGGTAATGTAGAACAAGGATTGAATATGCGACGTTAGATCGCGTCTGTCTCCGTAGGAGTTTAAAATTACTTCCTTGATTTCTGCCCAACCGTTTGGGTTACCAGCAGCAATCAAAATTTCTTTTGCTTCTCCCGTAATTTTATTTTTCACTGCCCTGACCAGTTGACTATACACCGGTTCGTCTTGATAGCTTTTAAAAAGATCAAGAGTATTTTCGGCGTCCTCTAGCCAAGCGTGGGTCTCTTTTTTATTACCCGCAAATGTTGCTAAGTTTTTAATGGGGTCTGGGGTCCTAAATTGTAAGAAGGGATCCTCAGCTTTTGCTTTCAAGTGTCTAATTTGACCGATTAGTTCGTTTTGGTTGTTGGTTAGACTCTTAATGTGCTGGAGCAAACTTTCAACTGTAATTTGTGGAATCGGAACTGGTTGAACATCGTCCAGTTCCGTATCCGAAAGGTCTGATTTAAATTCAGCCATGCTTGAGTACGAGTACGATATTCACTTTATTCACTTACACTGCGCTTTCGCGATTAGTGGTTAGTTAGTTTTATTTTTCTTTTGTGATATTTCAGGTGTCTGCTTACCGCTGGTGGGGGCTCGCACCTCTGAATTAGTATGGTTTTTGATTAAAAGTCGTGGATTACTTACAGGTAGATTATTCTCATCTCCTGGAGCCTGGGTAGATAGTGTCGGGTTCCAAGTGGCGGGATTAATCCTCCTTTGTAGACTTGGTGATTGTGCTACTAGATGTTCGCTCTGTTAACACTGTTCACTTCGTTTAACCACTTGCCTTAAGACTGCGCCAATTATGCTATAAAGTTTCACGTTAGCATAAAAAAAATTTATTCACTATACTTTTAACACTTGATCGTTCCTAACTACACACAAGACTGAATTGAAAGTTAATTCTATAAGGCTTATATCTACTGAATCTGCTGATGCGTCGTTTCCTCGGGTGGTTCGATTCTGATTCAACCTTTGTCCGCGTGGTTCGATCGGGTCTTGCAGTCGTCATCGGTTGTTGATCGATGGTTGCGTTGATGGTTTGGTTCCTCGGTTTGTTGCTATGGGTCCCGGCTGGGTTTTCGCTGACGTCTTGACTTCGGGTGCGCTTTGGTCGGGTAGTTGTGGTGTAACGTATATATTCCTCATGTCTCTCGAACTAATCAAGCAAATGGAACCAAATTTGGCATGTGGGGGTTGCAGAAGGCAAGAATTTTTTCTATGGTGAATTGAGATCTCTGCCCTCTTTAAGAGGAGGGGCTCCCATACAAATATTATACAAATTTCCTCATAACTCATAATGCCCTATATATTAGGTTGGCGGGTAGTTAGCCTTTCGGTGATGCCACCCGGCTTGGCTTGGTATTGCTCAAGACTTATGGTGCCGATTCGGGTTGTGTGAAATGATATAGGGAAAAGGTATAGAGTATGTTTAAGAAGTTGATGGGATTTTATCGGTTGGAATTATCTGGTTTTTATAGTTATGGTTTCTGGGTAAAATCACATCCCATGGGGAACAGATGTCAGTTCCAGATAGCAACTTCGAGTATGGAGAAGGTATTTCAATATAATTTTCACTTCTGCCCGGTTTTGCATAAGACGCTGAATATTCGGAAGTTTTACAGTTTTACTTTTGATCCGTTGAACCGATTTCAATGATGTTAATACCAAATGGAAAGTATTTTAATGAGCTTTTCAGACAAAAATATTGGACTAAAGCCCAAACTATTTTTATTATCGCAAAAACATTGGAAACCTTTTATGTTTCCATGGTGTGTAGACCAAAGAAATTCTAAGTTTTCATCACCCCATCGACATCTCTATACCGAGCTGCAGTGAACGTCGGCGACAGCATGTCCTGAGCTCAAAATTTGACAGCGGGCCCAAATCAAGCTGCTGGCAGTCGAGTGAAACGAAGTATTGAAATGCTGTTTCATTTTCGCTCACGCTGAGATGTTGGCTGCAAAAGCATGGTTGCCTGTCGATGGGGTGGTTTTCATAAAGTATCGAGAATATAATGGAGACGCATGGTTTTTGTTTTTACTTGTAATAAAAGGGGTTTTTTGACAAAGTATAATGAAAAAATAAAACCTTCCTTTCATTTCCGGGTTTTCGAGTGATTGCTATACCTTTATACTATATATTTATATAGTAGAAAAGCAGAAACGAATATTTTAAATGTTTTAAGTGATTTTAAGAGTTTCAAGGCTCCTACAAAAAATGTTTTTGCAATCATAAAAACTTTGAACGTCAGTTTATTGTTTCTTTTTCTGAAAAGCTCATTAAAATTCTTTTTACTAAGTAATAAAATTATTAAAATCGGTTCTATGGTTCAAACGATTAGAATTTTTAAGGAAAGAGAGGTGATAACCAAAGTTTCTAGCGAAGACGGGGTGTGCCCGTTAGCGTTACGTTATAGAAAAATATCACAAAGGATCATTATGAAATGTTAAAAATATGCGTTACAAAATAAATGGAAGTTATTTTGCGTATTTGACTTCAGCATTATTATACCCATTCTGTGTATAATTACATACAGATGCCATATATTAAACTATAAAATACAGAGAAATATTCCCTGTTATGTATAAATTCATGAAATATTCCAAATTTTCATGCCGTAATAGACTAATCTCATGTTTTTACCTTTGTTATACTATAACAAAGGTTTAAAAATTGGTCGAAAAACACGAAATTGATCCGAGGCCCGGAGGGCCAAGTCACATATACCAATCGATAGGGTTCGACGATTTGAGCAATGTCTGTGTGTGTGTGTGTGTGTGTGTATGTATGTAATGATTTTTTCTATCGCCTGTTTCTCAGAGATGGCTGAACCGAATCGTTCGCTATTACTTTTGTTTGAAAGGTGTTATTATCTAGTAGATCACTATTGAGTTGCTTCGTGATACGACGTTTCGTTTAAAAGTTATAAGCAAAAATGTGAAAAATACGTGACACGGGTTTCTTCGGAACTACATGACCGATTTCAACGATCTTAGTATCAAATGAAAGCCCTTATTAAAGCTAAATTGTTCAGGAATTTTTATTGAAAACAAACAAGTAGTTTAAAAGTTATGCTTAAACAACGTGTTTTGACAAGGTAATAATTATCGCCTGTTTCTTAGAGATGGCCAAACCAATTTTTGCGCTATTAGTCTCATTTGAAAGATAATATATCGTAATAGATCACTATTGAATGGTTTTTTGATTGGACGCTTAATTTGAAAGTTATGAGCAACCGTATACACCACACCAAAATTAACAATAATTTATAATGATTTTAACCAAGATAATTTACCTAATTTGAATTATTTTAATATCAAACGAGAGGTTTTGACACTACGAATATATATGCAAAATTGCATAAAAATTAGTTTTACCGGTTAAAAGATATTAACCCTCGAACACTCGCGTTAACTTTTGTAACGCAGTTACTCGCGCGCACAATAGCCCCAAACCAAAGAAAACATTTGCACTAGAGTTTTGACTGGGAAAACTTGGTTTTAGGTTTACCGAACCTTTGAAAGAGTTTCTTGAAGTTGAAAGCTCTATCGTCTGGTGGAATTTAAATTTTGATCAATCCCCCTAAAAGTGAAATAAAAAAATATTTTTCTTCAGTGTCAATATAACACATTGATGTGTTCTGCAAAGTTATAGAACATATTATTACAAGAAATTTTGCTAAAGACACTAATCTTCTATCTCTGCAGCGAAGATAGAAATATCCAATTTATTGTATATGAATTTGTAAAATCAGTTTTTTTATTTTTGCTCTTTTTGTAATTGTTGTATGACTTTTTCATGAACTACAAAATTGTACAAATAGTAAAAATATAGAACTTTGCTGAAAATAGTATACCTCTATGTTTGCTGGTTTAGGATCTGTGGAACTTTAATTATAAAAAATACCCTAATTTTGACTCCGCATTACTCGACTACCAGCAGACGGCTACATTTTAAACATTTAACATTTCCTGATAGTTTTGCTGCATAAATTTTTCCAACAATTTTAATTATTAATGCTTTGAATAATTATAATATGTTGCTCACAATAAGTTTGTTGAAGAAAATACGTTAGTTAAACAACGATTTGTAACTTTATAACAAGATGGCGTTGAAAAACCTACACGTGTTGTGTAAAATACAACAGCGTGAGTTAATAAAAATTGATGAAAATTATTCAAGAAAACTCTATTGATGTGATTCAAATAGAATGGCATTACAGGAAACTATACATAGTTCAAAAACCTATAAACTAGACCTTTACTAGACAATGTATATGCTAAAGGATAAGATTTCCACTTACAACTTACTTTTATTTGCACTTACTCAGATTAATAACAACTTACTTATCCTTACTCGGCAATTTCATGGAAAAAGGATCTATCAAAATTTAAAAGTGTTCCTATTGTGTTCAAATTTTCTAAACTTATTCAATTTTCAAAAATTTTATGTAAACCAACCGTATAACAAAGGTTCCTTTCACCACTAGGTGGATTAAATCGGGTTTTTAGTCTTGACCTTGAAAATGCGGTCATACATATATATTAATATTTTTTTTTTTTTTTTTTGAAACTATGGTTCTACAATTGATGAAGGGACGGTAGGGGAAAGAAATGAAAATTTTTTGGTGAAGGAGGGGAAGAGCGGAAAGGAAGGGGGAGTATTGGTAGTTATGCTTGACAAGTAGTCATTTTGACTCCTACCTTTTGTCCAATGCTGGCATGAGTCGAACCAAGCTGTAATCTGAGATTACAACCGGATTCGAACCCACAACACCCGCCAGGGCATGTGGTTCGCTGGTACTTGTACCTTTGAACCATAGAGGCGCTGGACAAAAGGAGACCGCAAAATCCACTTCTCAAGGATAGCGACGCGTGTTGGTTGGGTTATCGACACATATTGTGCCGCTTCCTGCATCAATGCCGTAATGACAATTTAAAAAACCCGCATTAATCCACCTAGCGGCGTGACCTAGCCTTTCTACTGCCATAATAATAATTATTTAATTTCTCAGGAACATCTATAATTAACTTGACTATATTTTTAAATATCCGTTCCGTATTCCACAAGTCCTTATTTGCCAGTAAAATTCACAACGTATTGCGAAGAATAATTATATTTTCTTTCCTTGGGTGCGTAAATACTTGTAAGCGTCATTTATGTTATTTGATGAACACCTTATTTAGTTTTATAATCGGTCGGCCTTAACTTTCGGGTTTCAGAGCCACATACGAAACTTGTTTTGAACTGACAATATGAAATATGTGTTCATAGCAGATTTTTTGATATTTTTTTTGAGTGGTTTTAGCCCAAAGGGTAGATTTTTTTTTTGATATTTTGATATTAATACCATGCGTTCAAAAGTTAGCATCTTCGAAAAACAAGAGTTCAGAAAAATTATTATTATACTTCGCTTTTGAAGAAAAAGGATATCTACAACAAGATGATTAATCTCAAAATTTTACTATTAGTTTGCTTGGCTTCAATTTTGCAATATATCTGAATTAGAAAAAATAACTGAATAGAGCATTAGATATGAAAAAGAGAAATTGAACTTTTTCTTAGCTGGCGCTCCTTCAGATAATTATTTTTGCATGAAAATCAAAACTTAAGCTTCTTTTGAATGTACTTTCATGAAAAGATAGTCATTAGCTTGATCGCATCGTTTTTACAATGTTAGAGGGTTAGGAAAACATGATGAGGTCGAAAAATAGTGCAAAAACTGCGCCATAAACATGCTTGAGAATCAGAAATATGATCGATATGATTTCCAGTGCTTGTCATTTTTGATTTATTTATTAAAACATGATACATGGCATAAGACATCTGTCCTTTAAAATGTCACTAACGAAAACAAATCTTACAAAGTTACTACCGTGCAACGTTTACTTCCTATTTTTCATATAACATTTCTAAGCTCTAGTATCTATGGATTGAAAAGAGCATATATTGATGCGCAAAATTTGTTTGAAATTTGTATAAATTTATTTGGAAAAATCAACTCACTAGTATTTTTAATCCTATATACCACTATACCTACATGCTTAAATTAACTGCTCTTCTTCGCCTTTTGCTTTTCTTGTTCAATTGTGAGTAACAACAAGTGAAGAAAATGACACTTGAAATTTGAAATACAGGTATACCTCCATAGTACGTACCCTCGTTAGTACGTACCCTCCATAATACGTACATTTTGCCTCCATAGTAAGTACATTTTCCAACAATGATTTTTTTAGTTGCTATATAAAGCAGAAACATTTTTATGAATATTTATGAGTCAATACAAGCAAATACGTATTCAAAAATTATAAATTTTTGAATAATATCAGTTATTTCTATTATGTAAAAAACCAGTGTTTTAAAATTAAAAACAGTTCTTAAATAGTAAATTATTAAAATGTACGTTCTAAATAACAGTTATTTTAGCATTCCGGGCAGACTTATTGTCGGTACTAAATTTTGCAGATTTTTGCTCAGAGAATTCACCTTTTCTGCGATTCGCATTCTTCCCAACTGCGACGGGTGTTGTCGTTATTATAGAAGAATTATTTTACTTTCTTCGGAAAAAAGTTACGTTACACTAGTAATAAAGCTATCCACATTAATTTTGTTGTAAAGTTAAACACAAATCCATTTTTTTTTCAAAATTTCGAAGATTGGACAATTATGCCTTTATTTACAAGCGATTGCTAAATAAAAGCATGTCTGTCCCATATGTATTTTTTTAAATTTTTAACTGTACATGGCGGAAGATAGTTTCTATGCCAATGTATGCGCAACCGGAACGCTCCTATAATATTTCAGGACTTTAAGATCGTGATTAAAGAAGCCAAGAAAGACGTCGCGGTCTTGGACATAGAGTCATTGGTCTGGTTTAAATACACAATTTATAAATCTCAATATCTCGAAGGCATTCGAAAGACTATATTTATAAATGGGCAGCTAAACTGCCTCACTGCTAAATACAAACTTGATAAAGTTTGAAGTTGTTCTGCTGTCGAAAAAACAACACGAGCTATTTTTTGAAAACTTCTCAAATGAAAAAAAATCACCATAAAGGACATTGTGGAAAAGAATCGTAGAGAAAAGTCGCTCTATCAAATACTTTTCTCCTTGTCATCGCCAAAAAAATTGTGAAATTATTATCACACTCAATAGAGGCGAAAATTAAAATAATATTGTTACCTAAATTGGCAAAAAGAAAATGTTTATAATGGACAATATTATTATGGGATAGTTATGCTTTTATTTTGCATATGGAACTGTTCAAGTTTGATATTTTTGGAAAATTTTTCGAACAATGTCCGTCTAAATTACAATTTTTAAGGTAAATTAGGATATAAATAAGCTACTTCCGTGTTTTTCTCAAAATCGATTAATATTCAAATGGGACAGGTATGCTTTCCTACGCAGATAAGCAGCCTTATAGGAAATTCTCCAATTTACGCAGCCTACAGCCGATTATTGTAGTTAACTATTTTCTGTTCATAGCACTCGCTCAGCTTATTGTCCAGCATATAGACTGGAAGCTCACTCGATTGATATTAGTGGATTTGGAATGAAATATCCCGAATGACGGCTATTGAGCTCCCCTTGTCATGATTCCTCATTTTTATTTGTATGCCAGAAGGGCATTGGGTTAAAAGGCCACTGCGACAGTCTTAATGATCGTCTTTTATGGCAGGCCCCGATTGCTGTACACAGTTTACCTAGATATATTCGATTAAAATATGTAAATTTTCAATTTGAGAGAGAATTTTGAAAAAATAGGTGTTTTGGATTCCTTTTGCTTTACTTTTCAACTATTTTTTAACATTTGTAGTTTTTTTGCCTTTGTTTCTAAAATAATTTTACTAAGATAATTATTTATTTTATAATATCTGATCTGATCTATCTAATTTGGAAGTTTTAGACAATATGTAGTATAATAAAAACAATACTTTACCTTAAAAATTGTGATTCGATAGTACGTACGTTTCGATAGTACGTACGCTAAACGATGCGCGGGTGTACGTACTATCGAGGTATACCTGTAAAATAAAAGAAAAAACTTTTCGATTGAATCCCACTATTTAATATTTATTTGCGACAGATACGTAGTTCGCCTACGACGTGCAGGCTTCATCAGTGTCTTATTTCAAAGCGTATACGTATCTGTCGCGAATAAAAATTAAATAGTGGAATTTAGTCGGTAAAAGTTTTTTTCTTTTCTTTTATTTCAGAGTTCGTATTCCACTTCAAAAACTTCAGACTATTGACATGTTTCTCACTTTTCTTGAATTTCATTGCAAATTGTCATCACATACACATACGTACATACATACATACATACATACATACATACATACATACATACATATATACATACATAAATACATACATACATACATACATACATACATACATACATACATACATACATACATACATACATACATACATACATACATACATACATAAATACATACATACATACATACATACATACATACATACATACATACATACATACATACATACATACATACATACATACATACATACATACATACATACATACATACATACATACATACATACATACATACATACATACATACATACATACATACATACATACATACATACATACATACATACATACATACATACATACATACATACATACATACATACATACATACATACATACATACATACATACATACATACATCGCACACATTGAATACAATCAACATTTGATTGATACGTTTTGATTTCACACGTTTTAACGGTTTTATATACGGTGCTTAAGTGTTAAAGTTTAAATAACTTTTGAATGAACCGTCCGATTTTAAATAACTCGGTTTCGTTTGATAGATCTCAGCAGTAATTTTCAAATAATAATAAAATGTGTGATGTTTTTCATTGAATTAATTCTTAAATGTTACAAAAATATGTTTTAAATACTATGTTTTCACATTTCTTTATGTCACTTTCAAACTACAAGTCCAATCATCATGAAATTTGGAAGTTAAGGGTTTGAAAGGCTCCTCTTTCATATGCAATCAATTTTGTTCAAATCGGTTAAGGGATCTATGAGATAATGAAGTCCCATATTTTTCGTATTTTTATACATAACTTTTGAACTAAAAGTCCGATCAGTATGAAATTCAATAGCGACCAATGGGACACCTAGACCTTTCATTTGACACTAAGAACATTAAAATCGGTCCAGCCATCTCCGAGAAAAGTGAGTGAGATTAAAAGCGTTACATACACACACACACACACACACACACACACACACACATACATACATACACACACACACACAGAAAATGCTCAGTTTTCGAAACTGAGTCGAATGGTATATAACATTCGGCCCGCAGGACCTTCTTTCCATTTCCGGTTTTCCAAGTGATTTCTATACCTTTATACTATATATTTATATAGTAGAAAGGCAAAAAGGTAGATAAAACCGGGTCTAAATGGTAGACAAAATCGGGGGTACCTAAATTCGGGTGTAGATTAAACCAGGTGTAGATATAATCGGAATACCACTGTATATACATTCACATCGAAATTCACTTGAATTTAATATTTTATAAACACGACGCTATCAAACTCGTTTTCGAAAATATCTTCTTGAAACGCTACAAGAGAGAAAAAATTCAGCCGCAAAATTTTTTTCGAAAATCTATGAAAAACCCGAATTAATCCACCTAGCGGCGTGACCTAGCCTTTCTACTGCCACAATAATCATTATTTAATTTCTCAGGAACATCTATGTATAATTAACTTGACTATATTTTTAAATATCCGTTCCGTATTCCTGAAAATCCTTATTTGCCAGTAAAATTACCAACGTATTGCGTAGAATAATTAAATTTTCTTTCCTTGGGTGCGTAAATACTTGTAATACCTTATTTAGTTTTATAATCGGTCGGCCTTAACTTTCGGGCTTCAGAGCCACATACGAAACTTGTTTTGAATTGACAATATGAAATATGTGGTTATAACAGATTTTTTGATAATTAATTAATACCATGCGTTCAAAAGTGAGCATCTTTGAAAAACAAGAGTTCAGAAAAATTATTATTATACTTCGCTTTTGAAGACAAAGGATATCGACAACAAAATGATTAATCTCAAAATTTTACTATTAGTTTGCTTGGCTTCAATTTTGCAATATATTTGAATTAGAAAAAATAACTGAATAGAGCATTAGATATGAAAAACAGAAACTGAACTATTTCTTAGCTGGCGCTCCTTCAGATAATTATTTTGCATGAAAATCAAAACTTAAGCTTCTTTTGAATGTACTTTCATGAAAAGATAGTCATTAGCCTGATCGCATCGTTTTTACAATGTTAGAGGGTTAGGAAAACAAGATGAGGTCGAAAAATAGTGCAAGCTGCGCCTTAAACATGCTTGAGAATGGGAAATATGATCGATATGATTTCCAGTGCTTGTCATTTTTGATTTATTTGTTCAAACATGATACATGACATAAGACATCTGTCCTTTAAAATGTCATTAACGAAAACAAATCCTAAAAAATTACTACCGTGCAAAGTTTACTTCCTATTTTTCATATAACATTTCTAAGCTCCAGTATCTATTGATTAAAAAGAGCGTCTATTGATGCGTAAAATTTGTTTGAAATTTGTATAAATTTATTTGGAAAACTCATTAGTATTTTTAATCCTATACACCACTATACCTACATGCTTAAATTAACTGCTTCTTTTCGCTGTTTGCTTTTCGTGTACAATTGTGAGTAACAGCAAGTGAACAAAATGACAATTGAAATCTGAAATCAAAGAAAAGAAATAGCTTTTCGATTAAATCCTACTATTTAATATTTATTTGCAACAGATACGTAGTTCGTCTACGACGTGCAGGCTTCATCAGTGTCTTATTTCAAAGCGTATACGTATTTGTCACAAATAAATATTCAATTGTGGAATTTAGTCGGTAAAAGTTTTTTCTTTTCTTTGATTTCAAATTTCGTATTCCACTAAGAGGCTTCAAAAACTTCAGACAATTGATTCACAAAAGTGAGAAACATCTTTTCTTGAATTTCAATGCAAATTTAAAAATTACAAATTGTCATCCCAAATAACAATTTGAGTTTTATTACACTCCTATGATGGCATTCAAGACCAAAATTGGTCATGAAAACCACCACAAGAGTACAATCAAACTCACATTGTTGCTTGGGACCACATACACACACATACATACATACATACATACATACATACATATATACATACATACATACATACATACATACATACATACATACATACATACACACATACACACATACATACATACACACATACACACATACATACATACATACATACATACATACATACATACATACATACATACATACATACATACATACATACATACATACATACATACATACATACATACATCACACACATTGACTACAATCAACATTTGTTTTGATTTCACGCGTTTTAACGGTTTAATATACGGTGCTTAAGTGTTAAAGTTTAAATAACTTTTGAATGAACCGTCCGATTTTTAATAACTCGGTTTCTCGGTTTTGATAGATCTCAGCAGTAATTTTCAAATAATAATAAAATGTGTGATGTTTTTCATTGAATTAATGTTTATATGTTTCAAAAATATGTTTTAAATACTATTTTTTCACATTTCTTTATGTAACTTTCAAACTACAAGCCCAATCATCATGAAATTTGGAAGTTAAGGGTTTGCAAGGCTCCTCTTTCATATGCAATCAATTTTGTTCAAATCGGTTAAGGGACCTATGAGATAATGAAGTCCCATATTTTTCATATTTTTATACATAACTTTTGAACTAAAAGTCCGATCGGTATGAAATTCAATAGCGACCAATGGGACACCTAGACCTTTCATTTGACACTAAGAACATTAAAATCGGTCCAGCCATCTCCGAGAAAAGTGAGTGAGATTAAAAGCGTCACATACACACACACACACACACACACATACACACACACATACATACACACACACAGAAAATGCTCAGTTTTCGAAACTAAGTCGAATGGTATATGACATTCGGCCCGCAGGACCTTCTTTCCATTTCCGGTTTTCCAAGTGATTTCTATACCTTTATACTATATATTTATATAGTAGAAAGGCAAAACGTGACTGTAAATTTTTTCGCGTCCGTCCGCACGCGTAGTTTACTACGATCTCTTCTATGCTGGTGAATCTTCAAAATGGTTTTAAACTATTTAAAACATTACGGAAGCATAAGTGATGACGAAATGGATGATGAAACATCTAATCCGATCTAATCCAAGCGTGAGGTTCAAGCGTTTGAAACTAGAAGGTAGAAGCAGCTTCATCATGCCGTCGTTAATGGGAGCTGCGAATCCTGCCGTGTAGGCTGTCGCGGTCGTGGCAATGAAAAACTACAAGGTATATAGCCCTAAGGATTGTACGGAAGGGTGACGTAAGACTATAACAGATCCTTAGATCAAAGACTAATGTAAAATACATTCCTGGTATATGTATGTTTATAAGAAGCTGTGAGTGCCATTATTTAAGTGAATGTTTAAAAGAGAAGAGCGAAATATTCAGATTCAATGCTAAATTGAATGCAATGGCATTGAATGACTTTGAATTGAGACATGTCCTTCTCTTTTGACGTAAGTTACCGGCGTCGATTCACTGTGTCTTGCTCCGAGAAGGTTTTACTAGTTTACTTTCACTGCTCACCCCTTGTTACATAGCCAAAAATTATGGCACATACGCAAAAATTTCTGTTTTATCTGATTTAAGAGTCCTTATCCTCCTACCACATGCCAAATTTGGTTCTATTTGCTTGATTAGTTCTAGAGTTATGAGAAAATTTGTATTTCTTTTGGATGGAAGCCCCCCTTCTTAGAAAGGAAAGGGGTCTCAGTACACCATAGAAAAAATTGTTACCTCCAAAAACCTCCACATGCCAAATTTGGTTTCTTTTGCTTGTTTAGTTTTCGAGTTATGAGGAAATTTGTATATTATTTGTATGGTAGCCCCTCCTCCTAAAGAGGGCAGAGGTCTCAATTCACCATAGAAAAAATTCTTGCCTTCTGCAACCCCCACATGCCAAATTTGGTTCCATTTGCTTGATTAGTTCGAGAGATATGAGGAAAGGGTCTAGCCGGTTTTCCATACAAAACCCGAATTAATCCACCTAGCGGCGTGACCTGGCCTTTCTACTAGATCATTTTTTATTTATTAGTTTCTGAATATGTATTTATAATTCAGTTAGCCATATTTTAAACTTCAATTTACTGCGAGCAACTATTGTATTTTCCTTATTAGACTTCAGAATGAATATATGTAGTAAATCAATAATTCAAAAACCAAAGTACCACCAACATTTCCGGTTGTAGGTAACAGCGAGAGAAGAAAATTACGATTGAAATGTTTTAGAGCAATTCCTGCTTAAAAGCGCTGGAAAAAGAGCCATTTTTGTTTCGACTATTTTTAATTGAAAAGAAATTTAGCTGAGGATGCCACGTTAGGATTCATTTTCTATGAAACTTAGTTTTTGTTCATCAAGCGTAACTGTTCAAAAGTGCTTATTTAGAAATGAGGTCAATATTTAATATATAGCCTAAATTATGCTCTAAAATCTGGTGAAGTGTTATCGAGACGGATACTCCTTCGAATTTGAAGCAAATCTTTAAAATTTGATAAATTTTTCGAAAATACCCTAATTTTACTTTCTTTTAATAAAACTCAAACAAAATCAAATTCTACGTATAATTTTGAACAAAATATGTCACATAAACTTTTTTCTTAGGCCTAGCCGTTCTCAAGTTATTGTTAATTCAAGTTAATGTTTAAATCTAAAAATTATGTCCTAGGGTAATTCTACGCGAGGTATCCAAGAACCGTGTAATCGACTTTTACGGATTTAAAGCAAATTTTGTAACACTATTCGTCTTAGGTCAAAAAATCAGAGGGGTTGTGTACAAGACACGACCGCATATACAAGTGACGCAGGACTACGTAAATCTCTTTGTAGTGATAGTGGCGTGTATTCATGCTTGTAATCATTCGATTCTTCATGTATACATGCTATATGCAAAATATATACATGCCACATGCGTTGTATGTAACATGTATCAAAGTAGTAACATTGCATACGTTCAATTCTCAAAAAATTTAAATTTAAAAATTTAAATTTAAAACAATTTAACAAAATCAAGAACACAAACTATTGCTTTTCTGCTACCTTTCTGAAATTAAAGATTGTTTTATTATCCATGGTCTCCCACGTTGAAGGAATTTTACCAATTCAATCCTATTTTATCAACAGCACATCTTTTCACTACACTTCTAATGAAACGGCAAGCATGCGTATTCATACAGAGTCGTATTATAACCGAACACTACAGCTGTAGCACATTTTTCCAACACAGATATCAAATTTACCGAGGTTTAACCGTCTCGCGGTAAAGAATTTGCGATCTGTTGGGATAACGAACTTGTCATTTTTTCTGACACACTTCCCTAACACAGACATCAAATCGGACTGGGTTTAATCGCATGCGTAAGAAATCTGTTGGTACGATGGGGCTTTGTTACTCTCTCTGGCGTACTTCCCAAGCAAGGACATCAAAATGGTCTAGGTTGAACCGCGGTGTTAAGAAATCTTGTTGAAATGAGGAGACTTTGTCACTTGTTTTGGCTTACTTCCCAAGCACAGATATCAAATTGGTATAGGTTTAGATCATCGTAAAGAATCTTCCAACCAATCACGAAGCGAGAATTCTGGTAAAACATAGGTTCATTATTTTCAATAGTTCAACATCAAGAATCCATACTTTTCTTCGTTTGAGTCAATTCTTGGAAGATTTTCCGATCGATTGGTGTAAGAATATTGAAAATCGATCAGAAAACCGCTGAGCTATTAGCGCTCAAAACCTTTCATTTTTCGTGACGCTCGCATTTTTTGATTTTTTGGAATGACACCCTATCTCAAAACTTGCCGTAAGACGTAGTCCTACGTCAAAACAAAAACCCAAAATTGGCCCCCACGGTTGATGGGAGCACATCCTTTTCACAGAAAAGAAATTTTTGTTAAACCCTCTTAATTATTTTGCTTATATCTCCGAAAATATTTGGTTTAAGAAATAATCATCTTTACATTTCCAAAGGAAATTGACCAATAAATCCTAAAAAATATTATTTTTTAACAGCAGTGCTACCAAATACTTTTTAATTCGATTTGAAATTTCTTTTCGGGAGCTCTTCACTAGGTTTTAGAGTATAATTTAGGCTATCTTCAAAAAAACATGAGACAAATCTGAGGGAACATGTTTTGAGATAATTCTCATTTTATGATTTTTATCATGGTATTTCATGAAATTTTGAAGTTTTCTCCTTCAGTTAGGCCATTACAAATATTTTATGAAGTTTTTGTCCTCCCGCTGTTGGGCCACTGAAGGGGGGGGGGGGGGGCGAAAAAAAACAAAGAGATTTTTTTAATCGAGCAAAAAAAAATTGATTTAAGGCCTTTTTACTTAAAGTTTAAACGTGAAAACCAAATCTATTCCCGCTTTTAATATATACGTTATTATTTTCCATGCGAAAATCTACGAAAAAAGACAAACACAAAAGAAAAATTTTTCGGCCGATTTTCGGAAATTCCGTTGTTTGAATTTTCATTTCTGTTTCGTGCTAGAGGCATCAACTCAACTCGTACACTCATTTTTCGAGTTTCAGGCTGTAGAACCCACAGACAATTGATTTGATGAAAAAAAAATTAACTCATATCCTACAAATTATTTTTTTGCCCCTCGATTTTTCAAGCCAATTTCCAAGGGGAGGTGACAAAAACTTTTGAAATTATTTGCAATGGCCTTATTGAAAATACACTTAATTTTCGACAACTTTTTCTTTGATGTCATTTTGAACAAATAAGTAGGTTTTGAGATATGAATTTTAAATAACATAATAACCTCATTTCTAAATACGTTTGACAAATTACGCTTGACGAAAAAAAAATAAGTTTCATAGAAAATGAATCCTTGCGTGGTATCCAACATATCAGCAAAATTTCATTTCAATCAAAAATAGTCGAATCAACCCGTTTTGTTAGTTGAGCTGGAAGTGCTCTTCATCACTTTTCCTGTAGAGTAGGGCGGGGCATAAGCGCGATGTTTGAAGTTGTCATCAATTTTCGCGAGATATAAAGAAGGACAACAGCAAAATATATTTTATTGTGATGCAGCTACTCAATGTCTTTACATTCAACTATAAATCATCTGGAATAATAGTGTTATTGAAAATAAATTCTTCATTTTTCTGATCGAGTGCCGATTCCCACTTTTTCCCCACTAGCGGGGTAAAAGTTCGATTACCGCGGGGCAAAAGTGCGAAGCTCGAATCCATGAAATTAGCACAGCAGTAGCTAACAAAACCATATTATCGTCAATCTGCGGTATGTTTCGGTAAGGAATATTCTCAATTTACACCTTTCCTATTTTGCGCTGGTGTATTGCAGCCTCCGACAGATCGAAACTTTCCCAAACGTTTGTTTTATGTTTCATCAGCGGAAAAACATTGTTTTCCTTCGACCAACATCTGTAGAGCACAGTTTTCTGCAGATCTTCCATTTCTAGTATCTATAATATAGTGCCAAAAGCTGTATATAAGCTATACATTTTTGCCCCGTCCGTGAATCGCACCTTTACTCCGCTAAGCGCTTGACGGGGTTTGATTAAATAATGGAAAAGCGAAATATATTTTGTAAACTCTTTTCACCGTATTTTCAAAACAGATATGCGAGTTATGTAAAACACTGCTACAAATTTTCAACAAGTAATATCCTCCTGTTGATATCGTATTACCCGTATAACAAAAAATTACATCAAAACCGCCCTAAAATAACATTTTCACATAACTCAGCAACTATGCTTCGTAAGCAACCAAAGTTTACGTTAGATTCAAGCAGTCAAAGTAGTCACCCATTAATGCCAATGTAGTCAATTTACTCGAATCTGCACCGATAAATCATTAGATCGCATCCTTACTCTATAACAAACGTAAAAATGTAGTTTGAACCACATTTATGGTTGTTTTACGCGCAAACAGAAATTTCATTTCGTTTCAAACTGATATGTATGATTGAAATGAAAATATTATATCGAAAACTCAATTTGACAATACTTTACTTTTAATTCAAAACTGTTATTTTCTTGATTCAAATAGAATTTCGTTTCGAAACAAAAATATTTTTAGGTTGTTATAAAAATTTCGTTTGAAACAAACGAATTTTTTCGCTCCGTGATAGAAACGAAACCTTTCCCCGAACAACCCCGTTGAGAATCGCGGCTATAACGCTGACAAACGAACAGCGTCGCCCGCAGTACCTTACAAGTCGCAAGGACTTGCATAGTGTCGTCGTCCCGTCAGTAAAATGAGTTAGATTCTCGATCCATGAATCGAACTTTTACCCCGTCAATAAATCGAACTTTTGCCCCGCTAGGCGCTTGACGGGGTTTGATTAAATTATGGAAAAGCAACATATATTTTGTAAATTCTTCTCACCGCAATTTCAAGACAGATATCTGAGTGATGTAAAACGCTGCTACAATTTGTGAATAAGTAATATCCTCCTGTTGATATCGTATTTGCCGTACAACGAAATATTACATCAAACCCGTTCTAAAATAACTTTTACCCGTAACTCAGCAACTATGATTCGTAAACAACAAATGTTTATGATGGATGGATGGATGGATGGATGCCAATGTAGTCAATTTACTCGGAATCCGCACTGATAAATCATTGAATCGCACTTTTACCCGCATCGTACTTTTACCCCTCCTTACTCTATATCAATGCAAATTACAGAACCGCAAATTGTACATACATACATCATACATACATCATACATACACACTTACATATACGCACATACATACATATACACACATAGATACATATACACATACATACACAAATGCATACATACATACATACATACATACATACATACATACATACATACATACATACATACATACATACATACATACATACATACATATATGCATACATACACACATACATACATACATACATACATACATACATACATACATACACGCATGCACACATACTTACATTATATACAATCGACCCTTGATTGATACATTTTGGCTACACGTTTTGAAAGTTTTAATATACAGTGCTTAAGTGCTAAAGTTTGAATAACTTTTGAAGGAATCATCCGATTTTCAATAACTCGGTTTCATTTGATAGATCTCAACAGTAATTTTCAAATAACAATAAATTGTAAAGTATTTCCCATTGAATTAATGCTTATATGTTACAAACCCGAATTAATCCACCTAGCGGCGTGACCTAGCCTTTCTACTGCCACAATAATCATTATTTAATTTCTCAGGAACTTAATTGTAGATGTATAGATGTTATATTAGACTATATTTTTAAATATCCGTTCCGTATTCCTCAAAATCTTTATTTGCCAGTATAATTCACAACGTATTGTGTAGAATAATTATATTTTCTTTCCTTGGGTGCGTAAATACATGTAAGTGTCATTCATGTTACTTGATGAACACCTTATTTAGTTTTATAATATTTATAGAAAAATAATGTAAACACAAAAGATAATTTTTACAGACTTGAATGAATATGTATAGAAAATTAGAAATTAACCCTCTAACGGGTCTACAGACGGCCTTAATTTTCGGGCTTCAGAGCCACATACGAAACTTGTTTTGAATTGACAATATGAAGTATTTGTTTATAGCAGATTTTTTGATATTTTGATATTAATACCATGCATTCAAAAGTTAGCATCTTTGAAAAACAAGAGTTCAGAAAAATTATTATTATATTTCGCTTTTGAAGAAAAAGGATATCTACAACAAAATGATTGATCTCAAAATTTTACTATTGGTTTGCTTGGCTTCAATTTTGCAATATATCTGAATTAGAAAAAAATTGCTGAATAGAGCATTAGATATGAAAACGAGAAATGGAACTATTTCTTAGCTAGCACTCCTTCAGATAATTATTTTTGCATGAAAATCAAAACTTAAGCTTCTTTTGAATGTACTTTCATGAAAAGATAGTCATTAGCTTGATCGCATCGTTTTTACAATGTTAGAGGGTTAGGAGAACAAGATGAGGTCGAAAAATAGTGCCAAAGCTGCGCCATAAACATGCTTGAGAATGGGAAATATGATCGATATGATTCCCAGTGCTTGTCTTTTTTTGATTTATTTATTAAAACATGATACATGACATAAGACATCTGTCCTTTAAAATATCACTAACGAAAACAAATCTTACAAAATTTCTACCGTGCAACGTTTGCTTCCTATTTTTCATATAACATTTCTAAGCTCTAGTATCTATGGATTGAAAAGAGCATCTATTGATGCGCAGAATTTGTTAGGAATTTGTACAAATTTATTTGGAAAAATCAACTCACTAGTATTTTTGATTCTATACACCACTATACCTACATGCTTAAATAAACTGCTTTTCTTTGCTTTTTGCTTTTCTTGTACAATTGTGAGTAACAGCAAGTGAAGAAAATGACAATTGAAATCTGAAATCAAAGAAAAGAAAAAACTTTTCGATTGAATCCCACTATTTAATATTTATTTGCAACAGATACGTAGTTCGCCTACGACGTGCAGGCTTCATCAGTGTCTTATTTCAAAGCGTATACGTATCTGTCGCGAATGAATATTAAGGTGATACGGTACTGAATCTAACGGTACTAACATGACCGGAAAAATGGCGTCTTTGTGAGGATATAGGATATCCGGCCATGTTGGATTCAGTACCGTTTCATCTTAAATAGTGGAATTTAGTCGGTAAAAGTTTTTTCTTTTCTTTAATTTCAGAGTTCGTATTCCACTAAGAGGCTTCAAAAACTTCAGACAATTGACATGTTTCTCACTTTTCTTGAATTTCATTGCAAATTTTAAAATTGCAAATTGTCATCACATACATACATACATACATACATACATACATACATACATACATACATACATACATACATACATACATACATACATACATACATACATACATACATACATACATACATACATACATACATACATACATACATACATACATACATACATACATACATACATACATACATACATACATACATACATACATACATACATACATACATACATACATACATACATACATACATACATACATACATACATACATACATACATACATACATACATACATACATACATACATACATACATACATACATACATACATACATACATACATACATACATACATACATACATACATACATACATACATACATACATACATACATACATACATACATACATACATACATACATACATACATACATACATACATACATACATACATACATACATACATACATACATACATACATACATACATACATACATACATACATACATACATACATACATACATACATACATACATACATACATACATACATACATACATACATACATACATACTATTGGTATCATCATCAGCGAGGACGTAGAGTGCTTCAACCAACGTGGAACTAGAGGCATACGGAGTACCACAAGATCGGCCTCGATGATCACATGGCAGCGGGCATGGTCTGATTCCACAAAAGGCCGGTGGACACATAGACTTATCCCGGAACTATCCGGATGGGTCAACAGGCGTCATGGCGAAGTCAACTTCCACCTGACACAGATTCTGTCAGGGCATGGTTGTTTTAGACAGTATCTGCACAAATTTGGGCATGCGGAGTCCCCCGAGTGTCCTGAATGCGCGGACGTTGAGAAAACTGCAGAACATGCTTTCTTCATATGCCCTCGTTTCGAGGGCGTGAGAAGCAACATGATGGCAGTTAGCGGACAGGACACTACTCCGGATAACTTAGTCCAAAGGATGTGTTCTAGCTCGGACGTCTGGGGTGCGGTCAATGCGGCTGCTACCCAGATCGTACTTGAGCTACAAAATCGTTGGAAAGCCGATCAACGGCGAATAAACAGCCTAACTACCATAGTCCAGTAGTTATCTAAGAGCGTGCGTTAAGCACAATAGCCCCTCCCTGAAGTAATACCGATAAGGTGGTTCCAGGGGGGATTGAGGCTGGAGACTCGAGTAGGGTTTTAGTGGGTCTGGATCTCCACGATCTTCACGGGATACCAAACCCCACTCCCTGAGCTGTCTTTTCAGGTGTCTGATAGCAGATTTCCCTACTCGTTAAAAAAAAAAAAAAAAAAAAACATACATACATACATACATACATACATACATATATACATACATACATACATACATACATACATACATACATACATACATACATACATACATACATACATACATACATACATACATACATGCATATATACACACATACATACATACATACATACATACATACACACATACATACATACATACATACATACATACATACATACATACATACATACATACATACATACATACATACATACATACATACATACATACATACATACATACATACATACATACATACATACATACATACATACATACATACATACATACATACATACATACATACATACATACATACATACATACATACATACATACATACATACATACATACATACATACATACATACATACATACATACATACATACATACATACATACATACATACATACATACATACATACATACATACATACATACATACATACATACATACATACATACATACATACATACATACATACACACATACATCACACACATCTCATATATTGAATACAATCAACATTTGATTGATATGTTTTGATTTCACTCGTTTTAACGGTTTAATATACGGTGCTTAAGTGTTAAAGTATGAATAACTTTTGAATGAAGCGTCCGATTTTAAATAACTATTGATTAAAAAATCAACTCGCACTACATTCAAATGGTTATTAGAGCATTAGGAAACATTGCGAATTTGCAAATGGACACTGATATACTACAGTACTCGCATGCTCGCTAAAAGTTTAGAATATATAATCTTTCAAGTTATCATTTATTTTACATTAAAAATCGAAAAATATGTAATTCTCACAATCGATTTCGTAATCTATTGATGAAAAAATCTGTGGCGCCATGTTTGAAACACTGAAAGAAATGTTCATTAATATTTTTGTAATTTTTTCATTTTTTTTACTGTGAAATTGTAAAAATTACATGAAATTTCAAATACAAACACAATTCTCATTTCAAAAGCACTGCCAGCCATCATAAATTACCAGTAGTGTAAGCAGTGTGTTGGTTTAGTAATCTATTGACATATTCCTGAACTACATATAAGAGCAATTTTAATATTGAACTTTTCAAAAGAAAACTTGACCGCCATCCACATTTTCTAAAAATCTAAAAAAAGCCTATTATTTATACATTTGATTGAACAATTTTTTGATAGAAAAAAATTAGCGACGCCATCTTTGGAACACTGAAAAAATGCTCTTGAAAACTTTTTTGATTTTTTTTCTGTGATATTTGCATCGGAAAATTTCTAAGAAACAATGGAAATGTGTCCTGCAGTGAGTATAACATCTGTGATTTTTTTCAAATTTTTATGATAATTGGTTTCGGAGTAAACTGCGAAAAATGAAATTCACTCTAGCCGCCATTACTGATTCAAGATGGCGTCTAATGATCTGAAAATTTGTCAAAATGCTCCTCAGGTCAAGTATTTTGTTTGAATCATTGCACAATTTAATTAGGTTCGGGGGCATTTTTTGTATGGAAAACCGGCTAGACCCTTTGTATTTCTTTGTATAGGAGCCCCCCCTCTTAGAAGGGGAAGGAGTCTCAGTACCCCATAGAAAAAATCCTTACCTCCATAAACCCTCACATGCCAAATTTGATTCCTTTTAAAACACTTTGCAAAATAGCAAATTTTCTTACAAAACCTGATGAAAATTTAAAAAAATTACTATCGAAAACTAACTAAAAATATAATTTACTGAGAATTATTTTTTCAATATATCACATTTGACGTTTGTTTCAGTTTTAATCACCACGGGCGTCGGCGGTTTTTACTCGAATTTAATAATTGCATTTAAAGCGATGTCTTAACATATAATTTTCATGTTTTTAGGTGCATACTAGTTATTGACGAAGGGTATCTCTCTTTGTTCATTATCAAAAGTAACTATTCAGGATCACGGACATATAATAATTGCGTCTGGTAAAACATGGGTAAGTAGAATCAAATCTACTAGAAAAGACACTTATCCGAATAAGAAAAGATATTTTTTTGTAAGAAAAACCAATATCAATATTAATAGAGTGTTAGATTATTCAAGAACATAGATACGCCACTCTTTACAGCTTCAATCGCCAGTAAAGTGGCTCCTGACGGCAAGAGGGTATACTAACCTGTCATAGTGTTCGTAAAGCTTTCTCATATGCACAAGTTTGACCATATCATCTATCACTAACACTTGTGTGAAACGAGAAGGCAATACAAAAACTATGATAGTCTAGTAAACCCTGCCGCCAGTAGGTAGTGCATACCTTTTAATCATGCATGAGGAATTCAAAAACTGGTGAAAGTAGTATATTTTGTCTATAAAAAAAATATTTCAATCATATCTCCTAAGGTATCTCAGAAAAAATTAATTGAAAAATGTGTTATTCTTTGATAAAAATTTGTATAACTCGGTAAGAGAAAGAGATAGAGGGTTACTGTATTTAACGAAATTGCTTATTTTAATGTGCTCTACAACTTTGCTGAAGATACCATACCTTTTTGAATGCATTTTAATAAACGAAAATTTGTGTCACCCTAAAAAAATAACGCGATGCAACATGTGTCTGCAGCAATTGGACAGTCCCAGGACCAGACGGCGTACAGAATTTTTGGTACAAGAAGCTAGTCGTGGTTCATCCCAAGATAGCCGAGTGCTTCAATAAGGTATTACGTAAGCCTCACACACTGCCTGATTTTGCCACCCGAGGCAAAACTTTCTTCATCCCCAAAGACAGTAACATATCAAACCCATCAAAGCACAGGCCAATCACATGCTTATCAACCTTGTACAAAGTACAAAGCCATCATTGCCGCGAAAATCTCATTCCACTGTGAGCAACAAAACATTCTGATGGAGGAACACAAAGGATGCAAAAAGAATACCCATGGCTGCAAAGATCAGGCCATCATTGATGCAGTCATTGTGGGGCAAGCGGTGCACAACCAGAAGAATCTTAGTATGGCCTACATTGACTATGAGAAAGCGTACAACTCCATACCTCACATTTTCTTAATTAAAATATTGGAGATGTATAAAATAGACCCTGCAGTCGTGAGGTTTCTGCAGCATGCGTTGGAACAGTGGACTGCTACAGTACAACTTAGTGATGGGAAAACTGTGTTGCGCTCGAGAATGTTGCGGATTCAAAGAGGTATCTTCCAAGAGAATTCATTCAGTCCGCTTTGGTTTTGCCTAGCTTTGAACCCCCTTAGCAAAACGCTTAATAGAAACGGTCATTACATTAGGTATGGCTAGCATGAAAATGTGGCCCATACCTTTTGAATGGATGATCTCAAGATCTTTTCTGAATCAACAGAATGACTAGGAGTAGCTATCAAATTAGTTGAGAGAGTAAGCAGCGATATTGGTATGGAATTTGGGCTTGACAAATGCCGATCAGTACAGCTTTAAGCAGGGTGCAGTTTTGATGGCTACGAGGTCTACGATGGGAAGATGATTATGGATGTGGTTCGTGGCGAATCGTACAAATACCTTGGTTTCAGGCAGCTCACCAGTATTCGCCACACCGACCACTGACAAGGGAGTGGTCGTGGGTTCGAATCTTAGTAGAATCAAGCCATTCGATGTCAAGTGACTTTAGCATGGGTTTATTCTCAGGCCCCTCCATATTTACCCTTCCTTCGTGCTGAATTCTATATTTACCCTCTAAAGCCTCTTGACAGTGCAAATGTTGTCCCTCCTATAGATAAGTGTACTGGTCAGAGGTACGAATGAGTCCTCGCCAGGGACGGCTAGAATATGGGATAGTGCTGGCAGCGAGGAATAAGTGGGTAAAGTAGATCAAGCTTTGAAGGAAGGGTAAACCCCAATACACGCAAGCACGCATACAATTTAAAATAAGCATATCGCTCACTCAATAGCGATTATAGCAAAAAGAAATGCAGTGCAGGTCATACAGCAAACACCCGGGCGATATTACAATAGATCAACTATACTGGTCGCAGTAATGAGTCCACACATGGAAAAAAAATCGCCACACCGACATCAAGATAGATCTGCGGGATAAATTTTTAGGTCGAGTTAACCGTGTCCTAAGGTCTTTCCTCAACGCGGAGAATAAGGTATAAGCACTGAATACATTTGTCATTTCCCTGTTCATCTACAATTTTGGAGTAGTGAAGTGGAGCAACACTGACCTAGAAGATCTTGAGAGGAGCGTGCGGCGAAAATTCAAACAAGCGGGTATGCGCCACCCTCAATCGGCACTGGAGAGATTTACTTTACTACGAATAGAAGGGGGTGTAGGAATAGTCGAAATTCAATCACTGTGCGTTGCTCAGGTGCGTCAGATACCTGAATATTTCGTAGAATGTGCAACTCGGCACGGAATATACCGAGCTGTTTGTGCCTCTGATAGGGGTACAGCGTTTTACATCTGGCGCAACCAGACTACGACCTCAGATGCAATCTATTGTCGATGGAAGAGAAGTTTGCATCTTGGAAGCAGAAAGCAATACATGGTGGTCACCCCTACCAATTGAACCAGCCTTATGTTGACAAGGTCGTGTCGAACTTATCGCTCTCCCGTAGTGAACTCTCTCAAGTGGTCGAATCCAACATGATAGCCATTCAAGGCGGGATTATGCCGACGAGAAATTGTAGATGGTATATCTAGCATCAGGATGTAGAGCAGTGATGCCCAGGCATAAGCGTGGTGTGGGCCAAATCAGATCGCCCCATGAGTCCGCGGGCCGCAATGACTTCTGGCCATTCTTGCGCATACCAAAAAGTAAAATAGGCGGCAGCAAAAGTCGATTTTTAGGAATCACCACAAGATTAAAACCGGAAAGCAATCAATTCTACAATATGCACAAGGTACTACGACTGACCTGTGTGACCCCTGTGTCATCAAAAAAATTATTCATAAGTCTGCCATCCCTCAAATCAGTCCAAGGGCCGCACGAATCATTACGAAGGGCCACAGTTTGGCCATCACTGATGTAGAGGATGTATGCCGAATGTGCCATCAACCACTAGAAACCATCAACCACATTATAGCTGGCTGCCTAGTACTAGCAAATGCAGCCTATACAGAGCGCCAAAACATCGTAGCAAAGATATTGCACCAGAAGTTGGCGCTGCAATGTGGTTTGTTGGAGGAAGATGTGCCAAATTACCGCTACTAACCAGATCTCCAGGTCTTAGAAAATGACCGTTTCAAGCTGTATTGGGACCGCACCGTTCTGACGGACCTTTTTATTCACCACAACCGACCAGACATTAAGGTTGACGACAAGGGTAGACGAATAGTAACCATCATTAACGTCGCATTCCACTGAGCCGTAATTTGGAATTAACACACGGTCACAAAATTGTTCAATATCGTACGCTGGCAGTGGAGTTGAAAGAGTTGTGGAGATTAGAAGAGGTCCCAAGAATAGTTCCGATAGTGCTTTCCGCATTTGGAGTGGTTCCGAAAGTATTGCAGGAAGACCTAAAGGTGCTGAGGTTAGATCGTGAGCTAGTTGCGTTGCAGAAATCAGTGATACTCAGCACCTGTGCAATCAGTTCCTGGGTCAATACGACAGGTATACCCTAGATGATAATGCTGTGTAAAAAATCAGAGGGGTTGTGTACAAGACACGACCGCATATATAGGTGACGCAGGACTACGTAAGTCTCTTTGTAGTGATAGTAGCATGTATTCATGCTTGTAATCATTCGATTCTTCATATATACATGCTATATGCAACATATATACATGCTACATGCGTTGTATGTAACATTTATCAAAGTAGTAACATTGCATACGTTCAATTCTCAAAAGATTGTGCATTTAAAAACAAGTTAACAAAATCAAGAACACAAACTATTGCTTTCCTGCTACGGCCCAAAAGCGGGATTGTGTTTATAAAAATGTATATACCTACTGCATTCTTCTTGCCAATCTGAACACAGCGAATATATTTTCATAAACCGAATTTTTGTTTCAAACAAAAAACCTGCTTTGGAAATTGGCAGAATCGATGATGACTAATTTCACCTTCATATAGAGTCGTATTATAACCGAACACTACAGCTGTAGCACATTTTTCCAACACAGATATCAAATTCGCCGAGGTTTAATCGTCTCGCAGTAAAGAATTTGCGATCTGCTGGGACAACGAACTTTTGTCATTTTTTCTGGCACACTTCCCTAACACAGACATCAAATCGGACTAGGTTTAATCGGGTTCGTAAGAAATCTGTTGGCACGAGGGGGCTTTGTCACTCTTTCTGGCGTACTTCCCAAGCAAGGACATCAAAATGGTCTAAGTTTAACCGCGATGTTAAGAAATCTTGTTGAAATGAGGAAACTTGGTCACTTGTTTTGGCTTACTTCCCAAGCACAGATATCAAATTACTATAGGTTTAGATCATCGCAAAGAATCTTCCAACCAATCACGAAGCGAGAATTCTGGTAAAACGTAGGTTCATTATTTTCCATTTTTCAATAGTTCAACATCAAGAATCCATACTTTTCTTCATTTGGGTCAATTCTTAGAAGATTTTCCGATCGATTGGTGTAAGAATATTGAAAATCGATAGGAAAACCGCTGAGCTATTAGCGCTCAAAACCTTTCATTTTTCGTGACGCTCGCATTTTTCGATTTTTTGGAATGACACCCTATCTCAAAACTTGCCGTAAGACGTAGTCCTACGTCAAAAACATAAAAAAAATTGTGCAAATCCACCGAGCAATCCCCCTTTTTACCTTTGTTATACTATAACAAAGGTTTAAAAATTGGTTGAAAAACACGAAATTGATCTGAGGCCCGGAGGACCAAGTCGCATGTACCAATCGATAGGGTTCGATGATTTGAGCAATGTCTGTGTGTGTGTGCGTGCGTGTGTGTGTGTGTGCGTGCGTGTGTGTGTGCGTGCGTGTGTGTGCGTGCGTGTGTGTGCGTGCATGCGTGTGTGCGTGCGTGTGTGTGCGTGCGTGCGTGTGCGTGCGTGCGTGTGTGTGTGTGTGTGCGTGTGTGTGTGCGTGCGTGTGTGTGCGTGTGTGTGCGTGCGTGTGTGTGTGCGTGTGTGTGTGTGCGTGCGTGTGTGTGTGTGTGTGTGTGTGTGTGTGTGTGTGTGTGTGTGTGTGTGTGTATGTAATGATTTTTTCTATCGCCTGTTTCTCAGAGATGGCTGAACCGAATCGTTCGCTATTACTTTTGTTGATCACTATTGAGTTGTTTCGTGATACGACGCACCGTGGGATGAAACCCAAATCTAGGTGGACAAAAGTAATTACGCTTAAACCGTTAGTCCTTGGTATAAAGTATCTTCGGAGAAAATTTGTTATTTCAACATCCCCTTTTTTTGCTGTATATGGCATTAGGGTGACCATCATAGTAGGCGTGTGCAAAATATAAACTTTTTTAAGATTGAAGTTAGCTAAATAAATGTTCCGCAAAGTTAAAGAACATTAAATTTTGAGTAACTTTGTTAAAGAAATGAAAGTCCTATCTTTTACAGTTGATGGACTGGGCCAATTTAAAGTTTTTTGGTAGGAGTGGACCTAAAAAATCCGTTTTTCCTTAATATCCCTTTCGTGTTCATTTCTTACAAATCATGCCTACTGAATACTTTCACATCCATTGAAAACGCACATTTTGTTTGAAGGAGTCAGGTCGCTATCTCCTTCGGTTCTGAAACTACAGACAGTTTTTCTAAAAAAATATGCTTTTTTCAAATGTCAATAACGTAAAAACTGCTCAAAAGCAGCACATGAAATTTTCTATGGATGTTTAGTAATATATTGGCCACCGAAATTAATTGAAATCGCATCGTCGCAATTACCATTTTACTTACCAAAATCACAATTTTTTCGGTAATAAGATAGATTAAAAACCCGATTTAATCCACCTATTGGTGAAAGGAACCTTTGTTATACCATCTCATTTGTCATGTGAGTTAGATTCGTAGATTCGACACGCCTTCGGAACTCAATTTTTTGATAACACTATGATAGTTATCATCAATACATATCAATACATAGTCTATGTAATATACTGATAAATTTGTATAATATTCCAAAGCAATCAAAAAATGTCTTCCTTTTATTTGTATAATTTGTTATTTTGAGTTAATAGCGGGGTGACATTCTGGGGTTTGGTTTAAGTGAGCAACTGTCCGTTTTCCTGGATGTATTCGGAACGTTCTAAGATTGTGTCCAGCTGTGACCAATGTAACTCTGGACACTTTATATGTCACCAAATGAGCTACTTTTGCAATTTTGAGTACTTAAAAATGTCATATGTTGTACTTTAGCTGAATTCAGAAACTGAAGGGGGACCCTCACTGGAAAATCGAAAAACTTGTTTGTTTTGCATTTTCAGAAGGCTTTTATCTTTAGAAATGTTGAGCCCATAGTATTTTTCGGTACGTGGTCTCGTTGAGAATTTACAGTAAAACTGTTGGATCACTTGAAGGAAAGTGCAGTGCTGTACAATAGTTTAAACGCGCTCTCCTCGAAATCATATGTTTTCAGCGACTGTGCGTGTATCGCAGTATCTTAGAGGATCGATTTGAGTGAATTTTTTTTGACGTGTAAAAATTACTTATCTAAATAAATTGTGACGTAACCGCTTTTTGATATCTCAACTTTTTAATTTTCGCTGCATTTTTAAAAAATTGTTACACTTCGCAACCAGTAAGAGATAGATAGTTACTATTAGCTTCAGAACCGAAGGAGATAGCGACCTGATTCCTTCAAACAAAATATGCGTTTTCAATGGCTGTGAAAGTGCTCAGAAGGCATGATTTGTGAGAAATGAACACGAAAGGAGATATTAAGAAAAAACGGATTTTTTAGGTTCACCCCGATCAAAAAACTTTAAATTGCCCCAGTCCATCAACTGTAAAAGATAAGGCTTTCATTTCTTTAGCAAAGTTACTCAAAATTTAATGTTCTTTATGTAGCCGGCCCTGGTCGATCCCTATTCAGCGTGCAGCATAAGCGCCACTCCGTAAGGGAGACTGCACGCCACGTTGTGTTTGCCCGGTGAGACTCCCCCTAGGGTCAGTCTAAGATTGCTAATTCGAAAGGAATCAGGATCGAACCAGATAGGCTTACCTAAATTTAGCCACCAAAAACGGGTACACTACTCTTTTATCACCTAGCATAAATCTTCAAATACCGAACGACACGAAACGAAAGCTCACGGTAAGAAACACCAAAAGTTCAAAAGTTCTCATCACTGGCAATGTCGCTATTTGCCACCAGACGGCGAAAACATCTCGAAAAAGATTCGCCGTTCATTCAAACTTCACGGTACGAAATAAACTCAAATAAACTAAACGAAACGAAAACGAAATGACGTGAACACATTAGAACGAACTAGTTTAACTGCAAGAAGAACACGTTGTTTTAAACTATCCTACACTCTTAAATGATTCTACCTGTAAATTGGTCGGATTTAGTTAAAGTTAGGTTGAAACTACTCATAATGCCCTTAAAGTGTACAAACTCAGATTTTGAGTAGTTTTTCAACCAAAAAATTGGTAGTAGGAACTTAAAATTGCGTTATTTGTCATAGAGAATAAATCAATTATCGATAGCAAGTAGCCAAAATTGGTTGAAATTTTTACCCAAAGTTTGAGTTTGTACACTTTAAGGGCATTTTGAGTAGTTTCAACCTAGCTTTAACTAAATCCGACCTATTTACAGGTAGAATCATTTAAGAGTGTAGGAAAACATTTTATTAATTACGGAAAACGGTTTGTATTTTAAATTATTCGATTTAATGCATGCATGCTTCAACGTGTGTATGTATTCATATTCGTGTTTCTTATATTCTAGGCCTAACTTCTATCGGTGTGTGCGTTTTTCTCTCCCTACTGTGCTCTACGACCCATGTGCTTTTCAATCCAATTTCAATCAGCTGCTTCCAAATTCTGCAGTGACGTCACTATTAATTCTCGTACGATGTCTAGACAATTCTGGTTGGGGCGGCGTTCATAATTTCGGTAACGCGTGCACGCGGTTACATGCCGACCCCAACCTCAAACTATATCAAACAATAGTCGTGATCACGCCGTGCTTGGACGGGTTAACTTCGTGAAATCACGCTTACGGCACTATGGCGTATTTCTAGGACGCGCTCTTTAGAATGAATGAATAGATACGACTCACCAAAAGCTGTGTGCTGTTGCTGCTGGTGGTGGCTTACGTAGCGTCGACTGCTGCTAGGCGATCGCTACTGTCGGCTGCTGTGCGATCACATGTGGTACGGCAAGAACTCTACGATGCGATGCTAGATGGCTTTACAGGCGGGAACTAACTTCGATTTTGGATGATTGTTACAGATGAAACTAAAACTGCTTAGTGCCGCTTTCCGGGAATACTCGACCGGAAACGGCCACTAGCCTCACCGGTGGACTCCGGTCCGTCCGATGCTTCAGAATGTGGATGTTGGGCGATCCACGTGTCGACCGGCAGAATAGCGTGCGCCGGGAATTCGTCCGAATTGTGCTGGATGCGTCTTTCGCTGTCCTTCCTTCTCTCGTTCGAAGTGCTGTTGATGAAATTGTAGCCGTGCGGCTGCCAACTTTTGGCGCACTCCAAAATTATCGCACACTACAATTTTACTAAAATTTTTAGTACTGACTTTATAAAATAGAAAGGAAAAGCGCGGACAACAGACTTTACACTCCGAAATGCTTTACGGTCTAGGACGAAATGAACGATCATTTTTGATCCTCAGATAAGGGAAGGTGACTTCATTTCCCGCTAACTTCGTCGGGTCAATTCGGGAATCTACGATCCTGCTAGCTGTTTCATTTCGGCAACTCAACTTGGCTCTATCCGATTCTCTCCAACCTTTCTACGAAGCATCTTTCATTGCTTCCCCTACAGTTCGGTCTCAACGGAATTTACGAGTAGCTGCACGGGAGAGAAATTTGGGGGTTTCGCCATTAGACCGAAAACCGGTTCTACATTCTAGCGCAACGAAACGAATTTGTTGAACTATTTTAATAACTACGAATAATTATTATATATATAATTATTCGTTGTAACGGATTGAAAAGTGTTACTCTATGGCTGGGTAAGTATCGAAATGAAATGAGTAGATCGCAGTAATCGTATACACTAAAGCTTCATGAAAGAGTGAAGCTATATGAGTGAGCGAGAAGTATAGATTACGAAACGACTTGAGATGAGGTAAGTCGTAACGGTCGATTCAGTTTGGGAACACCAACGTTGACGATCGGACGGAGTTGCGAGTGCGAGTTGCGAGTGATATTTTACAATGGCGACGATGATTAAAATTGGTAAGTTGACTTTGAAAAATGTGGTGAGAAACGATTGCTGGTACATTTATACCAGCGGATAAACTGTTGGGCTTCGTGCTGATTTAAGATAGCGGATGTTTTTTTCGCACATGGAAAAATGCTAGAGAGCTTAGCTACGTGCAGAGGACGTATATAGGCAAAAAGAAAATCTTGCTTCGTGCACAATTCAAGTGTTTTTCGAAGGAATATGGCGTTATTGCATGGCGTTTGGCTACGTGTTGAAAAAAGGCTTCGTGCTGGTAGAGAGGAGGAAAAAAAGTGTGCTTCGTGCTCGGGCTCAGCCGACGCGCGCTGGTTGTTGCTTCGTGGTAGTGGTATATATATTTTGGCATGGAAAGGTTGCTTCGTGCAAAGGCAAGAACACAAGGAAATCATTACTGGTGCTCGGCTCCATGATAGGTATAGGCATCGAGGTTAGGTAAGAGCGCCTGATGTTAGACTACCGATGTGTTTTTGAGCTCTGGACAAAAAATGGATGCTTCATGTGGCGGTTCGGATGCTATTTAAGTAGCTTTGTAAAAGAGTCGTGTATGATTGGATGGTGTTCGTGTTAGAGAAAACGATCTATTTTTTTGAAGCAACGAAATGACATTGGTTGACAGTCAGGCAAACCAGGATAGTTTCAACGGACGAAACAGTTATATTCGGGCATGTTATCGGCAGTCGTAACATTGTTCATTTCGATTGTAGATGCAGCGGCAATGCCACCGTTCAAGGTGGGCACAGATCCCAGAAATGATTGGATAAAATGGAAGAAAGCTTTGGATTTTTGCGAGCAAACAAGGTTGAAGACGACGAAGAAAAATGCAACTTATTATTGGTGTTGGGTGGTATAGACCTCCAGTCATATTATGATAAAGTCGAGAAATGAGAAGTTCACAAAGATGTCGATGAGGGCGAAGAGATTGTGGTCCTCAAGTATGAATCAGTCAGTTTTATCTCTTGATGCGTACTTTGCCCCCCTTCTAAGAAAAAGATTTGAACGGCATCTTTTGCGATCGATGCGGCAGAACATGCCAGAGCCGTTTGAGGAGTATGTATTTCGGTTGCGTGAACAGGCAAACCGATGTTTATTTATTGATGCAGACGATATGATCGTCGATCAAATTATTGAAGGCTGTAGATCGACCGACTTGAGGAAGAAGCTGGTGACAGAGGATTTGACACTAGCTGAAGTAGTTAGTCTGGGAAAAACAATCGAAGAAGTTCAAAAGCAAACGAAGGAATACGAAAGACCATCAACTTCCTTTGACGACGGTTCATTGGTTCAAAACGTTGTTGGTAAGATCGCGTTCAAAAGAGCGCCCGGCAGATCATGGGAAGGCTCAAGAAAAGGCTATAACTGCAACAAGCCTGGCCATTTGGCTGAGGAATCGAACAAATGTCCAGCGAAGAATGTTGAATGCTATGGCTGTCGATCGAGAGGTCATTTTAAGATTTGCTGCCGAAAACGGAAACATAACGAATCCGGGAACAGAAACTCAGATGGCGCAAAACGGGTTCTCGCAATCGTAAATCACATCAAGGAAACAGAAAAGGGAATATTTTTTGTGAAGGCCACCGACGATCTCAATGAAGTACTGGAGCTGGAGATTGGTGGAGTGATTATCAAAATGGTCATCGACTCGGGATCACCAGCTAACATCATCGACAATAAGACGTTTGAGAAATTGAAAAATCAAGGGGCTCAGATCCTGAACGAAAGAAAACCGGAGAGCGGAGAAATGAAACTTAAAGTGTTTGCATTTAATCGGGACATATTCTTTTGTACAGTTTTCGAAACCGAAGTAAAAATTCCTGGTGAAGACACAGGAATTTGGTCGCATATTTTGGTTGCACCTCAAGGGCAAGTTAGCTTGCTGAGTAAAGGAACAGCTTTTGCATTGGGAATATTAAAAATCGGGTACAATGTAAATAAAATATTGTCAGTAGAGCACACAACGGATGTAGTAACATGCGAAAACCAATTTCCTAAGATACCGGATGTACGTTTGTCGATCCAAGTTGACGAAACAGCAACACCAGTCGTTCAAGCAGCTCGGAGATTTCCCATGTCCATGGAAGCGGACGTGGAACAAACGATTCAAGAGCTATTGGAGAAGCAAATCATCGAACGAGTGGAAGCTCCCATTACATGGGTGTCACCACTAGTTACAGTGAGAAAATCCGATGGGAGAATTCGGTTGTGCGTGGATATGCGAGCGGCCAACGTAGCAGTGAAGCGAGAGAACTATCCAATGCCGAGTATAGACGATGCTATGTCAAGAATCAAAAAGGTATGTGAATAAAGTTTTAGATCTACGTTTTGACTAGCCTAGCTTTGTTTTATGTATTAATAGGTTGAGAAATTATCCAAAATTGATCTTGAAACCGCGTACTATCACTTCGAGCTCGAACCCAATAGTAGGAATATTACCACGTTTGTCGCAAGGAGTGGCGTTTACAGCTTCTGTAGATTGATGTTCGGGATAAAGTCGGCACCTGAACTTTTCCAGCGAGAAATGGAAAATTTATTTAGAGGGATTAGAGGTCTGATTATCTACATGGACGACATCTTAATCTATGGCGAAACTGCAGAAGAACATGATCAGTCTTTGCAAGAAGTTCTTGACCAGATTAAGAAGATGAACATGAAGGTTAATATGCAAAAGTCGGTTTTCGGGGTGTCATCCGTAATATTCTTAGGACACATTGTGTCCGTCGATAGTATCCGACCAACGGATGACAAGATAAAAGCAATCTTAGAACTACAAGCACCATCATCTGTTTCTGAATTACGATCTCTTTTAGGGTTAATCAATTTTGTAGGGAAGTTCATTCCGAATCTCTCAACAATGACCGCTCGTATAAGAACCCTGCTAAACAAGGACAGTTCATTCGTGTGGACTGAAGCACACAGTCGAGAACTTGAAGTGCTCAAGAAAATGCTTGGCAGAGTAGATTCTCTAGGATTCTTTGATCCGGAAGATGAGACCATACTGGTTACTGACGCCAGTCCTTACGGCTTAGGTGCTATTTTGATCCAAGTTAAAGACGGCATCTCCCGAACGATTTCCTGCATATCAAAAAGTTTGGCAAATTTCCAGAAAAAATACTGCCAAACGGAAAAAGAATGCTATGCGATGATCTGGGCCATGGAAAAATTATATGTATATCTTTATGGAAAGCATTTCACACTTATAACAGATTGCAAGCCTTTGGAATACCTTTTCAACAGAGTGAAGTCGAAACCATCAGCACGTTTAGAAAGATGGATTCTGCGATTGCAAAGTTTTGATTTCACACTTAGATATGAACCAGGGGACTGCAATCTCGCTGATTCGCTCTCCCGGCTTTCTCAAGGATTAAAAGATGTTGATGCGGGTTCTGACATCATTGGATGGTTAGCGGATGAGATAAAACCCAATGTATTGTCTATCGAAGAACTTGAAACCGAAACCTTGCGAGATGATGATTTGCAGAAAGTAAAAGAAGCGATATTTTCAGGAACCTGGGACGATGTACCAAAGGAGTTCAGAACGAAAACGATCAGAGAAGACCTAACGCTCTATGGGGAGTTGATATTGCGAGGTGACAGAATTGTTATCCCTAAGCAACTCAGAGAAAAAGTTATAAATTTGGCTCATTTGGGGCATCAGGGTGGAACTTCCATGAAAGCCATGCTACGATCGAAAGTATGGTTTCCCTTCATGGATAGGCAGGTCGCTACCGCTATCCGATTTTGTAAACCATGTAAAATGACGGCACTACCAGAGAAACCCAATCCTATGATTCGCCGTCTTCCGACAATGCCCTGGCAAGACCTGGCAATCGATTTTAAAGAAGGTCTCCCCGAAGACGTATCGTTGCTAGTCGTCGTTTGCTATACAACCCGATTTGTACAGGTAAAACCAATGAAACCGGCGACTACGCAAAAAGTGATCGGAGCACTACTGCGAATGTTTAGCTGTTTTGTTTTACCACGATCAATTACTGCAGACAATGGACCACAGTTCAATGCAGCCGAATTCCGTAATTTTTGTATAAGCTACGGGATCCATTTGAATCTCTCTACACCATATTGGCCGGAGCAAAATGGTGCGGTGGAGAGACAAATGCGAAATATTAGTAAGCGTTTAAAAATCAGTTACATCCAGGGGACAGATTGGAAGACGGACATCTATGAGTATTTAACGTTATACCACTCTACACCGCAGGAAACAACCGGGATTTCTCCAGGACAAATGATGTTCGGGCGAGAGATACGCAATCGCATGCCATCGATTCATCAAGCACCAAGTTTAAAATGGGAGTCATGCAGAGACAGAGACATGGAAAGGAAGGAACAACACAAGATAAGGGCTGACGGTATCCGACGGGCGGAAAATCATAAACTGGTGAAGGGAGACGTGGTCTTAATGCGGAACTTGAGAACTGGGTCACATCAGCCCAACTTCAGATCTGAAGAGTTTGAGATTACAGACGTTAAAGGAGGAGAGATTACGGTAAGATCAATGGAAACAGGTAAAATGTATAAACGGAACAGTTCACATCTGAAAAAGCTCAAAGACGCAGAGATATCATCGGCGGAGATAATCGCTACAGATCCGGGAACCGTGACCATCGGAGAGGCGAAAGACGTTGCGGGTCAAAATAATTCATCAGAGGGCACAGTAACACCTGCAAAACGTACTAGCAGACGACCGGCTAAATTTGACGATTTTATAGTTTAACTGTTGATAAATAAATCATGTTTTCATTAAGATAATATTCCCAATAAAAAAAACTAAAAATAGGGAAGGATGTAACGGATTGAAAAGTGTTACTCTATGGCTGGGTAAGTATCGAAATGAAATGAGTAGATCGCAGTAATCGTATACACTAAAGCTTCATGAAAGAGTGAAGCTATATGAGTGAGCGAGAAGTATAGATTACGAAACGACTTGAGATGAGGTAAGTCGTAACGGTCGATTCAGTTTGGGAACACCAACGTTGACGATCGGACGGAGTTGCGAGTGCGAGTTGCGAGTGATATTTTACATTCGTATATCATCAATGAAAGCTTTGATATAATAAATTTCGTTTAACTATCGAAGTGCTACTTTAATTACGTATTACGAAATGATACTGCTACATTTAACTTTGTGGAACATTTTATTCAGCTAACTTCAACCTTAAAAAAGTTTATATTTTGCACAAGCCTACTATGATGGTCACCCTAATGCCATATACAGCAAAAAATGCGGAAGTTGAAATAACAAATTTTCTCCGAAGATACTTTATACCGGCAACTCTGTTGTAACGCTTGAGTGACTATTTTTTTTGCTCCGTGTTTAATTCCTCATTCCGTCGAATTTCGACATCTGATTTTCGCGAATGATTGATAATCGACCTACTGCGATAGCATTTATAGTGCAAGTGGTGGATTTCGTGCTTATTCTGCGTTTTTCGAGTAATTCCGAGTGAAGTGATTTTTGGTGTTATTTTGACATACACTTATCTTTACCGCTACGCGCATTTTTTTCTCCTGAAGCGCCATCTGGAGGAAAAAGCTGAAAGCTTCGTCAATTCTTTTATTCTACGGAAGCGCCGCCTGTGGTTTCGCATAGCAAGTCACTTTTTCGAGCAGATTTTGATATCGCCTTCATCCATGCAACCCGATAATCGTAAAGCTTCAGTAGAGATGAGAAAAAGCTGTTATAAATGTTCCGAACCTATTAAGAACCTCAACATAGTTAAATGCCATCTATGTGACTGTGTTGCTCACATGAAATGCTGCGGTTGGGTTCGTTCGAATTTGGATTTTTTCAACGAACAAATGAACTTGCTTTGGTTTTGCAACGAGTGTTTGCCTTCGGTCGAAAATCTCAAGGCGAATACACCGGATAACGCTGTTGCTGTTGTATCATCTGTTGCTGAATCAATCAACGGCTGCATGAATGAAGTGAAAAATGAGCTTGCGCAAATTAATGCATTTATTGGGTCTATTTCTAATAAGCTTTCGGACAACGTGACACCTGATTCCATGCCTATCAACCATAGAAATAAACGCCCGAGAGTTATCTCGCCTAATGACACCCCTAAGCGATCAAAAATCCAAAGCAATTTGATTAGTGGAGCAAAGGATTTAGAAAATTTTCCAAAACTGGTGGATACGGTTCCCCAACCGGCGGAAAAATTCTGGCTCTATATATCGCGCATTGCTCCGCATGTGTCTGAGGATGATATATCGGCACTTGTAAAGGAATGTGTGCCTGGCGCTCAACCATTGGTTCGAAAGCTTGTAAAAAAAGAAGCCGATTTAAATTCGTTTGCCTTCATTTCTTTTAAAGTCGGCTTTGACCTTAACTTTAAAGAAATTGCACTAGACGCTAGCAACTGGCCGAAAGGGATCTATTTTCGTCAATTTGAAGACAGAACTAGCTCAAAGGATTTTTGGGGACCGAAAGCACCAAAATTTCCACGAATGGTACAATCAGTCCCACCGCAGTCCTCAACGAGCCCTCGTTCGACACCTGTAAACTAATCGCCATCATGAATTCGCCTCACACCGTTACTGATTCAACTAATTCTGGATACGTACTGACTGGATCTGACCCGGGACGCACTGATTTAAGCAAATTGGAAGCCCCTAATCCGCTCATCACAGTCGCGCCACTGCTGCCAGCGCTCATCAGCCGTCCCGGTCCTGTGTTTGAGTATGGAGAAGGGGTCTTCCAGCTTGCTGCTACGGGCAAGTATACTTCTTTCAAAAGTCATTCGGTATCTGATCCCTCCGCACCTTGCAGGCATTCATCAGTTAACCTCAACCAATCCGACAATGATGTTCCTGGGCTTCGGATTCTCTACCAAAACGTCCGCGGGCTTCGGACCAAAATCGATGACTTTTTCTTAGCCGCTACCGAATGTGATTATGACGCCATTGTATTAACAGAAACATGGCTAGACGACCAGCTTCACTCTGCGCAACTATTTGGTAGTTTTTTTAACGTTTACCGATGCGATCGCAATCACCTTAACAGTACCAAGACACGTGGTGGAGGAGTTTTAGTTGCTGTCTCCACTCGGCTAATTAGCTACGTTGACCCGACTCCAGTTAGTGACAAAATCGAGCAGCTGTGGGTGATTATCAAAACACCAACTCGCAAAATTAGTATTGGTGTAATGTATTTGCCCCCGGATCGCCGAACTGACGCCAACGCTATCGAAGACCATGTTAATTCTATCGGCTGTATTATGTCTAGTTTGCAGCCTAATGATTTATCGTTGCTATTTGGAGATTATAATCAACCCGGACTGCGATGGATTCGCTTGAGTAATGACGCCATCTCCATTGACTATCTCCATTCGAATATTACTGCTGCTAGTTCCGATTTGTTAGATGGCTTTAATCTGCACATTCTATCACAAATCAATCACGTGATCAATTCCAACGATCGTCTTCTTGATTTAATTCTAACAAACAACGAGACTCTATGTGAGTTGTTCGAAGCTGTTGAGCCACTTGTACCTCTCGATCCTAATCACCCAGCGCTGAATGTAACGGTAAACCAGAACTTGCCCATACAATTCGAAGACACTCCAGTTGAACCGGGTTTGGATTTTCGCAGAACTGATTTTGAGTCTTTGAGCAATGTCATGTCTCGTATCGACTGGCGATTTCTTGAAGTCAATCCCCCTGTCGACGATGCAATCGCCTACTTTAACGATGCCGTTAATAATGCACTAGTTCATTGCACTCCTCCCCGCAGGCCGCTGCGTAAACCACCGTGGTCGAATCCACGTTTACGACAACTCAAGCGGCAGCGAGCTCAGGCTTTACGGAAATACTGCAGATTGCGAAATGCTTCACTGAAACAGAATTTTAATCGTGCTAGTAACCTATATCGCAAATACAACCGGTATTTATATAAACGGTATACCAATCGAATGCAGCATAATATCAGATCAAATCCGAGAAACTTTTGGTCGTTCGTTAACAGCAAAAGGAAAGAGGAAGGATTGCCTAGAGATATGTTTTTGGGAGATAGTCATGGCAGTACGATGCCAGAAAAATGTGCTTTTTTCGCCCAACATTTTCAGCACAATTTCCGTGATTCCGTTGCCACAACCGCGCAAATCAATACAGCATTATGCAACACTCCTGGGGACGTCTTGGATTTCAGTCTACCCGCGATTACTGATCGTCACGTTGAAGCTGCTATTAACAAACTTAAATGCTCATTTGCCGCCGGACCCGATGGAATTCCATCATGTAGTTTGAAAAAATGTGCTGCTGTGTTTATCCGTCCATTATGCCTGCTGTTTAATTTATCACTACAACAGAGCCTATTTCCTACAACATGGAAGCTTTCAGCTATGTTTCCAGTGAATAAAAAAGGGTGACAAACGAAATGTAAAAAACTACAGAGGCATCACATCTCTCTGCACATGTTCGAAAGCATTTGAAATAATAATACATGATGCCCTCTTCGCCAGCTGTAGGCATTACATCTCATTAGATCAACATGGGTTTTATCCAAAACGTTCCACTGCTACAAACCTTGTGCAATTCGCAGCAAAATGTCTACAAACCATGAGCGTAGGTGCCCAGATTGATGCTGTCTACACAGACCTAAAAGCTGCATTTGACCGTGTTGACCACAGCGTACTACTGGCTAAACTGGATAAACTTGGTGTCGGCTCCAGCCTTGTACGATGGTTTCGATCCTACCTGTTAGATCGAATGCTCTGCGTGAAGCTGGGTAAAGTGCAATCCGAGTATTTCTCCAACCTCTCTGGCATTCCACAGGGCAGCAATTTAGGACCGCTGCTCTTTATGCTGTTTATCAACGACATATCGCTTCTGCTTCCAGAAGATTGCCGCATGCTTTATGCAGACGATATCAAACTATTTAAAACTGTCAGAAATACTGCTGACTGCTTAGAGCTCCAGCGCTTAGTTAACATTTTTCTGCAATGGTGCTCCAATAATCTACTAACCGTCAATATCGAGAAGTGTTGTGCGATTTCATTCCATCGCAAGTCCAATCCGGTTACATTCAACTATACTATGTGTGGTCATATTGTAGCTAGAGTAGATACGGTTCGTGATCTGGGTGTAGCTCTGGATACGTCACTCTCCTTTAGGCCACACTACAACGAAATAGTTGCCAAGGCTAATAGACAGCTCGGATTTATCTGTAAGATCACTGAAGAATTTCGGGATCCTATTTGTCTTCGATCACTGTATTGTGCGCTGGTGCGCTCTATTCTTGAGTCTAACTCAGTGGTTTGGTGTCCATTCAACGCTAACTGGATAGCAAAAATTGAAACCGTGCAACGAAGATTTGTACGGTATGCTTTACGCTTTCTTCCATGGCGTAACGAACACCAGTTGCCAGAATATGCGGAACGCTGCCAGCTACTCAGAATACAAACATTAGAGCGAAGAAGATTCGAAGCACAAGCCGTATTTGTCGGGAAAATTTTGTCCGGTGAAATCGATGCCCCGAACATTTTGCAGCAGCTTAACTTATATGCACCAGAAAGATCGTTACGGCCCAGGAATCTATTATTCTTACCACAGCGTAATGTGTCATATGGACAACATGACCCCATCCGCTTCATGTCGGCTAGCTTCAACGCGGTGGCGACATTATTTGACTTCCACATAACAGCAACGGCATTTAGACAGCGACTGCGTGGATAATCTAATACATCCTTATGTGTTTTATGTTAAACGTAGTATCTTTTATCATTAAGACCACATGATGTCCGATGATTTTTACACTAACAAATAAACAAATAAACAAATACCTAGGACTAATGGTTTAAGCGTAATTACTTTTGTCCACCTAGATTTGGGTTTCATCCCACGGTGCGACGTTTCGTTTAAAAGTTATAAGCAAAAGTGTGAAAAATACGTGACATGGGTTTCTCCGGAACTACATGACCGATTTCAACGATCTTAGTATCAAATGAAAGCCCTTATTAAAGCTAAATTGTTCAGGAATTTTTAATTGAAAACAAACAAGTAGTTTAAGTTACGCTTAAAAAATATGTTTTGACAAGGTAACAATTATCGCCTGTTTCTTAGAGATGGCCAAACCGATTTGTGCGCTATTAGTCTCATTTGAAAGATAATATATCCTAATAGATCACTATTGAATGATTTTTTTATTGGACGTTTAATTTGAACGTTATGAGCAACCGTATACACCACACGAAAATTAACAATAATTTGTAATGATTTTAACCAAGATAATCTACCTAATTTCAATTATTTTAATATCAAGCGAGAGGTTTTGACACTACGAATATATATGCAAAATTTCATAAGAATTGGTTTTACCGGTCAAAAGATATTAACCCTCGAACACTCGCGCCAACTTTTGTAACACAGTTACTCACGCGCAAAATAGCCCCATACCAAAGAAAACGTGCGCACTAGAGATTTGACTGGGAAAACTTGGTTTTGGGTTTGTAGAACCTTTGGAAGAGTTTCTTGAAATTGAAAGCTCTATCATCTGGTGGAATTTAAATTTTGATTAATCCCCCTACAAGTGAAATAAAAAAATATTTTTCTTCAGTGTCAATATAACACATTGATGTGTTCTGCAAAGTTATAGAGCTTATTATTACAAGAAATTTAGCTAAATTTTGCTTTTGCTCTACAGCGAAGATACAAAAATCTTATTTATTGTATATGAAATTATGAATTTGTAAAATCAGTTTTTCTATTTTTGCTCTTTTTGTACTTGTTGTATGACTTTTTCATGTACTACAAAATTGTACAAATAGTAAAAATAAACAATTTCGCTGAAAATAGTATACCTGTATGTTTGCTTGTTTAGGAACTGTAGAACTTTGATTATAAAGAATAAAGTCATCCGGGGCGAGATTCTGCCAAAAAAGCATATGTTTTACCTTTGTTATATATTTAGAAATTGGTCGAAAAACACGAAGCTGATCCGAGGCCCGGAGGGCCGAGTCACATATACTAATCGATAGAGCTCAACGAACTGAGCAATGTCTGTGTGTGTATGTGTGTGTGTGCAGCTCATTTTCTATCGCCTGTTTCTCGGATATGGCTGAACCGATTTATGCGCTATTAGTCTCATTTGAAAGGTATTATTGCCTAGTATATCACTATTGAATTTGTTTCGTGGTTCGACGTTTCGTTTAAAAGTTATGAGCAAAAATGTGAAAACCACGTGACACGATTTTCTCCGGAACCACACAACCGATTTTAATGATCTTAGTATCAAATGAAAGCTCTTGCTAAATTGTAAAAATTTTCAGGAAGTTTTATCGAAAACAAACATGTAGTTAAAAAGTTATGTTTAAAAACGTGTTTTGACAAGGTAATAATTATCGCCTGTTTCTCAGAGTTTGCCAAGACGATTTATGCGCTATTAGTCTCATTTGAAAGGTAATATAGCCGGATAGATCACTATTGAATTGTTTTTTGATTGGACTTTTAGTTTGAAAGTTATGAGCAATCGAAGTTACACGTTAAAATTTACAATACTTTATAGCGATTTTAACCAAGATAATCTATCTAGTTTCAATTGTTTTAGTATTAAAAGAGAGGTCTTAACACTGCAAATGTATTTGTCAAATTTCATAAGGATTGTTTCTACTGGTCAAAAGATATTTAAAAATGATTGATGAAATTTATTCAAGAAAACTTTAATGACCAAACCTTTAATGGGACCAAACCTCAAAAACAGAATAATATAGTAAAAATGTGTAATTTTTCAACGGGTGTTTCTTTGGAGCAGTTAATTAATAAAATATAGCACATTTTCTTACACTTTTAGGGTGACCGTGAATCCGCTTAAAAGGGTGACACAAATTTTTATTTTTTAAACGCGTCCAAAAAATAGCGTCATCACAAAAATTGTAGAACACACTAAAATAAGCAACTTTGCTGCAAATAGTAACTATCTATCTCTTACTGGTTGCGAAATTTAATGATTTGTTTAAAGAAACCACTTTAAAATCAAGCAAAGCAAAGCCATGGGTGTAAACGTCCTTCAGAACTTGACCCTTCTTTATCGACAGACTTCGCAGCCGGTTATTAGAGTACAGGAAAATTACGGGCTAGAGCAAAGATCCTATTAACTCTGTAACGGCACCGATCAGTCGAGATTCGACCATACGACGATTGGTTTATTAGCATTGTGCCCCGAGGCTAACAGCCACTTTAAAATCAGTTCTGCTCAAAAATTCTGTACACGCTGTTTTCATTGCTTTCATATGTTCTATAAAGTTATTTAGTAGGTTAAAATACACAATGAAGATTATTTATCGCTAGGATGCATATGGATGATAACTAGCACAGCATTAACAAACAGTTGAATTAAGTTCCGAAGACGTGTCGTTTTCTGTATGATCATTTCCAGCTCAAAACGCTAAAAAAAGTCATTTTTACTCGACTATTTTCGATTGGAATTGGAATTTGAATGTGAAAATAGTTTCTTTCTAAACCTAATATTTGACGAGCAACATTTCGAAAGGTCCAATGTGCAAATGAGAGATTCTCTTTGCATCTCGTCTCTTAGGCTTATTACGGCGGCATAAATGCACCTGAATGCGTCTATTTTGCATGAAACGGTTACTGGTGTTATTGGAAAGCTTATCTTTTAGAATAATTGGGTTGAAATATATTTATGCCGCCGTAATAAGCATAAGAGAGGAAACGTAAAGAGAATCTCTCATTTGCACATTGGACCTTTTGACATGTTGGTCGAGATTCCATGATTATCTGTAAGTAAAAAATAAAAAGGTTTGACAAAACGGATCTTTTTTTAAAAACGGGGGTACTACCACATCATATCTTGAAGACTACTTATTTGATCAAAATGGCGCAAAGGGAAAGTTTTAGGAAACTAAGTGTATTTTTAGAAAAAAATACACTGAAAGAAAAAACTTTTCAAAGCCATGATAAAAGTTATAAAATGTCAATTATCTCAAAACCATCCCCTCCGATTTGCATATTTTTTAAGATAGCCCTAAAATCTGGCGAACGGCTATCGATGGACACTCTTTTGGATTTTTTTTTAAAATCTTTGAAATTTCAAAAATATTCAAATTCTGCAGTTTTTGGTAAAACTCAAACAAAATCAAATTCTACACATCATTTTGAACAAATTATGTCATATAAACTTTTCTCTTAGGCCCACTAAATTGAATTGCAGAACCCTGTTTTTGTAGAAAAGAAATAGAAGGATAATTTCTTCGACAAAGTTGTAACTAAAAATTATATAAGTAACTTTGCCAAAGACATAGGATTTACGTTTGCTACGTTCTTCCCGATCTGTTTCAGTTCTGGCTCTTTGGACGCGTCTTCTGGCTCTGAGACAACTAGCACGATTGTTGCTAATTGCTGCATTCCACCAATAAGCCGGTCCCGCTCTTTTCTCGGTTCCTGTTTTCTGGGCATGGCAGCATCACATGCCGTTTAATCGCGTTCGTAAGAAATTTGTTGATACGAGGGGGCTTTGTCACTCTTTCTGGCATACTTCCCAAGCAAGGACATCAAAACGGTCTAGGTTAAACCGCGGTGTTAAGAAATCTTGTTGAAATGAGGAAACTTTGTCACTTGTTTTGGCTTACTTCCCAAGCACAGATATCAAATTTGTATAGGTTTAGATCATCGTAAAGAATCTTCCAACCAATCACGAAGCGAGAATTCTGGTAAAACATAGGTTCATTCTTTTCAATTTTTCAATAGTTCAACATCAAGAATCCATGCTTTTCTTCATTTGGGTCAATTCTTAGAAGATTTTCCGATAGATTGGTGTAAGAATATTGAAAATCGATCGGAAAACCGCTGAGCTATTAGCGCTCAAAACCTTTCATTTTTCGTGACGCTCGCATTTTTCGATTTTTTGGAATGACACCCTGTCTCAAAACTTGCCGTAAGACGTAGTCCTACGTCAAAATAATCTTAGCACCGGCTGCCGTTTTTTCCCACTTCTCGGTTTTCTTGCAGGAAATTCGTTTCGTGGATCTAATTAAAAGGTTTTCTAAAATTACCCAACAAAAACAGAAAACGACGAGCTGCAGACTTTGTCTCAAATAAATTATTATTTACTTTTCCGTTACGGCTGAGAATGGTAAAACATGGTATTACTGCATTTTATGTACATTATGGTATCAATGGTATTACTCAAACACTAGCTCTGTTCATAATCTACATCTGTTAGTGCGAAAGTATATTGTGCTTCAAAATGCTTAAACGTCTTCCATAAACGTAGTTTTCCAAACATTCATGCACTGAAGAAAAACCTTTCGACTACCGAAATTTCTGTCAAGGTTCATCTTCAAGTGCTGCTTAATCTAACACTAGATTCCATTGATGACTTCACCATTGCATTTCTAGTGCAAATGCCACTTTCACAACTACTTTGGTAGTTATATAGCCGTCGGCAACCCATACAATGATGAAAAACTTTTGCAATGCTTGCATGAAAATTTAGAGCTTGAGACATTTTTGCCATTTTGTAAATATTTTGAGACATTTGAGCAAATACTACCTTTGCTAATTACAAACTACTTGTTTCATTAAATGATCTTGATAAAATGTCTAAAACTATCAATTTTGATTTTTGTCCCGCAGTCCCATACGTTCAATGCACTGTGCGGCTCTGCAATTATCACGACGTCGCACAACGACTCCGTTGTCGACTGCCACAGCAGTTGTTGTGCTATGTCGCAATGATTGAGATTAATCTGGGTCACCTCCATCACTGCTGACCCGTCTTCGCCTTTTTATACGCTGGGCATTGGAAGCCTCCCGTCGTGTGGTCATTTCCCTCTGAATTATTGCAGAGCATACACCTCGGTGGCTTTGCGCAGTCGCTTGCAAAATGGCCATTCTCGCCGCATTTCCGACACGATCTGGATCCATCCGGACCTTCACAGTTACGCGCCTGATGGCCGAAGCCCCAGCACCTGAAACAACGTTCCAATTCCTTGGTCACACGAGGGATGGCTTTCAGAACACGCACTGACCACCCAACTTTAATTTTACCCTTCATCAGTAGCTTGGGTGCTGCTACCGCTGAGAGACGAATCGTCGCCGTCTGCGTCCCACTATATGCCATTCTGAGCCGGATTACCATCAGTACGTCGCCCAATTCGCACTGTACCTTGAACGCATTCCTTAACTCCTGTTCTGTCGTGACCTCGTCCAGGTCCCTGCACTCGATCACGGTTTCTTGGGAAAGCGCTTTCACGTTCGCTTCAACTCCAAGTGCTTTGGCAACAAGATCCTTGAAAGCTGCGCTTTTAACCGATGGATCCTTTTTCAGTTCAAAAAGCATCTCCCTTTTGAGTTCGCCTGGTTCTTACCACTTTCTCTCCAAGTTCCTTCAACTCCGGGGCTTCTCTGACTTTTCGGAGGATCGTACTGCGTACGAAACGTTGGCGTTCGCTTCGACAACCAGCGCATCACCCTTAATCCTCTTCCGCCGAGGCCTTGGCTTCTTTTGCTCGCCTTTCTCCACTCCATTTTGTTTCTGCTTCTCCTTCTGGCTTGCGACGGTACGTCATCCACTACATTCGCCTTGGTCCGGATTGTCTTCCTCTTAGTTCTTAGCTTTCTTTTGCTCCTCTTCTTTACCAGCCGTTTCCTTCTTCTTGTGTGTGTGTGTGTGTGTGTGTGTGTGTGTGTGTGTGTGTGTGTGTGTGTGTGTGTGTGTGTGTGTGTGTCACTCATTTTTCTCAGAAAAGGCTGCATCGATTTTGATGATCTTAGTGTTAAATGAAAGGTCTAGGTGTCCCATAAGTCTCTATTGAATTTCATACTGATCGAACTTTCAGTTCAAAAGTTATGTATAAAAATACGAAAAATATGGGACTCCATTATCTCATAGGTCCCTTAACCGATTGAAGAAAATTGATTACAAATGAAAAGTTCTCGCGTACCCCATGGCAAACAAGATAATTACGTCAATTGAAAACCGCAAAGCGAGCAGCTTTACGTCGTTTTTCAAGGCACCACACTGTGATGTTGAGGGATCATTATGTGAGACTAAACCATAAATATCGACGTATGAGCCAATTATGCTATCGGTCCTACATCAGCTCTATGCGTACGAAAACTGAAATCGAACCCGAAGTCGTTCTGGAAATTTGTAAATAATCAAAGGAATGAGTCTGGACTACCTTCCTCAATGATGTAGGGGAAATGTGTATAATGTGCCCCCCCTAAGAATAAATGGATATATCTCTGTTATGCTTCCCCAAGCTAACGTGACAACTACGAGTATATGTTGGTATTTAAGCTTACAACCAATTGCAATTGTTTATTTCGTTTAGTATTGTGGAATAAAGATGCTAGGAATTATTTAAGAAAAGCACCTAAATGTTGTGTTTCTCGTCTGCGCTGGGTAAAATGCCCCACCTGCGGTATAATATGCCCAATGCGGTAATTTGAGTATTTCTACCAGTGACAGACCAACTCTACTTTGTATAAAGTAAAACTATTTCCTTTGTTTTCAAAATATCGTATTTTTACATAAAATAAACCTAGTTTCGGCCTTCTGGTGCACGTTTTCTTTTCTGCGTGGGGCACATTATACCGCAGCTGTGGCATTTCGCACCGCGTAGTTGAATTACCTGGAATTTGGACGTAGGTAATAAATTATTCCCACCACGGTAACTCTACAATAGTAATTGAATTAAATAATGGCAATTGACTTCAACTTAGATCTGATTACATATGTTTATAGCCACATTTGCAAGGGGGGCAAATTGCACCACCGCAAGTGGGGCATTTTGGCCTGCTTTAACTTATTTGAAAAAATATTAAATGCTAAAGCAAATAAAGCGTTTCAAACCGCCATTTTTGGCAAGGATGTCTTTTTGAAGTTCACTTCACGCAATCGAATCGCAACAACCGGTTATTAACAGATTTTGACAAGAAAATAGCTTATGGAAATGACGCCAAAAGTTACATCGGAAGCTGTTCAAAAACAAATTTATTTTTGTTTTGTTTTTACAGCATGTGACAACTGTCATACTTGCATAGTAGGCTAGTTCCATCAAATACTATGGTTTCTGGGTGGTTTTGCATTTTAATTCCGCTTGTTTAATGAAAAACGAAGGGGGGGCACATTGGCCAGGGGGGGCACGTTATACACAATTCCCCTATAATGGGCGCTGGAGCTCCGAACCGCAGATGATTAGTGATCTCTTTGCCGCTAAATTCAGAGCTGTTTTTTCGGAGGAGTTTTTGAACCTGGAACAAATTTTACGACTTTTTGGAAATCTTCGTTTTTGTTTCCTGTCTATAAAAAAGGGGAGAAAATGCATATTGAAAATTATCGTGGTATATCTGCCCTGAGCTCGGTTGGTAAACTTTTTGAGCATGCTGTATTGGATTGCATTTTTGGATTTTGCCAACAATACATTGTTGAGGACCAACACGGATTTATGCCAAAGCGCTCAACTGTGACTAATCTTTTATCGTTTACTTCTTATATAACAGATAGCTGTAATCATTCTGAGCAAACTGATGCAGTTTATTTTGACCTAATAGCGGCATTCGATAGTATTAACCACGAGATTGCCATAGCCAAACTGGAAAAGGTAGGATTCGACGGCAGAGTTATCAGTTGGTTGCGTTCGTATCTCACTGGCCGCCGGCTAGCAGTGAAAATTGGTGATAATTATTCTGAAGAATTTTCTGCTCCATCTGGAATTCCCCAAGGCAGCCACCTAGGACCGTTGATATTCCTTCTATATATCAATGATGTGAATTTTAAACTCGAAGTTCCCCGTTTGTCCTTCACCGATGATTTGAAAATCTTCTATCGTATCAGCTCTATCGCCGACGCCCACGTACTTCAGCAACAGTTAGACAACTTTGCAGACTGGTGTTGCACAAACCGTATGAAAGTTAATCCGAGTAAATGTGCCGCGATTACATTCTCACGAATAAAAGAACCTATCTCTTTCGACTACAAGCTTTTAGATACTAGCATTGGAAGGACTAACTGCATCAAAGATCTAGGCGTGCTATTAGATAGCAAACTATCGTTCCAGCAGCATATTTCATATGTAATCGGGAAATCATCTCGTTGCTTGGGATTCATAATGAGAGTGTCTAGGAATTTTACGGACATTTACTGCCTGAAATCTCTCTACTGTTCACTCGTTCGTTCAGTTCTTGAATATTGCTCAGTAATTTGGAACCCTCATTACCTCAATGGAGTACACAGGATCGAAGCTGTCCAACGAAGATTTGTTCGATATGCTCTTCGGCGGTTACCCTGGAATAATCCACTCCAGCTACCAAGTTACGAAAGTCGTGCACAACTTATGGGACTTGACTCACTGCAGTGAGGCGTGAGCTTTCACGTGCTATGCTGATTGCCGATCTGCTAACCAATCACATCGATTGCCCTTCGCTTCTCGGCGAATTAAATATCCCCTCCCTTCTTCAGATTGCCTGTTCGACGTACTAATTACGGAACCCACGGTGCTGTCATCGGTTTGCAGCGAACCTTAATAGAGTTTCTTCAGGATTCGACTACCACATTCCACGTTCTAGAATTAAAGTGCATATTTTAAGTATACTTAAGCATCATTAGGACCCTCTGGGTCTGTTGATTGGTTTCAAATAAACAATAAACAATAAAAGGGAGCCTTCCAAAACCTTAACTTCTAAATTTCATGACGCATGGACTTGTGGCTTGAAAATTAACGCATTAATTCATGCGTTAATAACGCATTAATATAAGCATTAATTCAATAAGAAAAGTTCTGCCATTTAATATTATTTGAAAATTACTGTTGAGATCTGTCAAATGAAACCGAGTTGTTGAAAATCGGACAATTTATTCAAAAGTTATTCAAACTTAATCATTTAAGTATCTTTAGTAAACCGTTTAAAACGTATAAAACCAAAATATATCAATCAAGGGTCGACTATAATCGATGTATGTGCGATGTACGTGTGTATGTATGCATGTGTGATGTATGTATGTATGTATGTATGTATATAGATATGTATGTATGTACCTCGATATAAGACAGCCTCGTTATGAAACAACTTCGATATAAGACAATTCGATATAAGACCATTTTTGTCTTATATCGAATAATCCCTTTGACACAGCTGGTAACGAAACCAAAGCTAATCTTCCATTCCAAAATCGGCGCCACGAAGATGTTCATTATTTTAAAATAACCCTAAAAATTGTAAAAAATTAATAGTTGAAACAATAATAAATAGTTCAAGAAGCATAATTCTCAACACAGTGCAAAATTGGCGACCGCTAATGCATTTTTTTGAAAAAAATCATGTTTCGATATAAGACAATTTCGATATAAGACAACTTTTTGAAATTATAAATTGTCTTATATCGAGGTATCCCTGTATGTATGTATGCATGTATGTGTCCATGTATTTGCAATTTTGGAACTTGCTTGAAATATCAAGAAAAGTGAGAAACATTCACCCTTGAACACCGACGCAAGATGCAACAAGCAATATTCGTAGCAAAAACTATCAATGGCGAAATCGACTCTCCAAACTTGCTTTCCATGATTAATTTTCGCGCATCACAACGACCGTTGCGATCAACTGGACTAGTTCAAACGCAGTTTCATCGGACGGCGTTCGGATATAGCGAACCGATAACTGAATGTATCAGGACCTTTTCTAATGTAGAGGAACTTTTTGACTTTGGTTTACCGTCACACTTGTTTGCACAGAGATTGCGTAGAGCTTATTTAGAATAAGATTTTATTCATGTAGACAATTTTAAGGTCATATGAATTATATATAATAAATAAATAAATAAATAAATAAATTTATCATTTTATTCACTTGCTGTTATTCGCAATCGGACTAGACAAGCAGAAGAGCAGTTGATTTAAGCATACAGGTATAGTGGTGTATAGGGTTGAAAATGTTAATGAGTTGATATTCCCAAATAAATTTATACAAATTTCAAACAAATTTTGCGCATGTGGGATCGACTATCGTAAAAGGCAAGCACTGAAAAACGATCATGTTTCCCAACCTCAAGCATGCTTATGGCGCTGCTTTTGCACTATTTCTTTTATCTTATCTCGTTTTCTTAGCTCTCTAACGGGTAACATCGTAAAAACGACGTGATCAAGTTAACCTTCCTAATGCATTAGAAAAAAGTTACATATTATGCATTGGGGTCGAAAACGACCCAAGTTTTGAAATTGCCCTCATTCATCCATTTTCAATCCGAATTTCGTTTTCTTTACCTCATTTGAAAGCTGTGGCCAAAAACTGGCACCCAAGGTATGTTAGGGGATATTTGTAGACTAATGGCCACTTCTGCGTCGGTTCCGGAACACCCACTACCAGGTCCCGGGGGACATGTTTATATTTTGAGATAATTCATTTTGCGGCACATCAAATCACATTGGCTTGATAAAATAAGATTAATGGAAGTACAATGGGGACATTTTGGACTCAAATGGCCATTTTCCCATTGGTTCCGGAACATCCGGTACCTGGTTTTTGAGAACAATTTTGAATTTTAGGATGATTTATCTTGCCACACGTCAAATTACGTCAGCTTGATATCATTAGACTATTGAAAGTATAATAAAGACATTTTGAAGGCAAATGGCTACATCAGCTTTGGTCCCGGAACATCCGGTACCCGGTTTTTGGGCCCATTTTTGTATTTTAGGATAACTCATCTTGCGACACATCAAATCACATCGGCTTGATTAAATAAGACTAATGGAAGTACAATAAGGTCATTTAAAAGCCAAATGGCCACTTTACCACCGGTTCTGGAACATCCGGTGCCTGGTTCCGCGGGACATTTTTGGATTTTGAAATAACTCATCGTGCGGCACATCAAATCGCAACGCCTTGATCAAATAAGACAGTTACAAGAGGTTTGAGGACAATTTGAAGACAAATGGCCATTTCATCATCGGTTCCGGAACTTCGGGTGCACGGTTTATGAGAACATTTTTGGATAGGATAATTCATCATGCGGCACATCAAATCACATTGGCTTGATAAAATAACACTAATGGAAGTACAATGGAAAAATTCCAAATTGTCCTCAAACCTCTTGTAACTGTCTTATTTGATCAAGGCGTTGTGATTTGATGTGCCGCACGATGAGTTATTTCAAAATCCAAAAATGTCTCGCGGAACCAGGTATCGGATGTTCCAGAACCGATGGTAAAGTTGCCACTTGGCTTCTAAATGACACTGTTTTTCTTCCATCAGTCTTATTTTATTAAGCCTTATATTATTAAGTCTTATTTTATTTATTATTTTATTATTTTAGTATTTATGGACTTTTTGGAGGATCTGCCGCAGCGTGAATATTTGATTTGATTTGCGTGATAAATGATAGGATGTCAATAGTTCAATATATATTAGTAGTAATATATTACACGTCAGTACAGAACAGTTCATACCCAGCTAGCACCAACTCGTATACCAATGTACGAAAACTATCATAAATATCTCCTAACAAACTCGAAATCGTAGCTAAAGCTGGACAAAGTGGGATCAAGTTGATTTTCTGTCGTATATAATGATAATAACTGACATACATATGATTTTCAGCACAAAATCGTAGAGTAGTACGGAGCGACTCGCGCTTAATCGGATATTATCGTATATAAATACTTATATAGTCGCAACGCTCAAAATTAGTCGTAATCACGTATATCGCCTCCAAAATAGTACGGATATGCCAATTTTGCGCATGAAATACGATTTATTTAGCATGTATATCTGTACGTAATGCAGATTTTTACCTTTTTTATACATATGAAAATGCTAGCTGGGTAGTGCAGGCGATTCCCTTGCCGAGTTATAGCTATTCCTGGGATTAAACTCTTGGATTCTCCTATAAGAATCCTGCTTCTATAAGCAAGGTATTCTGTGCGAATCCTCTGTAGAATTTCTTCACACGATTCCAATGTGAGGAATGCCCGAGACTCTGCGCGAAGCTTTTTGTTTCGTCTTGGTAGAGCTGCGGAAAAAAGAAACCACCGTCTAAAAACGCCAGTACGAAGATCACGTGCTCGCCAGTCCAGAGGAGAGGTTCGTCAGCAACAGCACACGGAGTTTCTACAAAACGGTCAGGTGCAAGAATTTTGCCATGCCTGTGATGTGCAATGATAGTGCTGGCAATCTGCTTACTGACAAAACGACGGTTGCAGCCAGGTGGAAGAGTATTTCCAGACGTTGTTGAATACAGAAGTAAACACCAAGATCAGTAGGTACAGGATCAGAATTTTGAGCGACGGCCAAACTGTGGAGCCACCAATACAGGAGGAGGTCAAAAGAGAAATCAGTGAGCTGAAAACGGTAAGGTTGCTGTAAAGGATGGTATCCTGGCTGAACTTCTAAAAACGGGGAGCGAGCAGCTGTACGAAACAATTCGCCACCTCATTGTCAGGAACAGAATACATATGGGAGGAAAATAAATATCGGAGGATTGGTTGATTGGCCTCGTTTCCCATAAATTTAAAAACGGACATCGACTTGAGAGTAAAAACTATCGAGGCATTACGTTGCTCAATTTTGCCTATAAGGTACTCTCCCTATCCCTATCCGGAATGAGTCCGTTAGCTGACTTCTTCGTCGGTGAGTATCAAGCTGGTTTTCATGAGGGTCGCTTCACGATGGATCAGATATTTACCCTGCGTCTAGTAACTGACGAGTTCCGGGAGTACAACTTGCAGACTCATCATATCTTTATGGATTTCAAGGCGGCATACGATTCAGTCAAACGAAATGAGCTGTGACAGTTAACGCTAGGACATGGTTTTCCCACAGAACTAGTTACGTTGATTCGTGTGACGCTGGATAAGTAAAAATTATGAGTCAGAATAGCAGATGAGACCTCACGTACATTTTGATTTTGCGGATGACGTCGATATCACCGAAATCAAAAATAGAGCAGCGAAATAAGTCTTTAGGTCATTTATTGAGAAATTGGGACTTACCATTAACACTGCCAAAACGAAGTACATGGCGTGGAAATCCCAATGGTGTTGGTGTCGAAGAGGAACTGAATATATTTTGGAATGCTCGTGACATGTGACAACAATGTAAGTCGCAAAATAAAACGACTAATTGCAGCTGCGAATTGGCCTTTACGCAGGCATTACATTTTGTAGCTGAAGTTCCGTAGCTTGCAAATTCGCATAAAACTGACACTCTAGAGAACACTAATCATAGACGCTAAAAGAAGCTGATCGACGAATCCTTGGGGTTTTAGCGTAAAATTTGGCAAAACCCAAAATGGAGTGTAGCGCAGACGCTACCAGACCTGATCCACGAGCTATATTAAGAATGCAAATATGCTGTTATAATGAAGATAGTACAGTGTGGCAGTCTACGCTGGGCTGGTCACGTGTCTAGAATGTCCGACGAAAGAGTAGCCAAAATTATTTTAAGCAGAGAATCAAGAAGAGCTCGTAGACTTCGGAGTAGACATCGCACTTCGCACTGATAGATGTGCGCTATCGAGGATGATGCAAATTCAGCTGGTGTTCGAGGGGTTTGAAGAAAGGTAGCCCAGGATTGAGTCCTGTAGGACCATACTGCATTCGGCGCAGGATCGATAACGGACCGTCGCCACTGAAGTAAACTGAGTATGGAGCTTAAGCCGACAGTTCAATATCTACAAGTAGTCAAATAACTGCGGATGAAATACTAATTCTACTTTTAAATACTCAGAATTGAAGCTGGTAATATTTTCGGAGCTTGGGCCCCAACAGCTCAACTTAAATGATTTCATAAATCATGGGGCCCCAGCAATCGAACATTCGTGAGTCATAGAAAAAGTTTAATTGAAAGAGAAATTTTGGTTTAAAGGTCAGGGCCCCAGCAGTCGCATATGAAGCTGAATTTTCCATCATCAAATCGGTTGATTGCATAAATCCTGGGGCCCCAGCAATCGAACATTCGTGAGTCATAGAAAAAGTTTAATTGAAAGAGAAATTTTGGTTTAAAGGTCAGGGCCCCAGCAGTCTCATATGAAGCTGAATTTTCCATCATCAAATCGGTTGATTGCATAAATCATGGGGCCCCAGCAATCGAACATTCGTGAATCATAGAAAAAGTTTAATTGAAAGAGGAATTTTGGTTTAAAGGTCAGGGCCCCAGCAGTCGCATATGAAGCTGAATTTTCCATCATCAAATCGGTTGATTGCATAAATCATGGGGCCCCAGCAATCGAACATTCGTGAGTCATAGAAAAAGTTTAATTGAAAGAGAAATTTTGGGTTAAAGGTCAGGGCCCCAGCAGTCTCATATGAAGCTGAATTTTCCATCATCAAATCGGTTGATTGCATAAATCATGGGGCCCCAGCAATCGAACATTCGTGAGTCATAGAAAAAGTTTAATTGAAAGAGAAATTTTGGTTTAAAGGTCAGGGCCCCAGCAGTCCCATTTGAAGCTGAATTTTCCATCATCAAATCGGTTGATTGCATAAATCATGGGGCCCCAGCAATCGTACATTCGTGAGTCATAGAAAAAGTTTAATTGAAAGAGAAATTTTGGTTTAAAGGTCAGGGCCCCAGGAGTCTCATATGAAGCTGAATTTTCAATCATCAAATCGGTTGATTGCATAAATCATGGGGCCCCAGCAATCGAACATTCGTGAGTCATAGAAAAAGTTTAATTGAAAGAGGAATTTTGGTTTAAAGGTCAGGGCCCCAGCAGTCGCATATGAAGCTGAATTTTCCATCATCAAATCGGTTGATTGCATAAATCATGGGGCCCCAGCAATCGAACATTCGTGAGTCATAGAAAAAGTTTAATTGAAAGAGAAATTTTGGTTTAAAGTTCGGGGCCCCAGTAGTCCCATTCGAAGCTGAATTTTCAATCATCAAATCGGTTGATTGCATAAATCATGGGGCACCAGCCATCGAACATTCGTGAGTCGTAGAAAGAGTTTAACTGAAATAAAAATTTTGGAAAATCTCATTTTGTGTAACGACGAAATTTTTACTGGGGCCCACCGGGCATTTGCCCGGTTGCCCGGTGGGCCAGTCCGCCCCTGCCAGGAATGGGCAGTTTAATATACAAATTTGCAATTTTTCCTCACAATAAAGTAGAGAACAACTCCCCTGTCCCCTCAATGCATAAACAGAAAGCGGATAGTAATATTCACCGAATATCATCTTGCGAAAAACCTTAAGCGGAATGTACCATTTCACGGAAAACTTTTTTGTGGAAAGTACCATTTCGCGATCCTCTCCTTACTCGCTGTCGCTCGTTCCAGGAAACCCAGGTAGACCTAGGAAAACAAATAAACCTAGGCAGTAGTGATTTCTGCGGGGAGTTGCCTTCCCCCAGTGGGCGGCGCTTCCGACGGCGGGTCGCCGGCAACACTCGCGGCCGTCTCGTCCTGATTGATCTAGAGTTATTATAGATAGTTTTTGTGGTCTTACTATTGACTAATGTTTTATGGAAGATTCTCGAATTTCTCGAGTTCGATTAGTTTTCGAGTTTCGCAAAAATTTCTGTTTTATTTGTATGAGAGTCCATATCCCTCTACCACAGAGGTGAGAGGTCTCTATCATAAAATAAATTCAAGACTCCAAAATCTCCCACATGCCAAATTTGGTTCCATTTGCTTGATTAGTTCTCGAGTTATGAGGAAATTTGTATTTCATTTGTATGGGAGCCCCCCTCCTAAATTGGGGAGGGGTCCCAGTTCATCATAGAAAAATTTTTTGTCTTCAAAAGCACCCACGTGCCAAATTGGGTTCCATTCGCTTGATTAGTTCTCGAGTTATGAGGAAATTTGTATTTCGTTTGTATAGGAGCCCCCCCCCCTCTTAAAGTTGGGAGGGGTCCTAATTCACCATAGAAAATATTCTTGCCCTCGAAAACCTTCACATGCCAAATTTGGTTCCATTTGCTTGATTAGTTCTCGAGTTATGAGGAAATTTGTATTTCATTTGTATGGGAGCCCCCCCTCTTAGTGGGGGGAGGGGTCTCTAACCATCACTAAAACCTTTCCTGGCCCCAAAAACCTCTACATGCAAATTTTCACGCCGATTGGTGCAGTAGTTTTTGATTCTATAAGGAACATACGGACAGACAGACAGACAGAAATCCTTCTCTATAGGTATAGATATACAGGGGTTAGACAAAATGATCGGAACAAGCGAAATTTTGATGAAATTCAAACGGCCATAACTTCCTCAAAATTGGACAATTTTAGATGAAACCAATTGCATTCGACGGGGAAATCTTTCTAGTTCTTCTAAAACATTTCAAGATTCGCAATAGTCAGCGGACGCCGGAGATATTCCGGGTTATCTGGGGCTATGTCAAAAACTGATTTTTTTCATCGCTTGTATCTTTTTTTGTCATGGAAATTTATTCATATTCATATTTTATCCCAAAACTAGATTTCATTTCCAGTCGATTGGTGAAAAAAGAACGGAAATCCGACGAGAAAAAAACAAGTTACGGCCATTTTCGTAAAATCAGTACTAGTAACATCTATTGTTCTGGCCAGTTTAGGACATAACGCAAACCATGTCAATATGAGCATCAAACGTTAAGGTTTTATGTGCCATTGACACTGGAAGCATTCCCAGGTCCGCAGCGTGCCATGGCAACCCTGTAGCAGGTTGTAGGTACCCCGGCAGAAGTGGTCGTTTCAGGGAATATTCGAAATCATGTCAATATGGGTGTCAAACTTCAGGATTTTCAACCCTCGTCAATTTTTGAAGTTTGTCATCCATATTGGAATGGTTTTGGTCATGTTTTAAAATGGTCATAAAGGTAAGACATTACTGGCAACATTTCCAGAACTGATTTCACTAAAATGGCCATATCTCGGTTGTTTCTCGTCGGATTTCCGTTCTTCTTCGACCAATCGATTGGAAATGAAATCTAGTTATGGGATAAAATATGTAAATTTTTTTTTTTTTTTTTTTATGGCCCCGACCTTCCTTGGTCCTTGCCTCCACCCCATACGCATCTTTGGAGTGGGAGGGACGGTTTATCTCTTGGATATTTGAAACTGATTTCTTCACATTTTCCACATTTTTATTTATCTAATCAGTGTGACTTGTTGCATCACTCTCCCGCGTATGTCCATCATAGTATTATTACTTCTGTCAGCGCAAACTTCGCGGACTTCGACACGACAATTTGTCCGCTAATGAACGGACTTCGAGAACTTAATTTGCTTTATTACGCGACAACGACAATGTGGATTAACTTTCCACAATTTAGGAAAACGACCGCGGCGGACTGGAAATAACCAAAGCAGGATTCGGTTCGAGAAAATAGAACACATGTGGTTCTGTTAACGACTTTTTAATAACTAACTTAACAAAGGCTTATTCGTACAAATTTTAATGATGTGTGATCGATGAGATATGCAAGTATGTGTAAATTATTTTATAAAGGGAAATAGGAGAACGCAATGTTCTCATTGCATCAAATTATAGCATCATTTGTTATAACTAACTACACTGTACTCAATTCGCTGAGTGAAATATTTAATCAGGTTCAGGGTTGAATTCCACCTCCGAACATACCGGGCCGCGTTGAACCCGTCCGGTTCAACTATCATGGATGGTTTGGTTGAGAAGCCTCGACGACTTGACTTGTCTGGCTGGTTTCTCCCTCCGATTCGGTCGGTAAGACGCAAATCTCCGTAACAGCTCGCTTGAAGAGGCCACGACTAGTTCGCACCGAAACGACGCGTACTAAGCCATCCGTTCCAGTAAAGGTTTGAATAACCCGTCCAAGCGGCCACGTATACGGCGGGTAATTATCCAGTTTCAGGAGCACCATAGCCCCAGGTTGAATGTTTTTCGATGCCGTCTTCCACTTAGAGCGCTGATGTAGCAGAGACAAATAATCTTCCAAAAGTTTTGGACCCCACGACGTGTTTCCTGAAAACGAGACAGTTTGGAAATCTTGACATCAGAAACATCGGGTTCAGGAATGGAAAACATCGGTTCTCCGATGAGAAAGTGTCCGGGTGTCAACACTAGGAGGTCATCTGGGTGCTCTGTAAGGGGTGTGAGAGGCCTGGAGTTGAGAATTGATTCGATATGGGCAGCTGCAGTTGTTAACTCGTCAACCGTGTACGACGAGGTTCCAAATATTCGCCGAAAATGGTGCTTGAACGATTTTACCCCAGCCTCCCACAACCCCCCGAAATGCGGAGACCGGGCCGGAATAAATTTAAAATCTATCCCCTCATCAAGACAGTAGTGCTCCCATTCATCAGTCTGGAACTGCTGCTTATACTGACGACGTAATTCGCGCATCTCACGATCAGCCCCGACGAAAGATGTCGCATTATCGCACCGAAGCTCGATTACCCGACTGCGTCGAGCTGTGAACCGTTTTATAGCGTTAATACAGGCGACCGACGATAAGTTTGGTACGATCTCGACGTGAACGGCTTTCACCGACAGGCATACGAAGATGGCGACGTACATCTTCACGCTAGCCCCCCTCCCGTACAACGGACGAACGCTGAATGGCCCGCAGTAGTCCAACCCAGCTTTGGAAAAAACTCGAGCAGGCGTTATACGTACAGCTGGTAATGGAGCCATTTGTTGGGTAGTGTTCGTTGGCGAGCAGCGGAAACATGTCATACAGCTACGAACAACTCGACGTACTAATTGTCTGCCACGTATTGGCCAATAACGTTGGCGCATCGTCGAAAGCAGTAGAGACGGGCCTGAATGAGCAGTACGTAAATGCAACGAACGAGCTATCAACCAACTCAAGTGATGATTGGGGGGAAGTAATAGAGGGTATTTAGTATCATATGAGCCTTCTAGATTTTGCAAACGACTATTTAGACGAAGTAACCCATTATGATCGAGAAACACGTTAAGGTGTTTGAGCAGCGATCCTGTATCAAATTTTAATTCACGCTTTGGATTCGATTTATGAATGGTTAATTGGCGAATTTCGTCCGAAAAAACAGTTACCTGTGCCAGGCGAACAACCCTCTTGTGTGATTCCTCGTATTCTACCGGTGTCAGCTTTCCGGTGTCGCGGTCCTGTGGTTTGATCTTCGCGTTGTTAGAGAACCGTAAACACCAAGCGACCGTCTTCAGTAGCCTTCCTAAATCGGAGAATTTTGATAGTATGGAATCCTCAGCTTCCACGCAAGTTAAAGCAATCCGTTGTCGTTTTTCGTTGTCCACATCGTGATTCAGCAAAGGTGCTGCATTAGGTAAAACTTCAGGCCAGCAGCTTACCGGTGCCTTAAGGAATTGTGGTCCATGCCACCACAATGTATCGTCTATTATTTGACTGGGTCGAATTCCACGAGAAATCCTGTCGGCTGGATTGAGTTCCGTGGGGACGTGTCTCCATTGACATCCCTTGGTTAGCCTTTGTACCTCGGCTATTCGATTCGAAATGAATATTTTCCAATTGATCGGTGGTGCTCGAAGCCAATATAGTACCACTGTTGAGTCCGTCCAGAACGTAACGGCTTCCGAGAAATCTGTTGCATTACGTAATTTATCGACCAACTGACTGCCCAAAACAGCTGCACATAATTCAAGCCGTGGTATTGATAATCCACGCAAAGGGGCAACGCGTGATTTCGCAATCAGAAGATGGCTCTTAATTTTACCTTCGTTGTCTGGACTCACCGCATAGACGCAACAACCATAGCCTTTTTCAGAGGCGTCGCAGAAACAATGAAGGTGATAGTCTCGTTTGGCATTACACAAAACTCGTCGTGGAATGTTTAGCTGCTGAAGCAAATTTAACTCGCTGCGAAAGTTCATCCACCAGGCACTTTCTTCAATGGAAATCTCCTCGTCCCATGACACTTGTTTGGCCCAAAGTTGTTGTACGAACATTCTAGCGCTAACCACAACTGCTCCAAGCAGCCCCAGAGGGTCGAAGAGTTGAGATGTTTCAGATACGACAATACGCTTGCTAACCTTCGACAATTCCGGTAGTAATGGGATCTTGAACCCGAAACAATCAGATTGTGGGTTCCACAGAAGGCCTAGAGCAGTTACTGACGAACGACCTATCTCAGTCAGCAATGCCTTTTCCCACAGATCGCTTGGTATATGTTTTAAAACAGATAAGCAATTTGTGCTCCACTTGCGCAACGAAAATCCGCCAAGACTGAGAAGCTCCCGTAGTTGATGACACATTTCAGTGGTATCTTCCAGACTATCACTCCCAGCTAAAACATCGTCGACGTAGAAACGTTTAGTAACAACTTCAGAGGCGAGAGGAAATTTGTGGCCCTCGTCTTCAGCCAACTTATTCAGTACACGAGAAGCTTGGTATGGTGAACTGGCCAGCCCATATGTCACCGTTTTCAGCTGGTAAACCTTCAGTGGCAGGGAGGAATCGCGGCGCCAGATGATTTGTTGATAAGCGCGATCCTCCGGATGAACCCATATTTGGCGAAACATTTTTTCCGCATCTGCAGTGAATACATACTGCGGCATTCTGAAGTTGAGAACGGTGATCAATAGTGGTGGTTGAACAGTGGGACCAGTATGCAGCACATCGTTGAGGGAAAGAGAACCAGATCCCTTACTGCTGGCATCAAAGACGATACGGGTTTTCGTTGTACTGCTTTCAGGGCGATGGATTGCATGGTGTGGGAGGAAATGCTGCGGACCCGCGAAACGAGAACCTACTTCCATATGCCCTAATTGCTCATAATCATCCTTGAATTTTACATACTCCTCACGTAAGGTACTATCTCGGGTAAATCTTTTTTCCATGAGCAGAAAACGTCGCTTTGCTTGGTCATACGATTCCGCTAATAATGGGGCCATAGACTCACGGAAAGGTAGACGTACAATGTAGCGGCCATTAGAATCGCGAGATACGGTTCGTTGAAAGTGGGTTTCGACATCAAGTTCCTCCTGGGTGAGAGCTTTCCCAACATCAAGATTTTCGACCTCCCACATTTTCTCTAGCTGGATGTTCAAATTATGATCAGTGACAACATGACATACCACCGTCTCGACAGGATTAGGTGCGTATTTTCCACACACCACGTAACCGAGCAAAGTTTTCTGTAAAATAGGATGATTGTCAGCTAAACTCATTTGGTGTGATTCAAGTAACGAGAAAAATAGTTCTGCCCCAATTATCAAATCGACTCCGTGGCTAACGTTGAATTTCGGGTCTGCTAAAGGCAAATTGCTTGGGATGTGCCACTGTGAAATGTCAACGTGAACACTTGGAAGGCTGACTGTTAGTTTCGGAAGGACTAAGCAATCGATGTTGTGTACGAATGTTCCGAAACGTGATGCTAGCGAGATCTCCACCTTGTATCGTACACTAACAGCTGCTTGACCTATGCCACTTACTGGTACATTAATGCGAGTGCGTTTCAATCCCAACTTTTGACACAATGATTCGGATACAAAGTGGGATTGCGATGCGCTATCGAGTAAAGCTCTTGCAAAGTGATAAGTGCCATGTGCGTCTCGTATACGTATTAGAGCTGTTGACAAAAATACCATCGCATTTCGTGGCTTCATTACTGGAGCGGGCATCGTCGTGATCTCGTAAGAGCAACAGGGAAGTGGTTCATTTATTTCGGACCGACGGTTTAAGCTCACCGACGACGAGGAAGAGGGGCTACGAACCACGAACGATTGTGGTGACGACGACGACGACGCTTCAGACGACCGATTTGCCTGTGGTGAATTTCGCGATTGCACTCCCGATTGTGCTTTCGATACCGAACACGAAGCATCTGTTCGAGGGATGCTGTCTGTCGAACACACAGCGGTACAAGCTGATAGAGTTGATTGTCTTTCGTCCGCAATAGTGGTGTTCGATGTGATCGGTGGAAGATGTAATAAACTGTGATGCCTACGGGTACACGTTTTGCACAGGCTGCCACGACAATCTTTGGCCATATGTCCGCTCCGCAAACAATTGATGCACAGATGATGTTTTTTAGCAAAATCCAACCGATTATTAGGCGAGAGTTTTAGAAATGATTCACACTGATAGATTGGATGAGCCTGTTTGCAGTTTGGGCATCTGATAACACTTTCTGAGGCAACGTGTGCGGACGACTTGAATTTGATTGCCTTTGTTTGATTCACTACAGGTTGATGACAATTGGATTTACACATCTGTAGCGTGCGAGATCGTTTAATAATAAAACAAAGCAAATCGTCGTATTGTGGAACCATATTATCATTGCATTTTGCCTCCCAGTCCATCAGCGATTTTTCATCCAACAGACCGCTCAGCCGCTCAACCAGGAACGAATTCCAGTGAGCTTCAGATGATTCGAGTTTGTCTAGGATCCCTACATGGCGATTGAATTCGTCAGCCAACTCCGCTAGAGCTGAAGCTGATTCTCTCTTAACGTTGGGGATCTTCAAAATCGCGGACATATGTTGCTTAACGAGAAAATTTTTGTTTTCGTAGCGGTCGCAAATCGTTTTCCACGCGAGAGGATAATTATCCGATGTGATCGCGAACGACGAAATTAAACGAGAGGCATCACATTTTAGAGCACTGCGTAAATAATGAAGCTTTTGAACCGCGGAAATTTGAGGATTAGAATGGACTAAAGATTTGAACAGATCGCGGAATTCGATCCATTCGTCCGACTTTCCACCGAATTCGGGTAATTTTATTTCGGGAAGTTTAACATGTATAGCAGGCTAATGTGCGACTTGAGATGGCGGACGTGTGTCAGGGACAGGCTGTTGTGCGAGGCCTGAACGCGATAATTTGCTTACGAGAGATGCCTTGAGCTCAAAATACAGATTTTGAAACTCTTGACGGGTTTCGGAAAAACCGTCTTCCTGGTCTTCTAACGCTTCAATTTCATCTTCCGTGTCCTCAAACTTGTCCCACAGGCCATCTAAACGGTCGATTCTAATCGCAACTTGATCGACTTTGCTATCATCGTAGGTGTCATTAAAATTTTGGATTAATTTAGCGGACCCGAGGATATTATCTCGTTTCCGAAGCAAACCTTTCAAGTGCACGGTGTGCTTCCGCAGAGTCGATTTTTTAGGCATGGGCATCTTTGCACAAAAATAAAATGGTCACCCACCTGCTCTGTTGGCTTCACTTACGGCACCCACGTGCGAATCGTAACCTCAAATGGCGATGATCGATCCTCAAACTGGCGAATCTTCCGTTGGACGATGAGAACGACGAATCTGCGAGACTGTTGCGATAGTGAGCGATGTACCGTGATCCTCGACGGCACAATGGTAAATTTCTCCAGGTTACAAACGACGTCCTCCGCAAACGACAGATGGGAATTCCTCCCTGCAGCAATCCGAAACGATGATTCGACGCAATTGTTGCGACCGACGACAGTGAAACGACACACCGTGATCCGCAATTGACCACAGCAGCAAATATCTCCAACTTCCGGACGACGTTCTCCTCCAACGACGGATGGGATTTCCTCCCGGGTTTCGGCACCAATTACTGTCAGCGCAAACTTCGCGGACTTCGACACGACAATTTGTCCGCTAATGAACGGACTTCGAGAACTTAATTTGCTTTATTACGCGACAACGACAATGTGGATTAACTTTCCACAATTTAGGAAAACGACCGCGGCGGACTGGAAATAACCAAAGCAGGATTCGGTTCGAGAAAATAGAACACATGTGGTTCTGTTAACGACTTTTTAATAACTAACTTAACAAAGGCTTATTCGTACAAATTTTAATGATGTGTGATCGATGAGATATGCAAGTATGTGTAAATTATTTTATAAAGGGAAATAGGAGAACGCAATGTTCTCATTGCATCAAATTATAGCATCATTTGTTATAACTAACTACACTGTACTCAATTCGCTGAGTGAAATATTTAATCAGGTTCAGGGTTGAATTCCACCTCCGAACAACTTCTTTTGACTTTTCTAATTGGCTAAAGACTGCCGATAATATTTTGCATGTCTTGCCTTTGCAAGCAACATAGCAACAACTCTCGTATCTAAGCAATTCTACCTTAGTAGACTTCAGACTACACGAATCAAGTCGAATTCAGCATCACATATTCATATGCAAGTGTTGTCTTTAATTTAAAACTGACTTTTAACTGCCACAATTGCCATTCGTTTAAACTGTGTCATATTTCTTGCAGACTTCACGTCCAACGGTAAACTGTTGTATATTTGAAGACCTTTATAAAAAAGCGATCTCTGAGTCGTATGTTTCAAAAATCGAGGCAATCTGAAATCAGAAGCTCCTCTAGTATTGTGTCTATGTACATCTCTGCCAAACTGAACTTCATCTGTAAGATACTCAGGTAATATCCCCAGTTTCATTTTTTGTATGAATATTACGCTATTGTAAATTATTCTTTGTTTCACTGACATCCATTGGAGCATATCCAACATAAGAGATGTTGGTGTCAGTCGTTCACATCTAAGTAATATTCTCATAATCTTATTTTGCAACCGTTGAAGCCTTTGCACCTGCGTATCTGACGCCAACAATAGCACCGTTGCGCAATAATCAAAATGGGGTAATATAACTGATTTTACATATGTAAGCTTGGACCAAAACGTTAAATATCTGTTTATTCTACACAATACTCCATATTTTATAGCTATCTTTTTAATTACGTAATCTACGTGTTCTGAAAAATTAAGCTTTTCGTCTACCTGTAATCCGAGATACTTGGTAACCTTCACTCTCTCAATTACGTCTCCATCTACTCTGAGTTCCACATTATCAGCATATTTCCTATTTCCTATTATCATCCATTTAGTTTTCGATAAGTTTAAACTCAGTTTTTTCAGTTTCAAATACTCAGCAATTTGTTTCAGGTCCATTTCAGCTTCTTGGATCGCTGTTTCCAAGCAGTCACTAGTCCAATAGATTGTGGCATCATCAGCAAATAGTTTTAACTTTCCACTTCCGCCCAAGCAGCGTTTCAAGTCATTGATGTAAAGAATAAAGAGTAGCGGTCCTAAGACACTTCCCTGTGGTACTCCTAAGTCATTCTCACGCGAATTGGAAACAGTGTTGCCGTATTTAGTCCTTTGACATCTATTAGAGAGATAACTATTGAACCAATTCCATACAGTTTCACGAATTCCTATATTATACAAAACATCAAGCAGTTGCGATCTAACAACTGTTTCAAATGCCCTTTTGAAATCCAGAAAAACTGCCACAGTATATTTACCCTTTTCAATATTCGACTTCCAATTATGTAGTATCAAGTTTATGGCTGTCTCTGTGGAATGATTTTTTCTAAATCCTGACTGCTCTGGTATAATAATATCTTGTGAATTTATAAAAGCCATTAATTGTCCTTTGACAACGATTTCAAGAGTTTTTTCTTGGAGCTCTAGCATATTAATAGGCCTGTACTCTGTTGCATTCTTTGTGTTACTAATTTTCGGAATTGGAATTATGGTTGATTCTTTCCATGATCTTGGGACCAAACCCTCTGCTAAACTTGTGTTTATAATTTTCAATAACATGTCTTTTGTTTCCAGAAATGCATCCTTAAATACTCTAGTGGACACATTGTCAATTCCTGCCGTTTGCTTCAGCTCTTTAACAATGTTACATAACTGTGTCATTGAGATAAATTCAAATCTAGACATGCACCGGTTATACGTTGTCTGTGATGTAGTTGCGCTAATATTTGAGTTTGGAATACTATTTTGTATCTGGCATATACTCTCAATGAAATAATCATTAAATTTTTTGGCCACCGTTTGCTCATCCGATTCCTCTATCCCTTCGAATATTATTGTACTAGTAGATACAGTTTTAGGATTTGTGAGTCTTTTTATAGTTTTCCACATTCTTTTGCCATCGTGCTTATTTCTCTCTAATTCCTCTTGAATAGATTTATTTTTCGCACCTCGAATTGCTTTAGAGTAGTTATTCCTGGCTAAAATATACTTATTCCAATTATCTTGTGTCTTTTGTCTTCTATGTTCTCTATTCAATTGAACACACTCTCGCTTCATCTGTGCTTATTCACTAGTGTACCATCCATTACACCGATTTGTATTTAGGATCTTATCATCTATTAATTTAGCTACATTGTTTTTAAGCATTAGATCATAGTTCATGACACAGTTTTCAAAGTTTTCATGTATACTGCAACTCAAGGACTGATCTATACCAACAAAGTTTTCACTATCTAGCCTGTCTCGCCTTTGCAAGCAACAGGAAGAAGTTTGTACGTCAAGTCGACACTGCCTTAGCAGACTACATAGGTCACCTTGGTTGTATCTTCTCCAGCATTTTACTTTCAAGAATTCATCGTCTAATGCTAATGTATTGTCGATAGTAATACATATCGTTTCATGGTCAGTAACTCGCAAGTTTGCCTCAATAAAAGCTTCACAATTTACATGATTAACGAAAACTAAATCTATTCTTGTGCTGCTTTGCGGTGTAACACGAGTATCTTCATTCACAATTTGTCTAAGTCCATATACCTCCATCACTCGTCTTAATTCTTTACTATCGTTATTCGCATTGTAATCGATGTTAAAATCACCACATATTATGCTATCAATAGTATCATCAAGTGCTTCCATTAACCATTCATCTTCGAGTTTTCTTAGAAAGGCAACATCACTGGCATTGGGAGAGTGGTATACACCTCCAACAAGGACATATTTGTTACCAATCTTTACTTTCAAACCTAGAAACCAGTTTTCGTTGTCTGTTACATTCGATACTACTATTGTGCCTAATTTATGCTTCACGAATATTGTTACGCCACCCGTATGTCTGGAGTGTGACAAACAATTAAACATGGAGTACCCTTCTATTGAGAATGTTGCGGCATATACTTCATCAGTCAAATGAGTCTCAGTTAACACCAAAATAGATGGCTTACTCTCATTTACAGCAACACAGATTTCATCAAAGTTTGAAGTCAATCCGGCAGAATTGAGATACGTAATCAAAAACTTTTTTTGCTATTTTGTGTAATCAATAAATCGTTTTGCTTTACTTTGTCTCCTTTTGAACATTTCATACTCGTAGCTCCATGCGGGATGGCAAATGTCCAACTGGTTATCGGAGTCTAAATTCATTTTTTTGTTAAATTTGTCGCAATTGATACATTTTTCTAAATTGCCTTTACATTCTTTTAAGTCATGATTTTCGGCGCATCTGGGACAGCAAACATTCTCTTTACATTCTGCTATTTTGTGGCCATAATTCCAGCACTTGTAACAACGCAGTACACTAATTTCTTCGAACACTTTACATCTATCCCATCCCACATTTACTTTCTTTTTATTCATAATAGACTCAAACGTAACAGCATCTACCTCCAATATTGATACCGTAGTACTGTTCTTCCATTTATCATTATTGAACGTCTTTATTATTTTAATGTCTGCTTTGTCATGTAAGTCGTTTTGTTTGATGAGACTATTAATAAATTTACTACCATCAATATCGTCCTTCTCTTTTTCATATCCCACAATACGAATTCTCGGTTTACTTGGCTCTTTAATTTCTATTTTATATTTATCACCTAACACTTTTTGCGCATTCGTTTTTAATTCAACAGACTTTTTCTTTGTGACGCATTTAACAAATGCTTCCCCTGTAGATTCAGAATAGCGAACCGATTTTACTCCAGATGTAACCGCGTTTAATGAATGCCGAATATCATTTTTCGTAATATCAACCGCTTGACCAGCTATCGGTCTAAAACAAATCGTTTCAGCTATTTTGTTGTTATTATTAACGTTTTGCTCATCAGAAGCTATACCAGACATAAACTGGTTTGCTTCCTGGGAATTATTCGCTATTCTTCTACGTTTTCCACTCCTAATAAGTCCCCCATTTTCTTCATAAACGCGTTTATTCATATTTGGCGTTTGATCCCTAATTATTTTATCCCCTGTTCCAGAACGAACAACTTGCGACCAACTACTTTGCACAAGTGGCGTATTATTTGAATCAGAATAAAGTTTATCTGTTATGCTTGAAATTTCTCGTTGTACAATATCCGATACTTTATTTTCGATTGCTGTCATAAATTTTTTGGTCATCACTGTAATTTCATCACATACAATCTGCTTCCACGCATCTTTCATCTGTGATATGCACGCATCACTTATACGTATACCAGTCACACTCTCATTCGTATCATTATCGCTCGCATGGGATACTTTGCTCTGTTTGCTTTCCCGCAAACATTTTCGGCAGTTAAAACATACATACAGCAGTACGCTGTTCTCACTCATGGCATGAATGCCGGTTTTAGTTAAACCTGCACAGGAGACATGCCAATTTCTTCCGAATTCTCCCGCGCAGTTCACATACTCAGTTCCTCTCGCAATTTTCTGCTCACACTCTACACACTCATACATTTTGGTCGCTTTGGCTTAGGTACGCGAACGCGACCCAGCACGACATAAAGAATATAGAATAAAGCACAAATTTACTATTTATTTTTAATCTTATGGCACATATATAACATATATTTAATTTTATACTTAGCTCAAACGATAGCAGGGATGATAATCTATCTAATGAAACTTCACTTCTTTTCCATACAATAATTTCACTAATAAAAATTTGATGGAGAACTTTGATAATTAATGATCACATCCACTCACACCGCACACTATTACATATCAATTAATAAATTTCCATGACAGAAAAAAATACAGGAGATTAAAAAAATCAATTTTTGACATTTTTGAATTTTTAAATATTTTCGGAAAACTAGGAAAACTTCCCCGTCGAATGCAATTGGTTTCATCTAAAAATGTTCATTTTTGAAAAAGTTATGGCCGTTTGAATTTCAGCAAAATTTTACATGTCCCGATCATTTTGTCTAACCCCTGTATTACATAATTGAAGTCAAGCATTTAAATCACTCATAGACACAACGGTTGAAAGCCCCATCAAATAGTAAATAAATAAACTCATAGACAAATTTTGAGGTCAATCTTTTTGTTCTAGATATCCTTTTTTCAAACATGAAAAAGGAAATATTCACGCAATAACACGGTGTGACAAAATTTTTTTTTTAATATACATACTTTGCAAGTGACCTAGTGTACGTTGTTAGTCACACCTAGTACATCATTAAAACACATATGACATCATCCTAACACCCCCAAAATTTCAAGTTATTCCAAAAAAAAAAACGTTTCAAGTTTTCAAAATTTCAAGTTATTGCAAAAAATCGTTTTTTGGCTAGGTATACACATACTATCATGAATAACTCAATAATTTTCCATGCAATTTTAAGTTTTTTATACATTTTTGGAAAGCTTAGAGGATAAGCTTTCAGGATATACATACATTTACTATGGCTCTACAAAAGTTAGACGAGATTTTTTCAATTCAATATGAAATTTAACTAAAAAATTAAAATTTTTCTCACTTTAGGGGTCCTTAAAGTGACCTTAAAAATGACCCACATTCCTAAGCTCAACATCACTTGTTTATATTCAATCCTAAGACTTTGGTCAAAATTTCAGTCAAATCGGTCAACATTTGCAAATTTGAGACCATTTTTAAGAGTTGTAGAATTTGTTGCTTCTCATATATCACCCACCTAAACTTACAACTGAGCATCTTGTACACGATGTAAGATTAGGCGGGTGATATATGAGAAGCAACAAATTCTACAACTCTTAAAAATGGTCTCAAATTTGCAAATGTTGACCTATTTGGCTGAAATTTTGACCAAAGTCTTAGGATTGAATATAAAACAAATGATGTTGAGCTTAGGAATGTGGGTCATTATTAGGGTCACTTTAAGGACCCCTAAAGTGAGAAATTTTTTAATTTTTTAGGTAAATTTCATATTTATTTGAAAAAATCTCGTCTAACTTTTGTAGAACCATAGTGAATGTATATATCCTGAAAGCTCTCCAAAAATGTATAAAAAATTTAAAATTGCTTGGAAAATTATTGAGTTATTCATGATAGTATGTGTACACCTAGCCAAAAAACGATTTTTTGCAATAACTTGAAATTTTAGGGGTGTTAAGAAGATTTCAAATGTGTTCTTATGATGTACTAGGTATGACTAACAACGTACACTAGGTCATTTGAGAAGTATTTTTTCCGTGTAACACCGTGTATTTAATCAGAATTATTGTTTTTGAAAGATGCTAACTTTAGAGCGCATGGCCAGAAAGCTGTGGTAAAAATATCAAGATATTTGTACACACAGTTTTCATATGAACATTTCACATTTTATATGAATACATTTTTCATATTGCGAATTCAAAACAAACTTCGTATGTGGCTCTGAAACTCCAAAAGCTAAGGCCACCTACAGATCTTTTGTGTTTACATACATGTTTAAATCACTTAAATATAAAAAATACGGTGTTGATAAAGTAAATTAAATGACGCTTACAAATATTTCACACCCCTAAGAGAGAAAATATAATTATTGCACGTTATTGTGAATTTTACTGTCAAATAAGGACTTTGAGGGCTAAAGAACTGATATTTAAAAATATAGTCAACTTAATTATAGATGTTCCTGAGAAAATCTATACCTATAAAAATGGATTTCTGTCTGTCTGTTTGTCTGTCGGGATGTTCCTTATATAATCAAAAACTACTGAACCAATCGACGTGAAAATTTGCATGTAGAGGTTTTTGGGGCCAGGAAAGGTTCTTATGATGGTTAGAGACCCCTCCTGCTACTAAGAAGGGGGGCTCTCATACAAATGAAACACAAATTTCTGCATAACTCGAGAACTAATCAAGTAAATGGAACAAAATTTGGCATGTGGGTGTTTTTGGAGACTAGAATTTTTTCTATGGTAAATTGAGACCCCTCCCCTCTTTAGAAGGGAAATTATGACTCCACTCCCCTTTAAGAGGGGGGGCTTTCATACAAACGAAACATAACTTTCCTCATAACTCGAGAACTAGCAGGATTTTTCGGAAGCAGAATTTTTTTGTATGGTGAATTGAGACCCCTTACCTTTTTAGGAGCTACTTTTCATACATAGGTAAATATGTCAAACAAATATTCAGAACTGCAATGGGGAATCCGATCTCCCCTACTGTTGCGGATCTGGTCATGGAAATGCTCTTGGAAAACGCCATCAAGGAGATACGATACGAGATACCTGTCATAATAAAGTACGTGGATGAGATCATCTTGTTATACCAGCAGACAAAGTAGAAGAGATCCTCGGCACATTCAACCAATATAACAGCAACCTACAATTTACCTGTGAGATAGAACAAAATCGGCGAATACCATTTCTTGGCATGGTTGTAATACGTCAACCAGATCAATCAATCAAAACTGAGTGGTACTGCAAACCAATGGCATCGGGCCGCTTCATTGACTATTTTTCAACCCATCCGTTACATATGAAGACGAATATGGTTACCAACTTCATCCGTCGAGTGCGAGAGTTCAGTACAAACCTGAGGAAGCTACAAACGATATAATCAAGCAGCAGCTAAAGATCAACCACTATCCCACAACATTCATTCACCGTTGCGGAAACACCACTACATCGCAAGCCGTTGTCGTTCCTGCACAATCACCCGAAGCAATCATTTACAAACCGATGATCTACGTAGAACAACTAACCAATCGATTGAAAAAAAAGCATTACATACATACACACACACACACACACACACACACACACACACACACACACACACACACACACACACACACACACACACACACACACACACACACACACACACACACACACACACACACACACACACACACACACACACACACACACACACACACACATACATACATACATACACACACACACACACACACACACACACACACACACACATACATACACACACACACACACACACACACATACACACACACATACACACACACATACACACACACATACACACACATACACACACACATACACACACACACACATACACACACACACACAAACACACACGCGCGCGCGCACACACACGTCGTTTTTAGCTTTTGACAGATAAAATGTCAAATTGTCATCATCGCTGTTTCATTATTGGAACCAATCGAGCAAAGTAAATAAACCTAGGAATTACCGTTCTATCAGAAGAAAAGGAACGAAATTCAGCATGAAATGAATTTGTATTTTCAACGCCGGTTCGCCGAAATTTTTTAGTGAATAAAGCGTAGTTAATCCTTCATTATTCAAACAAGCAATAACAAAGCAATAACGTTCGTATTCGAAAACAATTTGTTTAATGCTTTTGTATGATTAACACGAAGTCACGATCAAGGTTGCGACAGAAACGCAATGAGCCTGTGTTGCCAGTTATGGCGATAAAACATTACGAACTGTGTTGCCAATTTAGTCATTTTTTTACCTTTGGAAGGTTTGAAACAGTACCTGAACTCCCCTCGGAATCCATCGGTCACGTAAATGCACAATATAACAAAGGTAAAAACATTTCGGGCGGATTTCCCCAACATCAGTTTGTCAACAAGAAACGATTTTAGTGTATAAAGACTGTTTACCAACACAAAGGACAACATTCCAACGCAGATGAAAACAAATGTTATCTACCGCATACCGTGCCGGGATTGTCAAGCCAGCTATGTCGGATTAACTTCAAATCAACTAAAAAAACGCGTCAGTAATCATCGATCGAACATCAAACAGATGGAAACGCTGATCGATGTAACAAACCGAAGTAATCCAACTGTAACTCACGAACTAAACAACATGAGAGAAAAAACTGCTTTGCTGCGCACTGCATAGACACTCAGCACCGTTTTGCGCTAGACGAAACGAAAGTAGTTGATCAACATCGTCGCCAAACAGCACTGCCGATTTTGGAAGTCTGTCACATAACAAACACCGATCATACAGTTAACAAGCGATCAGATGTTGACTGCCTTAGCTCCACATACGCTGCAATCTTACACACCATCAAAACTAACATAGCAAAAGAAACTTCTCACTCAACACGCACACACGCAATAACAAGCAACAGCAGCAATATACAACACCCCTTTACACAGAATATTCAACCATCACAGATCACAGTAGCCATAGCCAAATAGTGTACCGATTCAGCCAGTATTCAACATTATTATATTTTAAGCTCGGTTAATGCTAGTATTACTTATCAATGTGACTAGTTCAAACCTTCTACAGAAGCCACCAGACAAAATACGATACGTGGTTCTGTATGACGTTCTATTGTTATATCTTAGAAATGATGTTAACTATGTTATTTCATGTTGTAGAACTCCTTGAGAAAGATGTTAAATACATCGAAACGTCGGGCATAGAATAAATAAGTGTCGTTTTGCTTTGCCGTATGACTGTCCTGCCGAAAACATAAAGTTTAGGAGGAGAATTATGACCCCTCTCCCCTTCAATAGTGGGGGCGGGGGCTCATATACAAATGATATACAAATATCTTCATAACTAAAAAACTAATCAAGCAAATGGAACCAAATTTGGCATGTGGGAGGTTTTGGAGGCAGGAATTTTTTTATGATGGTTTGAGACCCCTCACTCCTGTGGTAGGGGGTAAGGACTCTCATACAAACAAAACAGAAATTTTTGCGTAACTCAAAAACTAATCGAACTCGTGAAATTTTAGACTCTTTCATAAAACATTAGTCAATAATAAGACCACCAGAAACTATCAATTGTAACATTAGATGATTCAGGGCGAGACGGTCCAAGCCACGAGTGTTGCCCACAACCTGCCGTCGGAAGCGCCGGTCACTGCGAGGGGGCAGCCCCCCATAGAGATATCCTCTATCTAGGTTTATTTATTTTCCTAGATCTACTGACCTCTATTACTTTCCTTCAGTTGGGTCACCCCTGCAAAATGGTACTTTCCATGAAAAGATTTTCCGTGAAATGGTGCATCCCGCGTAAGGTTTTTCGCGAAATGGTATTCTGCGAAACTCTATATTCCGCGTTATGGTCAACCGAGAATTGGTGCTCCCCAAATTGGTATTTGGCGAAATGGTTTGTAATGATGACGAATATTTAAATGCTATCCGCTTTATTTTATCAGGCTAAGCAATGGGAGGAGTTGTTTTCTACTTTACCGTGAGGAGGTATATTAAAACATCCATGAATTCGTAGAAACTTGCTAAACTCGAGATTGTGACAAAGGTCATCCGAGATTCACGACTTATGTACAACACAGTTTAATTTGTGGCAATATGAAGTTTGTCGGGTCAGCTAGTTTTCATATAAATTAAACCTCGTGTCGGTCTCCTGGGATAGCTTTTCTTTTCTGCATGGGGCATATACTGCAAGTAGGGCATACCCAAGTAACCACTAAGCACTAAACATTAATCATTTAACAACATTATACTTACATACAGAACTATGCTTAAAAGCTTATTATTCTTTATATATTTCTGTAGAACTCACATAATGCTAAAAAGGCGAAATAGCGAGCTTATCCGTTATGTGTTCGACAAAAAAAACACCTTTAAGTGCTCGACAAGGGTACCCGGGTACCCACAAATTGAAACGCTTGTAACTTTGGCGATTTTTGACCGATTCGGACACTTTTACCACCAAAAGATTCAGGAACTTATCGACTTCCAGTGTGGTTATAACAGAGCCGGAAGTGGTTCATCTGGCTCCCGGAAATCCGGCAGTCCGAGGATGTGTTCCGGAATTAAAGCACTTTTTATATTTTTGGATGTAATTATAGTAATATGGGTGTCCAAAGTTCTTCCAATTACTCCGAAAGGTCATTCTTCATTGTTTTAAAACAATACAATGATATATCCTCGGAATGGCCATTCTGCGACAAGTTTCCGTGGGACCTCCTGTGGCCATAAAACTATTTGGTTTGCAACACTGGCAATATGGGTGTCTAAATTCATGAAATTACTCCAGAAGGTCATTTTTCATTATTTTGATTCTATCTGATGATTTTGCCACGGCATGGCCATTCCGAAACATATTCCCGTGGGGCTTCACAGTTGTCCAAAACCAAAAATATGTGCGCATTAGAGTTTTGAGTGGGAAAACTTGATTTTAGGTTTATGGAACCTTTGGGAGAGTTTCTGGGTATGAAATGGAGAGAGTTACCTGGAAGGAGCGTCAAACATAGCTCTGGCTCTCTCAAGCTCCCACCGGGCGCCTCCACGTAGATCTAAGTCAAATGATGACGGTCGATGGCCTTACCCGGAAATGCTTCACGTACTTACTGAAGCAGCTAAGCTAGGAGGTGCGAACTAGAGCGCCTGTTCTCCAGGTGAGGGGCGGCTCACACAGCGTCTGTCTCGTAACGGGCGGCTGAATATGAAATGCTGTATCCCGCAAGCTATACCTAAGATGGCAGACCCATCAGTGGGATGTAGGTATCGCGACCCCGGTGAGGTAGTATACCGAAAACTCAATTACCACGAACAACGAACAAAGAAATTCAGGACGGAACAATCGATATAGGACACGGCAAGGGACAAGGAAACGATTAAGGGATAACGATTGGAAACTTGGTACCTGGAATGTCCGAACTCTCCATGAACCGGCACGGGCTGGCTTGCTTGCTCGAGAGCTGCATCAACTCGGAGTGGAGATCGCTGCTATTCAGGAAGTTCGGTGGCCAAATTCCGGAGAAAGGGAGTTCCGTGCAGTAGACCCTATTGCAGGCACTTCTTTTAAGTACCACATCTACTACAGTGGCGGTAAGAAAGCTGAACGTGGAGTCGGTTTCGTAGTGTTGGGAAAACAAAAGCAACGAGTTATCCGGTGGAGGCCCGTAGATCACCGTATATGCGTGTTGAGGATTAAGGGCAAATTCTTCAACTATAGCCTAATCAACTTATACGCACCGACAAATGATAAATCCGATGATGCTAAAGACGAGTTTTACGACAAGCTTGAGAGGACCTATGGAGAGTGCCCAAAACACGACGTGAAAATCATCATCGGAGATGCAAACGCGCAGATCGGGAGGGAGGAATTCATCCGTCCAGTTATTGGAAGACATAGCCTGCATCTGTCGACCAATGATAACGTTCTGAGGCTCATAAATTTTGCCGCGGCCAGAGGGATGGCCATCTGTAGCACCTACTTTCCACGTTTGAATATTCGGAAACAAACCTGGAGGCATCCAAATGGAGACTCTAGCTCTCAGATCGATCATGTCTTGATTGACGGTCGACACTTTTCGGATGTTATCGATGTACGGTCTTTTCGTGGACCAAATATCGACTCTGACCACTATCTCGTAGTGAGTAAGATTCGCGCAAGGCTGTCGAACACGGCGAAAGCTCGCACTGAAAGGACGCTGCGTTTCAACATCCAGCGGTTAACGGCAGACGGCGTTGCAGTGGAGTACGCCAGGAAGCTTCACCAGCGAATCGCAGAACAGCAGGTAGAAGAAGAAGATATAAATGGGCTGTGGAGGAGCATCCATGGGGCCATCCAAACAACAGCGAGAGAGGTGGTAGGCACGACGCGTGGAAGACAGCGTAACAGCTGGTTTGATGCCGAATGCCAGAGAGTGACAGACGAAAAGAACCAGGCCAGGAGTCGCATGCTCACTGCGGCAACGCGTCAAAACAGAGAGAGATACAGAGAGACTAGAGCTGCGGAAAAAAGAATCCATCGTCTAAAGAAACGCGAGTACGAGGAGCACGTGCTTGCCGGCGCAGAGGAGCGATACGCCAGCAACGACACACGGAGTTTCTATAAAACGGTGAGAAGCAGGAATTTTGCCATGCCTGTGATGTGCAATGATAGTGCTGGCAACCTGCTTACCGACAAAACGGCGGTAGCAGCCAGGTGGAAGGAGCACTTCCAGACACTATTGAATGGAGAGGTAAATGAGGAGATCAGCAGGGACAGGATAGAAATTGTAAGCGATGGTCAAGCTGTGGAGCCACCAACACAGGAGGAGGTTAAGAAGGCAATCAGTGAGCTGAAAAACGGTAAGGCTGCTGGGAAGGACGGTATCCCGGCTGAACTTCTAAAAGCGGGGAGCGAGCGGCTGTACGAAGCAATCCACCGGATCATTGTCAGGATCTGGGAGGAAGAACAAATGCCGGAGGAGTGGTTGGATGGCCTCATTTGCCCAATTTTCAAAAAGGGACATCGAATGGAGTGTAAAAACTATCGAGGAATTACATTGCTCAATTCTGCCTACAAGGTGCTTTCCCGTATCCTGTTCTGCAGACTGAGACCGTTAGCGGAGTCCTTCGTCGGCGAGTACCAAGCTGGTTTTCGTGAGGGTCGCTCCACGACGGATCAGATGTTTACCCTGCGCCAGTTGCTAGACAAGTTCCGGGAGTACAACTTGCAGACACACCATCTGTTTGTGGACTTTAAAGCGGCGTACGATTCAGTTAAACGAAATGAGCTGTGGCAGATAATGCTAGAACATGGTTTTCCGACGAAACTAGTTACGCTGATTCGTGCGACGCTGGATGGATCCAAATCATGCGTTAGAATAGCGGGTGAGACCTCAGCTGCTTTCGTGACGTTGGATGGACTGAAGCAAGGGGACGCACTCTCTAACCTGCTATTCAACATTGCCTTGGAAGGTGCATTACGAAGAGCAAACGTGGAAAGGAATGGAACTATCATCACGAAATCTCACATGCTTCTTGGTTTTGCGGATGACGTCGATATCATCGGAATCAACCGTAGAGCAGTAGAAGAGGCCTTTAGGCCCTTTAAAAGGGAAGCTGCGAGATTGGGACTTACCATTAATACCGTCAAAACGAAGTACATGGTTGCTGGTAGGGAACGTGGGAGCTCAAGTGGTGTTGGTGCCGAGGTGGAGTTAGATGGGGAACGATATGAAGTAGTGGAGGAATTTATATACCTTGGTTCACTCGTGACATGTGACAACGATGTAAGCCGCGAAGTGAAACGACGAGTTGCAGCCGCGAATCGGGCTTTCTACGGATTACGTAGCTAGCTGAAGTCCCGTAGCTTGCAAATTCGCACAAAACTGGCGCTCTACAGAACACTAATCCTCCCGGTGGCCCTTTACGGACACGAATCATGGACGCTAAAGGAAGCTGATCGGCGAGTGCTTGGGGTTTTTGAGCGTAAAATTCTGCGATCTATACTTGGTGGCAAAATGGAAAATGGAGTGTGGCGCAGACGCATGAATCACGAGCTGTACCAAGTATACAAATATGCTGATATAGTGACGGTAGTGCAATGTGGCAGGCTGCGGTGGGCTGGACACGTGGCCAGAATGCCCGATGAAAGAGTAGCCAAAACTATTTTCAGCAGAGAACCAGGAAGAGGCCGTAGACTCCGAGGCAGACCCCGCACCCGGTGGGTGTGTGCTGTCGAAGACGATGCACGTTCAGCTGGTGTTCGTGGGGATTGGAGAACGGCAGCCCAGGACCGACGGTACTGGAGAACTATAATTCGTTCGGCGCAGGATCGGTAACGGACCGTTGCCACTAAAGTAAGTAAGTAGGGAGAGTTTCTTGAAATTAAAAGTTCTATCGTATGGTGAAATTCAAATTTTGAATAATCCCCCTAAAAGTGAAATAAAAAATTTATTTTTCTGCAGCTTCAATATAACACATTGATGAGTTCTGCAAAGTTTTAGAGCATATTATTACAAGAAATTTTGCTGACGACCGTAACCTTCTATCTCTTCAGCGAAGATAGAAAAATCCTATTTCTCAGATGTGAATCATCAAAATCAGTTTTTCTATTTTAGCTTTTTTTGTAGTAGTTGTATGACTTTTTCAGGTTTTATAAAGTTGCACAAATAGCAAAGATACACAGCTTTGCCAAATGTAGTATACCTCTATCTTTGCTTGTTTAGGAACTGTAAAACTTTTGATATAAAAAATACCCTAATTTTGATCCCCAATTACGCGACTATGCGCAGACGGATACACATGAAACTTCCTGACTTTTTGTAGTTTTTTATTTAGTTTCAGATTTATGTAATGTAATTTGTATCTGTTTGCGCATAGTTGAGTAATTCAGGGTCAGAATTAGGGTATTTATTATAACAAAAGTTTTACAGCTCCTAAACAAGCAAAGATAGAGGTATACTACATTCGGCAAAGTTGTGTATTTTTACTATTTGTACAACTTTATAAAACCTGAAAAAGTCATACAACTACTACAAAAAAAGCTAAAATAGAAAAACTGATTTTGACGATTCACATCTAAGAAATAGGATTTTTCTATCTTCGCTGAAGAGATAGAAGGTTACGGTCTTCAGCAACATTTCTTGTAATAATATGCTCTAAAACTTTGCAGAACTCATCAATGTGTTATATTGAAGCTGCAGAAAAAAATTTTTTTTTATTTCACTTTTAGGGGGATTATTCAAAATTTGAATTTCACCATACGATAGAACTTTTAATTTCAAGAAACTCTCCCAAAGGTTCCATAAACCTAAAATCAAGTTTTCCCACTCAAAACTCTAATGCGCACATATTTTTGGTTTTGGACAACTGTGAAGCCCCACGGGAATATGTTCCGGAATGGCCATGCCGTGGCAAAATCATCAGATAGAATCAAAATAATGAAAAATGACCTTCTGGAGTAATTTCATGAATTTAGACACCCATATTGCCAGTGTTGCAAACCAAACAGTTTTATGGCCACAGGAGGTCCCACGGGAACTTGTCGCAGAATGGCCATTCCGAGGATATATCATTGTATTGTTTTAAAACAATGAAGAATGACCTTTCAGGGTAATAGGAAGAACTTTGAACACTCATATTACTATAATTACATCCAAAAATATAAAAAGTGCTTTAATTCCGGAACACATCCTCGGACTGCCGGATTTCCGGGAACCAGATGAACCACTTCCGGCTCTGTTATAACCACACTGGAAGTCGATAAGTTCCTGAATCTTTTGGTGGTAAAAGTGTGCGAATCGGTCAAAAATTGCCAAAGTTACAAGTGTTTCAATTTGTGGGTACCCGGGTACCCTTGTCGAGCACTTAAGGGGTAAAAAAATTCGAAGCCCCCCCATTCCACCTCCTTAAGTGCTACATGAAAACTTATTTTATGAAAAGTTGCAATTTAACTAGTTCTTAGATGTCACAGAGTTTCAGTATCCTTGATCAAAGAAAACTTTAGAATTTCGTACTTTGAAAGCTGAAAAGGTACCCGGGTACCCTGTCGAACACATAACGGTTATTATTGGTGTTTGCTTGAGGCTTCATAAAAATGACATTTTGTCTACATTATCGACGTATCGAAAAAGTATCGACGGCATATCGTTCCGCGTTCGCTTGTTATAAAAAATGAAAATAAGATTCGGTCGGTGACAAGATAAAACGAAATGACAAGAAAAAAGTATTTTCTCACGAAATTATGGCGGAGTTTTCTGTAACCTAAAGGCGAACAGTTTTATTCGTTTTTATTCAATATGTGGATAAAGGGGACATTTTTTGAAATGCTAAATAATGTTACCTCTTAGACGGGGCTCGAACCGGAATTATTCCTGAAACCTCATTCGTTTCTGTACGGCTTTGCTATCTCAACCACAGCTGCTATAAGTGAGTGGGTTAAAATTAGTTGTATTTAAATCTGGGTGGTATTCCTTCTTATACCATATCAATCCGTTCTGCAAAACCAATAGGATAGAAAAAGACAGCATCCGTCAAGTGGAAGAGTGCAGAAATAATCGCTGTAGAAAAGCTACATAAGATGTCAAGTACAAACCCTATAATAACACTTACGGCTTGTTTTATTGAATTTTATATATGCATATATATTGTAAAATTATATGCGTAAATAATGCTTTCTTTAATGTTGATTTGCGTTAATACTTTTATGCTTTAACAATGTTAATATATGTTTCATAAACATTAAAATTATTGTTATACAACAATTTAGCACTAGGAATGCATATTTATTCTCACTATACAGTTTTGAGTTAATGCCTATGGTTACTTGGGTATTGCCCCGCACAATGCTGGAATCGTCACGGAGATAGGAAGTCACCATCGCTGTGCCTTCTCCTGGTTTTCTGGTCTCTTTTGTTTTTCACTTTCTTTTTAGGATCAAGTATGCACTCTGAGGAAGTCTACAACGCTAACAGCTAACAGGGCTCAATTGCAACAGAGTTCTTGGTACAAGAAACTAATATTGGATGTAGATGTTGTATCACATAATAAAACAAATGTGCAGGTACATACTTAAAAAGGTAATGTTACTTATTTTCTTATTTACTTTTATTATAAAATACGCTTAAATATAATTCCTGTATTAAATAAATAAACTAGAATCGGGAAGAGGGAGGGACCATCAGAGCACTTGTTTGAAGCGGTGTGCCTAGGGATAGTGACAGTCAACTTCCTAGGGTTAATCTAGGCCCGATTAACAACACATAGCGGATAATGAGCGGGCTCTTCTCCCCACCTGCTGGAGTCATTCTGCATTAAGACGGCTTATTCAAAGATTGACTCAGGCGACTTAGCTCTTGGAAGGAGATTCTCTAAACCCCTGGTACGTGTAAGTGATGTTGCTTGCCGACCAATTCCCTTTTGGCCCTTCATACAAGAATTGGGAAGCATGACCGATCGTTGAATATGTACAACTCTTTTTGATATGATAGGCTCATTGCTATGAACGGACGTTCTGCTAAGGCGGTGGTAGTACCATATATTCATGGTTACTTGGGTATTACCCCGCTTTGTTAAGTAACCAGCAATTTACCTGGAATTTGGACGTGGTTGTTAAATTATTCCTAGCACTTTCTACAATACTAACTGAGGTTAACAGTGGCAAAAGACTTTCACTATGGGGCGAACCAACCACAGGTGACGGGGCTTACAACCTGTATCAAATAGTAAATAAATAAAAATAAAATAGACTTTCACTTATATCTATTTATCTGTATTTAAAGCCTCATCGGTAACGGGGCATATTACACCGTCGTAAGTGGGCTGATTTACCAGGACATGTCCTGTTTTCACGAGCGGCGTCCTGGTGTCCTGGTTTACAGCGGATATCCTGATTTTTAAAATGAAATCCTACTTTACTAAAGACATTGAAGTACAAATGTTTTTAAAGTCCTGCTTTGTCAGTTTCTCTACAAACATAGGTTATCTTATCTTCCATGCCTGATTTTACATTCTCAGTTTCGTAAATGTAGCATACTTTCAGCTGTTTAAACTGCTGTAGACCCGACGACGAGACGTTCGACAGTTGATCGCGATGGGGCATCAAGATCGTCATCGGGGTTATGAAGGCGTTTATTGTCTGCGCACCGACACGAACGAGAACTTTGCATGATTATCGAAAGCACTTTTTTCCAAGCAAAGGTAATCACAAGCCACCCTTGGGATCACCTGACCAACGGGTATTGAGCCTAATCTGACTAATTCTCATCGATGGTCGATTTTTCTCAAATATCGTCAATATGGGTTTCCTACGGGATGCAGATACACCCTGAATCATTACCTAGTACCAGTAACTGTGCGCTCAAACCTACGATGGAATACAAAGTGCTCCCAGATTTTGTTGCGGCGTCTTTCTACAATAGCAAGAAATTTCGTAGGGCAGTATCACGCGAGCTTTACGAGAGGCCGTGCTGCTACGGGTCAAATTTTCTCACTCAGACAATTCCTCCCGAGTTGTCGGGAGAACAACATATCCACGGGTTATATTGACGTGGATTCCAAGGCAGCATACGATACAGTTAAACTTGAAGAGCTATGACAGTTAGTGCATAAGAACGGTTATCCAGACCAACAACTTTTCACTCTACAAGACTTGTGTAGCCTTGTTTATGGAAGACAGACGTGTATTTGTACGAAAGGTGTTGCGGACTATTTTTGGCGGAGTACAAGCAGAAAGCAGAGAATGACGCAAGCATATGAGCCATGTCGCAAAAATACACCAGCGACTCTAGAAAAAGAGGGGCCTTACGTGCTGCGTAGCTCGACCAGATTGCAGATGACTTGCGAATGTCGAGACGCTCAACGAATTGGCGACAAATAGGCCAGGACGAGTACAATTGAGAAAAGCTCTTGATATAGCATGAGCAACCCCGGGTCCGTCTGGTATGGCTTATTCGTTTCTGGTCTCCTATATGCTGTTTTCTGGGGCTTGCCAGGATATTTGGGGGCTTTTCCTCTGGTTTTCGGTACCATTTCGACGGTAGTTAGGTTTAGCTTGCTCACTGAAACTCACTATAGTATTTATAGTATTTGACTCCACAATAGAGTGTAATTTGGATATCTGTATGGTTGGAGTGGTACATCATAACGATCATATTTGTCTAGCATTATGAGAATTGTACCTCTAAACACAAGGAGCGGAAGGTTAGGTGGGTCGATTTATCGAATCTAAATCTTCATAGGCCGACGGCGATGAGTTGGGGTAGTCGACTAATTTGTCCACCTTGGCTCACTGGTAACGGCAGACAATGATACTAGTCGTGAGATTCGGAGACGTATTTGTAGAGAATACGTATGGCATGGTAGGATGTAATATGTAAATAAATTTATGTAATCGAGGTAGTACAGTACTCATGAGATACATAATTTATAAACCGCTTAGTCATGGACGTGAACATAATATAATGACGTCTCTTTTAAAATATTGATACTCTCTAAATGCTAACTGATGAGTTAGACATTGTGTTTGGCAACCAGGTCTAATTGTTTTGCGTATGCGCAACATTTCCCGTAAGGTCGGAAAAATGTGACATGTCATTCGGCATTCTATCTCTATGTGCTAATTTCGAGAACGAAAGTCGTGTTTAGATTTCGGATACGACAGTATTAATAGCGGAAGTCGTGCTTACTATGGGCTACATAAGGAATTACGGTCGAGCAGACCGCCCTTGTACAAAGTGTACCCTGTGCAAGACGCTTACTAGACCGGTTGTTCTCTACAAGCATGAAACATGGACAATGCTCGAGGAGGACCTGCGAGTTCTCTGTAACCGTCGGGTTGGTATCTGCCCAAGATTTAGGAGACTGTCGCGGGTGCAAAATATTTTATGAATGTCCGGCAATAAATTGCCAAGGGAGTGGTAGGAACACCCTATTGCGAACAGCTTTCCCCGATAACGTGTACGCAGCCACACGTCAACGGCATCCACCCACCCACCACCAGGGGGCGGAAAATGGAGCAAAGCTAACATGGATTGCGGGTGGCGATAAAGAGTCAAGAAAACGATAAGCGAGAGACAGTGGAGGTTTTAGCGTGAAAAGGTCATAGGTCGTTGGACAAAAGATAGCTTGAGCCTTTGCCCTGTCCGAAGTCAAACAGTACGCTACTGAAAAACGAAATATAGTCGCACAACTGAGACAGCGAAGACAAAACTAAAATAAAAGTTTGAGCTGAGTGTATGAAGCTACGTATCAGAAATTCTTAGTGAAAGACCACTACAAATATACAAAGTTTTAAAGGTAGACTAAAAAGACGTGCGAAAAGAAGCCCAGGTATGGCTATCAGAGAATTCTCACGGCATATTCCCGACCATGACCACTCCAAAACTCGACGCTAAACAAATCATCTCGCTCTTAGGGCCCCTGAGTTTCCAGAGTTTTCTGCATTTACCTGACGGTTACCAACGTGACCCGAAACTGTACGTGAGTTGTACCGAATTTAGTCCTCACATCCGCCGTTACCACCACATCCGTCAATCCTGAAGCTGTAGGAGCGTCCCTGCCAACGACGCCATCTCAGTTACACCGCGTCGTCGCCAACGCGCTTATTCAGAGCCCCAAGTGCGCCCGAAGCCGGAACGCCGGGAGTAGGCCATCAAGCTTCGTGCCAAAAGTCATCGACCAGACCGCAAACGGATCCCGGTCAGCATCTCCACCGGAAGTGAAACCCCTAGATATCAAACGGTAGGAGTTACCGAGGGAAATCCGTTAATTAAGGGAACAGTTTAAGCAGAAGGTTTTCAGGGGTTTTCTTGACAGGAAGTCGCGAACGTTTGCAGTCCCTGAGGTTTGTTTTAGGGGGTGTCGTAAGTGCTGGGTAGTTACGACCCCGTCAGTTACAACTCGGAGTTCTCGGAATACGAAAACTAAGAACGATCTTCGGTGGCGTACAGGAAAACGGAGTATGGAGATGGAGGATCAACCATTGATGAATGATGAACCATCAACCAAACGATGAACATGCACAGCTCTATGGCGAACCCAATATCACAAAAGGTGGCTAAAGCTGGACGGATACGATGGGCAGGACATGTTGCAAGAATGCCGGAAAACTACCCTGCAAAGATGGTGTTTGCCTCAAATCCAGTAGGAAGAAGACGACCAGGAGTGCAGCGAGCAAGATGGTTAGACCAGGTGGAGCGAGATCTGGCGGAGAGTACTCGGTGTCCGAGGAATTGGAGAGCAGCAGCCCACAGCCGAGTTAACTGGCGAAACGTTATTCAACAGGCGTTGTCATAGGATGGCAAAATATTTAAGTAGGTAAGTAAATCTTCATCGGCATGTTTGGCCAGAAAATGTCCTGATTTTTAGTTGGATCAATATGGTCACCCTATAAGTGGGGCATATTGGCCGCATACGACATTTCGGGAAAAATATTAAATAATTAAGCAAACTAAGCGTTTCTCACCGGTTTTCGCCTGAGATAATGCTTTAGAACTTCACTTTACGCAATCGAATCGCAACAAGATATTTACAGATTTTAACCACAAAAAAGCTTACGGAAACGACGCAAAAAATTACATCGGAAGCCGTTAAAAAACAAATTTATTTTTCTTTTGGGCTGACAGCCAGTGACAACTGTCAAACTTCCATAGTAGGCTGTTTTCATCGAGTTTTAGCGTTTCTCTTTAGTTTTGCATTTTAATTTTTGCTAGTTTGGGAATAAACGAACTGGAGTGTATTGCCCACTTGTGCCACATTATACACATGTCCCCTATAACTTACTAAGCAGCTTCACTTTTAAGCAATTAACCGACCTTGAAGTTGTCTTGAGTTCGCTGCATATAACGCTAAGCAGCTTCGGAATAAACTGTCAAAAACTAAGAAAAAGCTAATCTTTAGCAGCACTTCTATGTTCTATTTTTATACTTCTACCTAATTTCGTTGCATTCGCCTGCTATTGGGTTTGATCCCAGGCGTTCTGTGTTGTAAGCCTATCTCAATCCTTTGCGTCATCTTTGTCGTATACAAGTGATGTGAATTTTGTTGATTAGTTGTTCTTGAGTACAAGTTCGTTTTAGAACTTGCAGCAGCTTTATGTGGCGTCAGTTAATTATAGAACATTAAAGTTCGGAGTCAGGCACTCAAGTAGTAGTGAGATATGTACCTACAGCATATGTTATTGATATGCGCATAGTTGTAAAATAATGAAAAGCATATTGCATTCTAGTTTATATTACTGATAAGAAATGTGTGATGATTACATATATTTTTTTGAAAAATGATTGCAAGTTTGATCACCAGAAATGTAAACATTAAAATAATAACAATCATTTCGTGGCCAGAAGCATACATGCGAGACTTGTTCAGTTCGTCGAACTTTATCGATTGGTAGTTGTGACTCGGCCCCCTGGGCCTCGGATCAATTCCATGTTTTTCGACCAATTCCTAAATAGTTCCTATACAGCAGTTCCTTTGTTGTAGTATAACAAAGGTAAAAATTACAAATAATAAACTAGTTATATACAATTGAATTAAAACGTTCTACACACTATATAACACGCCAGTGGTTAAAAATTCTTGTCGTCTTCCTGTCGTTCGATTACTTCGGTAAATGTTCGTTGGTATATTCTGGACCATTTTGTGTATTGGGATAAACCTCGTTCTCCGTTCCCAAATTTTCACTGTGTTATTAAAATATTGCGAATAATAACAAAATCGATAGTAACCAAATTTTTCCTAACGTTGATTTCAGATTCCTTCTTCAGAATGCGCCGTTCATCCCACACTCCGAGCCACAGTAATCAGGAACCTCTAATAGTTGTGGAAGAAACGGAAAATTGTGAAAAGGATGATGAAATAAGTAATCAATCATCACCTCGACAAAGTCTAGATATAGAATCGCCTGAAAATCCATATTTACTTTCTCCATGGCGTGATCCGCGCGAAACACGTAAGCATTCCTTACCAACACCACCATGCACAAGCGGTATCACGGCTAGTCAAGTACGTCGACTATCGGAACGTGGAGGTGAAGGATCAGGACCTTCTCCTCGTGAGCAAGCATTCCTTGCAACACTATATAGTTCACCAGCTCCACAGCCAGGTGGCCGTAGGCATTCTGTAGTTACCATTAGCCGGGTCCCCCCTACGATTTTTGGACGTAATCGGAGGGAATCAATTGCAGCACTTCCTGCTGGACAAAGGTACGACTGAAGGTTTTGATCAGAAGTAAAAATAAAACGATACAAATGTTTCATAAATAAAATCATAAGTCACCTAATCAATGCGAACTACTAGTTGAGCACGAGTCTTACGATCCGGAAAATATATATTTGATTCCATTGGCCAGTGTTTGCGAAGACGATTAATCTTTTAAATTAGGCCATTACAAATTATTTTTAAAGTTTTTGTCACCCACCATCATCCCCCCTCCCCCTTGGAAATTGGCTTGAAAAATCAGGAGAATAATTTGTGGGATATATGTCAAATTTATTTTTATACTAGCTGATTGTCCCTCACTCGGGGCCCCTTTGTCACTCACCCAGTAAACCATATGGTTTATATACCTCGATTGCAACTGAGATATACGAAATCATATCTGAACGAAAAAGTTATATTTCACGCCATATAAGAACATATATGTACCAAAGTGGAGGCGATATACGTGCGAAAATTTTGACAATTATTTGTAATTCTATTTTGCGTAGTTTTTGTAACACGCAACTAAATACTCCTGAATATATGATTAAGATATAATCAAATATTGCAATCGTCTATACTGCTTTATAATTCACAGTCATGAATTGTATCTGAAGACACGCACGACTGTAAAACAACTTATTGTTCACTTCGATTTGACATACTCTAATCATTATACAATTCCAATGTGAAATTGACATGAAAACGATTTAATGTGAACTTTCTATTACGATTTTGTGTTATCTGGGCAGTCACTTGTACATCTGTTTTTGTAACGAAAACTCTTCTGATGCAAGAAACAATACCTTTTTACCTTTCTACTATATAAATATATACAGCAGTCCCCCGAATAACACGGTTTCGAATAAGAACGTTTCCAATAAGGACGGTCTCGAGTGATTCGATTAACGCGGTCGAACGTCCTTATTGGAGTCTATGTAGCATATGGGAATTGTCTTAATTGGTTCCAATATGGAATAACTCATGATCCTGGCCGTATAGAAGGTTGGTGTCTTCGACAGAGTTGTTCAGTACATCAACGGGTTTTCATTGGATTATAGTATTGCGGAATTGTCTCACTACGTGGCGCTAGCGTATAAGTAACACTCTTATACAGGCTATATCTTGCGCTGCTGACTACCTAGAAAGTTGCGGTCTTTGGGAAGGATGCTCAAATGACTGCTATCTTCAAGATGACATTCAAAATAGCGCAGAACTGACTCACTACGTGGCGCTAGTGTCTATGTGATATTCTTATACAAGTTGTATCTTGCGCTGCTGACTGTCTAGAAAGTCGCGGTCTTCGGGAAGGTTATTCAAATGACTGTCACCTTCAAGATGGTACGGAAAATAGCGCAGAACTGACTCACTACGTGGCGCTAGCGGGCATGTATTATGCTTAGACAGGCTGTATCTTGCGCTGCTGACTATCTAGAAAGTTGCGGTCTTCGGGAAGGTTAGTCAAATGACTACCACCTTAAATATGGCATGCACAATAGTGCAGAACTGACTCACTACGTGGCGCTAGTGTATGTGTGCTATGCTTAGACAGACTGTATCTTGCGCTGCTGACTATTTAGAAAGTAGCGATCTTCGGGAAGGCTACTCAAATGACTGACACCTTCAAGGTGGTATGGAAAATAGCGCAGAACTTACTCGCGCCGCGTATAGGTAGTATTCTTATGCAGATTGTATCTTGCGATGCTGAACGCTCGACACTCAATTTTATTCTCTAGCAACATTTACTGCCTGCAAAAAAAAATCTATCGTGCTAATCTACCAACTATTAATGCTACTTCCTAAGTGGCCAGAGAAATCCCACCAACTCACTTATTCAATTAGTCTCAGTCACGTTAACACATTTCCAGCTACTTTCTAAATATTCTTATGATTCATGAACAATTATATTTTCATTTTTATCACTATTTTTTTAAATCGAAACTTGCAATGACTTAATAAGCATTTAAGTCACACAGCATTAATAATGTGAAGTCAACGGCATACGTAATGTTACTTTTAGTAATTCAGCTTTCTCGTGTTGCAGTATATTTTTCATGTCCGCTGCATATTAAATGCGAGAAGTGAAAAATTCTTATGAATTTCATCGACTGCCTCCGTTGCATTTTGCGGAGAATTTTTGTAAGCGACCAACATTGCGTTAAATAACGAGCAAAATATTAGCAAATTTTTCAACCAGTTGAATAACTACTGTCACTTAAACAACCTTTCCGTAGAAAGCAACTTCTTGTACATTACCAAAATCATGAGTTATGACAAACATAAAAAAATCACAAATACACTAGCACCGTCCGTTGAGTCAGTTCTGTATTCATTTCCATACCATCTTGAAGGTGACAGTCATATGAGTAACCTTCTCGAAGACCGCAACTTTCTAGAGAGTCAGCAGCGCAAGATACAGTCTGTCTAAGCATATCACACATACACTAGCGCCACGTAGTGAATCAGTTCTGCGCCATTTTCCATGCTATCTTGAATGTGGTAGTCATGTGAGCAACCTTCCCAAAGGCCACAACAATCTAGATAGTCAGCAGCGCTAGATACAACCTGTCTGTGCATATCACATATACACTAGCGCCACGTAGTGAATCAGTTCTGCACTATTTTTCATGCCATCTTGAAGGTGTCAGTCATTTGAGTAACCTTCCCGAAGACCACAACCTTCTAGAATAGTCAGCAGCGCAAGATACAGCCTATCTAAGCATACCACATAGACACTAGCGCCACGTAGTGAGTCAGTTCTGCGCTATTTTTCATGCCACCATGAAGGTGGCAATCATTTGAGCAACCTTCCCGAAGACAGCAACTTTCTAGATAGTCAGCAGCGCAAGATACAGCCTGTACAAAAATATTACATGTATGCTAGCGCCACGTAGTGAGGCAATTCCGAAATAATACAATCCAACGAAAAGCCCTCGATCTGCTGAACAACTTTGTCGAAGACACCAACGTTCTATATGGTCAAGATCACGAGTTATTCCATGTTGGAACCAATTAAGTCAATTGCCATATGCTACGTAGACTCCATTAACACGGTTTCCATTAACGCGGTCCCTATTAGCGTCCTTATTGGGGGGATTACTGTAATTCCTTGTTGATTCCGGAACAATCGGGTTATCGAGAAGGTCATTCTTGTGAAACCGCATTGAACTTGGTATTAGCTAAATGGAAAGACTACTTAGAGCAGTGATGCCCAGGCATATGCATGGTGCGGGCCAAATCAGATCGCTCATGAATGCCGCGGGCCGCAATAATCGCTAGCCATTCCTGTGCATAACAAAATACAAAATAGGTGACAACAAAAACCATTTTCTAGGAATCACCATTATATTTAAACCGCAAAGCATTCAGATTCACAACATGCGCGAGGCATAACGATTAAACTGAGGGACTCCTATGTCATCAAAAAATTTCTCCTAAATCCACCATCTTTCAAATCAGTCCGCGGGCCGCACGAATCGTCTCAAAGGGCCACATGCGGCCCGCGGGCCGCTGTTTGGCCATCACTGACTTAGAGCGTAAAGACACAATAGTTGCTGTTTTCTTGGATCTGAAACGCGCTTCTGAGACAATTTCAAGGCCCTTATTGTTGAGAACAATCAAGCGCTTTGGAATTACTAGTACTGCATTCAAATGGCTTGAAAGCTATTTGTCCAACAGAACTCAAAGGACTGCTTTTAATGATTTTGTATATAGTCCAGTGGGTAACAATCTTGGTGTACCCCAGGGTAGTGTATTAGGGCCCCTTTTGTTTATTAGGTACATTAATGACATGCGACGGGTTTTACGTTTTTGTGATATCAATCTTTTTGCAGATGATACCGTGTTATTCATTGCAGCCAAAGATTTAAATAAAGCCGTTTTACACTTGAATGAAGATTTACGTTATCTAAGTAGATGGTTGAAGTATAAGCAATTGAAATTGAATATAACTAAAACAAAATTTATGGTTATCTCACGAAATCGATTAGATGAAAATGTCTCAATTCAGATTGATGACGAGACAATTGAACGCGTTCGGGAGATTAAATACCTTGGAGTGATTATTGATGACAAACTAAAGTTCAATGCTCACATTGACAATGTCATCAAGAAAATTGCCAAGAAGTATGGAATCCTATGCCGATTGAAAAACGAATTAACTATTGGTAGTAAAATACAGCTATACAAATCAATCATCTCTCCTCACTTGAACTTTTGCTCATCCATTTTATTCCTGGCCAATGAAACACAAATACTGAGGCTTCAGCGCTTGCAGAATAAAATAATGCGCTTGATTTTAAAATGTGATAGATTTACTTCCTCAATTTTAATGCTGGACGCTTTGCAATGGTTACCAGTGAAGCAAAGAATTGTTTACTTAACTATGGTGTTTATTTTCAAAGCAGTCAACGGTTTGCTGCCTCGATATTTGTGTGATCGAATTGAAGGAGGATGAGACCTACATAGATACAATACTAGAAACGCGAATGAAGTAAGAACACCAAACTTTTTGACATGTGCTTCACAAAATTCATTGTTTTACAAAGGAATAAATGTCTTCAATTCGATGCCAAGATACATTGAACGTGCACCAACACTTGCGGAGTTTAAGAGATTGTGTATTTCACACGTTAAAACAGTTTTTTAGAACTATTTTTTTATAAATTGACGAAAAATGTACTAAACGGACGAAGTTCCAAAAACAAATTAATCTAAATTTGGATAATTGTTTTATATACTTAGTATTTTATTTATTTAGTTTACTCGAAGATTGTAACTGACGAAGTTTTTTTTACAAAACGATCTCATTGTGTTCAAAATTTTTAATTGAATTTATATTTTTAATTTTATTTAAATATTAGGTATTTTCACATTAACTACTATGTTCGCCACGATGGTGATGATGGATTTTTTGTTTCATGTTGAAGTAATTAAAAAAAAAAGTTTGAGCCACGCGCGCGGATTACAGATATAACGTAATTGTTAAATAACTTTGGAGAAATCTATATCTGAATATGGAATCAGTTCGTCTTTTATGTTTGCATAACTGGTTCAATTGTCATAATATTAATTATCTTATAGATAAATCGTCTTGCTCAAACCTTTGTGGGGGTATGTGGCGGGACCATCATCATCATCATCATCATATATGTTATTTTCTAACCCAACCATAACATTTGATTGATTCCAAAGCGCGTATTTTAAGAAAACAAAATCAAATTCGCTTCTGATGATTTTAGTTTTCTATGTGTTTTGACAGCTTGAAATAAAATATCATCATTTTTACCGCGGCGCCAACTACTTGTCGAATGAAGCTTTTGTTCACCTATAGCCTACAGAACTCGAAAAATGAGTGAATGGAGTGCGTACGCTTCTTGCACGGAACAGAAATGGAAATTCAAACAATCGAATTTTCGAAAATCGGCAAAAAATTTTTTTCGATTTTGTTGATTTTGTTGCCGTAGGTTTTTGCATGGAAAATAATAAGGCCATTACAAATATTTTGTAGTTTTTGTCCTTCCGGTGTTCGGCTACTGAAGGGGGGGGCGAAAAAAAACAAAGTTAATTTTTTAATCGAGCAAAAAAAACCATGGATTTTAAGAATTTTTATTTAAGGTTTAAACGTGAAAACCGAATCTATTCTTGCTTATAATATATACGTTATTATTTTCTATGGAAAAATATACGAAAAAAGACAAAAACGAAGGAAAATTTTTTTGGATGATTTTCGGAAATTCCATTGTTCGAATTTCCATTTCTGTTTCGTGCTAGAAGCGTTAATCCAACTCGGAGACTCATTTTTCGAGTTTTTCAGACTGTAGAGCCCACAGACAATTGATTTTATAAAAAGAAATTTGACTCATATCCTACAAATTATTTTTTTGCCCCCCGAATTTTTAAGCCAATTTCCAAGTGGGAGTGACAAAAACTTTAAATATTATTTGCAATGGCCTAACTGATATAAGAAATATACAAAAAGCAAGAATAGAATTGGTTTTCATGTTGAAACTTTAAGAAAAAATGCTTAAAACATATGTTACAGCGGGTGATGACGAACAGCAAATCGGCGCATCCCCCGGCGCAATTGACGTTTGAGCTGATGTGACTATATCTCGAAGCGCTGTCAGGACAGTGTCAATGACAAGGTTTTTTGATTGTTCTTGGATCGAGTGGTAGCTAAACAGATTTACGACGTAAATCCTTAAATTCTTTATTAAATACCATAAATTCTTACTACTTACGATTTACAGACTTAATTTGCATAAAAGCTAGGTTGTTGTGTTGGAGATATTTAGGCGAAGTATGTAGTAGAGCGGAGTAAGAGACTATTTGTAAGTCTATCTAACATTTAGGTTATGGGTGCAATCAATTGATTTCCGCTTAATAAAATTGCAGCTTTGAGCTGATTTCATCGGAAACTGATGGAATTTGCTTCTGGGACTCCGAAACGCCAACCCCCACACTAACAATCTCAAAGAAATATCCATATGAGTGCACAAGGATCATTCGTTCGCCAGACCCGGTCGAAAACTCGAGCGACCCGACAAGATCCAGCGGGCAGCGGCTCTCAACCATCCCGTGACAGTACACCAGTAATAGAGTCGGATGATGACGAATTTGAACCATCAGTGGTTGACATCGAGCACGGCGAGCATTTCGATTGCGCGGAATGTAAACGGCCCAACAATGCGGAGTTGTATATGGTACAATACGGAAAATGCGAGCGTTGGTACCATTTCTCCTGTGCGAAAGTGGACGTCAGTACAGCGCGATCCAGTGAATTCAGCTGTGTGAAGTGCGTTTCTCCGTCACGTACAAGCTCTAGGACGGGAAAATCCAGCACGACGAGTTCCCGGAGATCGGCGATAGAGCGGGAGCTTCAGAGGTTGGAAGAAGAACGATGTTTGCGTGAGAAATTGGAGGAGGAAAGGTTGCAGAAAGAGAAATTACTGGTCGAGAAGGCTATGAATGAAAAACTTGAACGTGAGAACGTCGGAAGCATGAGCTGCTTCGCCAGCAGGATGAAGATGCGGGAAGTATGCGTAGCAGCCAAAGCAGTCGAAGCCATGCAAGTAGCCGAAATAAAGTAGAAACCTGGTTCCACCAGCAAGCGATGCCCTGTACGACCGGAAGTGAACCAAATCAACAAGTTTCGGTTCGAAACGGGGAACCGGTTGGATCGTCGACACCTATCGAAGTCAGTGAAATAACCGATATAGATTCCGAGCGAGCGATGGTGGAAGTCGTGCAAAAAGATGCTTTAAGGCAATCCGGTCAGCAGCAGCAGCATACCGGTAGCCTACCGGATCTACCGCTAGTCAACGTTCCACCGTTAAACCGATTGTTTGACATCAGCGGTCAGATTTCGAGTTCATCGAAAGTAGACGCGTTTCCAAAGATCGTCTCGAAGTTGATTAAAAAACCACTACCATACGAAGAATGGCAACGCGAGACAAGCGAGATGCGAAAGCATGCCGAGCAGCAGGAAGAAGAGCTCCGGCGGCGAGAACAGCGAGAGCAGGAGTTAGCAAGTCTGCTTAAGCATGCCGAGGAGAATCGTGAGCAGGATAGACACCGTATGGAAGGAATTTATCAGCAGCAACGTGAAAAAGAAGAGAAAGCGCTACAACTGCGAGACCAGCGAGAGTAGGAGTTGACCAACCTGTTAAAATATGCGGATGAACAGCGTAAACAAGACAGGCAGCGACTGCAGCAGATCGAAGCCGACTTGAAGAAGCGGGATGAAGTCGATAAGCAGCACAGAAATAGGGAAATGGACCTAGTACAACGGATCAAACAGCTAGAACAGCAATGCCAAGCTGAGCGTTCGAAACGAGACGAAGAGAAGCAGAGGTTCCTGGCACAGGAGCAGAATCTTACCGAGGAGGTGCAACGACTGCGCATGAAGTGCGAACAACAATCGGCACAGCATGCAGCAGAACAGCCCGCAGAGGACGAGCATCAGCACGACGTTCCAGAGGCGAACCAGCAAGGTGTAACTGTGAGTAACAACCCTCGAACGACTCACGACAAAGTAGACATAGTAGGGACACCCACCCAGACATTTTATGTACCTCCAAAGCCAGGATTGCCCCCGATTCCTCTTTTAGTAGATCCGTTAGGGCCACGAAATGCCCCCATAGATGTAAATTATGGTCATGCAATGCAAAGTCCCACGTCCCATCAGTTGGCAGCAAGGCAAGTCATCACAAGAGAGCTTCCTGTCTTTAGCGGGGACCCTGTCGAGTGGCCGCTTTTTATCAGTAGTTATAAGAGGCATGTGGTTATTCACTTTCTGAAAACTTGCTGCGTTTGCAACGGGCGCTGAAAGGTGCTGCGAAAGATGCCGTCAGCAGTTTTCTTCTACATCCGTCTACCGTGCCACAAGTGCTGTCTACCCTTCAGACATTGTACGGTAGGCCGGAGCAGATTGTTCATAACCTGGTGGCCAAAGTTCGAGCAACGACCGCACCCAGGGCGGAAAAATTGGAGACGCTGATTCATTTCGGTTTGGCTGTGCAGAATTTGTGTGGTCATATGGAGGCTGTTGGAATGACGAATCACCTGTCCAACCCGATTCTCCTACAAGAACTGGTGGACAAGCTGCCGGCAAATATCAAATTTAGTTGGGCACTACACCAAGTGGGTCTACCCGTGGTCGATTTAAAAGCTTTCAGCGAGTACATGCGGAATGTTACGGCCGCCACCAGTGGCGTTACAAACTTATACGTTTCACCGAAGCCTCCGAAGGACGAGAAGCACGAAAAACCCAGGAATAAAGAACAGGCATTCCTGAATATGCATGATGCACACGAGCGAAAAGAAGCATCAACCAACCCACCCGGCGAACGGCGAGAACATCACCAGAATAATATGAGCAAAAGACAAGAAGTAAGCAGGAATTGTCCTAAATGCAACGTTACCGGCCATACCACTGCGAGTTGTGCAGCTTTCAAGAGACTCTCGATAGACTGCCGGTGGAATTTTGTAAAGGACAACAAGCTATGTCGTCGCTGTCTCGTATCGCACATTCGCTGGCCATGCGAAGGCGAAGTTTGCGGAATCAACAACTGTCAGAAGCGACATCATCGTTTACTGCACAGCGAGCCGAAGTCGACCGGGAATTCCAGCGATGCTACCGTCACCATTCACCAGCTTTCGGTATCATCAATTTTGTTCAAGATAATTCCTGTGACGTTGTACGGGAAGAATGGTGCTGCAGTGAACACCTACGCATTCTTGGATGACGGCTCGTCTGTGACTCTCGTAGAACAGGCGATTGCAGACCAACTCGGCGTAGACAGTCGAGCGCATTCCCTGTGCATCCATTGGACGAGTGGGATAAATAAGCAGATCGAGACTACTGTGCTGGAGAAGCTGAGTATATCGCAGCCAAACGGCGGAAGACGTTTCAAGCTATCCGAAGTATACACCGTCAAGAATCTAGGGCTACCGGAACAATCGCTGGATTTCGAGCAGCTGGGTAAGGAGTTCACGCATCTACGACATCTACCGGTCAAGAGCTTCAAGAGAGCCGTTCCTGGACTACTAATCGGGCTGAGTAACTCACATCTGCTGACTACCACGAAGGTTCGTGAAGGAGGAAAAGATGAACCGATCGCTGCGAAGACTCGTGTTGGCTGGGTCGTAAGCGGCCGTGTACGAGGGGGAGAAGACAGTTTCCAGCACCGTCAAATGCTTATTTGTGCGGATACGACAGAACGCGATCTCCACGACTATGTGCAGGAGTTCTTCTCAGTAGAAAGCCTTGGAGTTGCCGTAGCTCCTAATCTGGAAGGAGCCGAAGACCAACGAGCACGTAGAATCCTCGAAGAGACGACAGTTCGGACAGAAAGCGGTTCTTCTCAGTAGAAAGCCAGAAAGCAGTTCTTCTCAGTAGAAAGCCTTGGAGTTGCCGTAGCTCCTAATCTGGAAGGAGCCGAAGACCAACGAGCACGTAGAATCCTCGAAGAGACGACAGTTCGGACAGAAAGCGGAAGGTTTGAAACCGGGCTGATCTGGACGCAAGACGACATCGAATTCCCGGATAGTAGACCAATGGCCGAGCGCCGGTGGCGATGCCTGGAGAAGCGACTTGAGAAGGATATTCAGCTATATGAGAGCGTACGACAGCAGGTGGCAGATTTCGAGATGAAGGGGTACATCCACGTAGTAACTGAAGAAGAGATGGCAGGTTTCGATCCGCGACGTACCTGGTACCTTCCGTTAGGAGTGGTACAGAATCCGAACAAACCCGGACGGATACGAGTTATCTGGGATGCGGCCGCAAAAGTTAACGGTGTGTCCCTGAACATGATGCTCTTGAAGGGTCCGGATTTGTTGACTCCCCAGCTACATGTTACTTTCAAATTCCGCGAACGGGAAGTTGCCTACTCGGGTGATATACAAGAAATGTTCTTGCAGCTCGGAGTCAGGAAGGAAGACCAAAGCGCACTCTTGTTCGTCTTCCGCAAGTCGTCAGACGAACCGCTAATCACGATGGCGTGCAATGTCGCTATCTTCGGAGCGACGTGTTCTCCGGCGCAGTCACAATATGTTAAAAACCTGAATGCTACGGAGAATGGGCAGGAATTCCCCAAGGCGGCAGATGCGATCAAGAATAAGCATTACGTCGACGACTATCTCGACAGCGTCGACACTGAAGAGGAAGCCATCAGTCTAGCACTAGAAGTAGCTGAAGTACACCGGAAGGCAGGCTTTCGAATTCGCAACTGGGTTTCAAATCGATCCTCGGTCCTGGAAGCTATCGGAGAAGTGAGTCCCGCTGAAGTGAAAGACCTTTCGATGAATGGCCATCATGGTTTTGAACGTGTTCTCGGGCTGTCTTGGCTAACGATCGAAGATGTCTTCTGCTTCAAGTTCAATCTGCAAGATGATCTGAGATCGTTGATAGAAGGTGACACCGTGCCGACAAAGAGGATGATGCTGAGCTTCGTGATGAAAATCTACGATCCGTTGGGGCTGGTTGGTTCGCTGGTAATTCAAGGGAAGATTCTGCTGCAAGATGTTTGGAGAGCTAAGCTGGACTGGGACGATCGCATATCCCAAGATCTGTTTGTACGGTGGAAGCAGTGGCTGCAAGTTCTGAAGGAGTTAGATAACATCCGTATTCCCCGGTGCTATTTTCCGGGATATGATCCTGCCTGTTTCGATAACCTGGAGATCCACATATTTGTGGACGGTAGTGAGCAAGCCTACTCTGCAGCGGCGTACTTCCGTGTTCGCGACCGAGGAGAAATTCGATGCGCCCTGGTTTCCTCCAAGACGAAGGTAGCTCCACTACAGCAGACTTCAGTTCCTCGACTGGAATTGCAGGCAGCCGTGATTGGTGCTCGCTTACGCAAGACAATCGAAGAAGGTCATTCGGTACAGATCAAACGCACATACTTCTGGAGCGATTCTAGCACCGTAATCTCATGGATCAAATCGGATACGCGCAGATTCCGGCAGTACGTGGCGTTTAGAGTTAACGAGATCCTATCCCTGTCAAAACCCGACGAATGGCGATGGCTGGGAACGAAAATAAATGTCGCCGATGAAGCGACGAAGTGGGGTAAAGGTCCGAACTGCAAGTCCGACAGCCGTTGGATGCGTGGACCCACCTTCTTGTACCAAGAGGAGAGCGATTGGCCGGTGGATAAGTTCACGACAATGAGCGGCCCCGAAGAAGAGCTGCGACCGGCGTACGTCTGTAGTCATTTCCTATCAGCGCAATTGATCGATGTGTCACGTTTTTCGAAATACGAGCGACTGTTACGAAGCATGGCGTATGTGTACCGGTTCACTGGGAAGTTGTTGCAACGAATCGGAAAACGACCGAAGATCGACGAAGATAATGTCAGCAGTGAAGATTTGCAGAATGCAGAGGAGTGTCTTTGCCGGATCGCACAATCAGAATGTTATGCGGACGAGGTAGCTACGATGAATCGCAACGTACGCTTACCACCGGAGTACCGTAAAGCTTTAAGCCGCAGCAGTTCGATAGCGACTCTTTCTCCGATGCTGGACGATCGAGGTGTGTTGCGCGTAGATGGTCGCATTGCAACGGCAGATTGCGTGAAATACGATACGAAGTTCCCGATAATCTTGCCCAAGCGTCACCCGATCACCAACTTGCTGCTGAATTGGTACCATCGAAAATTTCGTCACGGCAACAATGAAACGGTGGCGAACGAAATTCGTCAGAAGTTTACTATTCCGAATTTGAGAGCGCAGATCCGGTCAACGGAAAAGCGATGTCAGTGGTGTCGCGTGTACAAGGCCACCCCTGTAGTTCCAAAGATGAGTCCCGTTCCTTGGTTCCGCACCACCCCTTTCGTTCGACCGTTTACCTTCACAGGGATCGATTACTTTGGACCGTATCTGGTGAAAGTCGGTCGTAGTGCTGTTAAACGCTGGGTAGCGATCTTCACGTGCCTGACCATCCGAGCTATACACCTGGAGGCAGTGCACAGCTTAACAACCGACTCGTGCAAGAAGGCAGTTCGGCGGTTCGTCGCTCGGAGAGGCGCGCCGAAAGAGGTGTATTCAGATAACGGGACAAATTTCGTAGGCGCCAGTAGAGAGCTTGAGCAGGAGTTGCGGGACATCAACCGAGCCCTGGGTAGCACTTTCACGGACATTGATACTCTATGGCGGTTCAACCCACCGTCCGCTCCGCATATGGGTGGATGCTGGGAGCGGATGGTGCGTTCGGTAAAGACGGCGCTGGGAACACTGCCCATGTCGCAGAAGTTAGACGACGAATCGCTCGTGACATATCTAGCCGAAGCTGAGCACATGATAAATTCCAGACCGTTGACGTATCTACCGCTGGACAGCGCGCAGCAGCAGTCGTTAACTCCCAACGATTTCCTGATGCTCAGCTCTAGTCGTGTACGCCAGTCAGTAAAAGCGCCGGCTAATGTCGGAAAAGCGATGAAGGATAGTTGGGGACTGATGCAGCAGAGCCTGGATTCGTTCTGGAATCGTTGGATTACCGAGTACTTGCCGATCCTAACTCGGCGGTCCAAGTGGTTCTGCGATGTGCCACCAATCAAGGAAGGAGCGTTAGTGATGGTAGCCGATGGGAAAGTTCGGAACTTGTGGATTCGAGGTCGAGTAAACCGAATCTACCCTGGGAAAGACGGAATTGTGCGTCGGGCGGATGTGGAAACAGTGACCGGCATGTTGAAAAATAGGGCAGTTTGTAACCTAGCGGTGCTGGATGTGAGCGATCCTGACGGAGCGAGTCGCGGCGGACAAAACAGAGGTGAATTTGGTGCCGTTCGGCACGAGGGGGAGGATGTTACAGCGGGTGATGACGAACAGCAAATCGGCGCATCCCCCGGCGCAATTGACGTTTGAGCTGATGTGACTATATCTCGAAGCGCTGTCAGGACAGTGTCAATGACAAGGTTTTTTGATTGTTCTTGGATCGAGTGGTAGCTAAACAGATTTACGACGTAAATCCTTAAATTCTTTATTAAATACCATAAATTCTTACTACTTACGATTTACAGACTTAATTTGCATAAAAGCTAGGTTGTTGTGTTGGAGATATTTAGGCGAAGTATGTAGTAGAGCGGAGTAAGAGACTATTTGTAAGTCTATCTAACATTTAGGTTATGGGTGCAATCAATTGATTTCCGCCAGCGGGGTGCTATCCGTATCTTAACGAACGGTGTTTGACAGTCCACTTAACGAAGGGCGCTATTTCAAAAAATGCAAGAAATAGCGCCCGTCTGACAGGTAGATTTGCTGCCAACCTTTGTCGAGATGTGCTGAGATGTTGGCAACAAAAACATGGCACCCATCGCAAGCCCCTGATTTCCGCTTAATAAAATTGCAGCTTTGAGCTGATTTCATCGGAAACTGATGGAATTTGCTTCTGGGACTCCGAAACGCCAACCCCCACACTAACAACATATATTATTTTACTCGATTAAAAAAATCTTAATGAGATATTTTTTGTTAAACTGTATCCAATTGCCTTCGAAAAAAAGTTACTAAATGTTAGAAATATCAATTTGTTTTTATTTTATGGCGAAAAGTCTAGAATTTGTCAAGTGATGCCGGATGGCATCAGACAAATTCTTTGAAGCTGGATTATTTTTTCTTTAGAATCATCTGTTTTTTTTTATTATTAGGACCACCCTAGTGGACGGAAATTGAATCATCTTAGTGCGTCATCATGTATCAGAGATTAAAATAAAAGATTTAGCCGTATGCTATGTCCTTTTATTGTTATTAGGACAACCATTACGACAAGTATTACGTATCATAGACTTATTATGTATTAAAATAGCACACAAGTAGTTTGGGGAAAAATCGAACAGTTTCAATGACCTCTCCAAGAAATAATTCGATGGAATATATGGTTGGTGTTAAATCAAACCGGACCAAGTCGCAAAATTTATAAAATGAGATAATGGTAGAAAACGATCAAGAATTTTCTAAGCTACATTTTACATTATTTAGACTACATAAATGTTGCAAACAGTCAGAGTTAGGAGAGGATTTCGAACGATTGATAGCTATAAACTATACAGAGCAGCAAACTTTGAATGGGTTTTTCTCAAAATCAGAAATTTGTCTCTTGATTCGGTCTGACTTAACACCGACCATATGTTCTACCTCATATTTCGAAAAAGTGACCAAAAAGTCGATTTTTGACAATTTTTTTTTCTTGAGATAACACCAATCTCGACGTTTCATGCGGTTTTAAGTGGTTTGACATCAAAAATTTTTTTTCGAAAACTTCGATTGGACGTCCTCCCCCCTTCGGTAATTTTTTAACTTGCACCGACCATATGTTCTACCTCATATTTCGAAAAAGTGACCAAAAAGTCGTTTTTTGACAATTTTTTTTTTTTTCTTGAGATAACACCAATCTCGACGTTTCATGCGGTTTTAAGTGGTTTGACATCAAAAATTTTTTTTCGAAAACTTCGATTGGACGTCCTCCCCCCTTTGGTAAGTTTTTAACTTGCATACAAGAAAAAATTTAGACGGCTGTGCGACACCCCGTTAGTCCGATTCAGCTGAAATTTTGCACAGAATGTTTTTTCATGGTAATGAACATTTTGCTGGTTATTCCGTTAAAATCCATTTTCATTGGCACCCTAATTCATATAGTAGAAAGGCAATAAGATGTTTTTTACGAATAGGGAAATTTGCTAAGCACCTGAAAAGATACGATACTATCAGACACTTGAGAAGACAACTCAGGGTGTGGGGTTGGGTATCCCGACCCACTAAAACCCTACTCAACCCAAGTAACCACTAAGCACTGCATTAAGCTTGAAGCCTGCTTTATATTTGCGAGTTACATGCTGCCAGATATAATTCAGCATTGTCAATGCATAGCAGCTTTAAAATTTCAATGCTGAATTAAAAGTTAGTTGACGCACTATGAAAAGCTGATTAGATGCTCTAAGTAAGTTTTATTGCCGTTACCGGTAGTAAAAGAGATTTTGAATGCTGTTCACACTTGCAGGAAATCTCATTGCAAACGTACTTGTGATGATAAAAGGAAAAATGCTTCCCTCTCTTTTTATCTTATGCAAAATCCTGCACCGCAGTTAGAACGAACATCAACACAAATATATATGTTGCGGCAGAAAGCCGCATTGTAATCCATCGCAGTTAGCGTCTATTGTCCAGCCGAACCTAGTCACAAAACGCTATTGTCCGTTCAACCGAACGTGATGCACAAAGGCTATTATTCTGAACATGTTTAAATCTATTTACCGCAAGTGTATAAAAGGCGAATAATAAATAGCAATTATTCAGTGCACTAGCAACCACCGCTGTTGGCGGATGGTTGCCGTAAGATAAATTTAGCGTTTTATTTTAGTGTGAAGACGTCCAGTCCCGTTGGTAATCGGCCCCCCTAACGACGATCCGGAACAATATATATTGGCCCTCCCAGCGTTGCTGATATTGTCAGGGTTTTGCGTGAGAAAAAACCCGATTTAATCCACCTAGTGGTGAAAGGAACCTTTGTTATACGGTCTTACTTGCTATTTGAGATAGAACTTGAAATCGTCTTCGGAACATAATTCATCTATTGGTTATCGTTGCGTAGTGCGTTGGTTTACATAAAATTGTTGAAAATTGAATAAGTTTACAAAATTTGAACAAAATAGGAACACTTTTAAATTTTGATAGATCCTTTTTTATAAAATTGCTGAGTAAGGATAAATAAGTTGTTATTAACCTGAGTAAGTGCAAATAAAAGTAAGTTGTAAGAGGAAAACTCATTCTTTAACATATACATTGTCTAGTAAAGGTCTAGTTTATAGGTTTTTGAGCTATGCATAGTTTCCTGTAATGCCATTCTATTTGAATCACATCAATAGAGTTTTCTTGAATAATTTTCAACAATTTTTATTAACCTTCGGTTACTCATGCTGTTGTATTTTGTACAACACGTGTAGGTTTTTCAACGCCATATTGTTATAAAGTTACAAAACGTTGTTTAACTAACGTATATTCTTCAACAAACTTATTGTGTGCAAAATGTCATAATTATTCAATGCATTAATAATTTAAATTGTTGGGAAACTGTATGCAGCAAAACTATCAGCAAATGTAAAATGTTTGAAATGTATCCGTCTGCTGGAAGTCGGGTAATTCGGAGTCAAAGTTAGGGTATTCTTTATAATCAAAGTTCTACAGTTCCTAAACAAGCAAACATACAGGTATACTATTTTCAGCAAAGTTGTATATTTTTACTATTTGTACAATTTTGTAGTACATGAAAAAGTCATACAACAATTACAAAAAGAGCAAAAATAGAAAAACTGATTTTACAAATTCATATACAATAAATAAGATTTTTCTATCTTCGCTGCAGAGATAGAAGGTTACTGTCTTTAGCAAAATATCTTATAATAATATGCTCTATAACTTTGCAGAACACATCAATGTGTTATATTGACACTGAAGAAAAATATTTTATTTATTTCACTTTTAGGGGGATTAATCAACATTTGGATTCCACCAAACGATAGAGCTTTCAATTTCAAGAAACTCTTCCAAAGGTTCGATAAATCTAAAACCAAGTTTTCTCAGTCAAAACTCTAGTGCACACGTTTTCTTTGGTTTAGGGCTATTTTGCGCGCAAGTAACTGTGTTACAAAAGTTGGCGCGAGTGTTCGAGGGTTAATATCCTTTGACCGGTAAAACCAATTTTTATGAAATTTTGCATATATATTCGTAGTGTCAAAACCTCTCGTTTGATATTGAAATAATTGAAATTAGGTAAATTATCTTGGTTAAAATCATTATAAATTATTGTTAATTTTGGTGTGGTGTATACGGTTACTCATAACTTTCAAATTAAACGTCCAATTAAAAAATCATTCAATAGTGATCAATTAGGATATATTATCTTTCAAATGAGACTAATAGCGCATAAATCGGTTTGGCCATCTCTAAGAAACAGGCGATAATTATTACCTTGTCAAAACAGGTTTTTTAAGCATAACTTTTAAACTACTTGTTTGTTTTCAATTAAAAATTCCTGAACAATTTAGCTTTAATAAGAGCTTTCATTTGACACTAAGATCGTTGAAATCAGTCATGTAGTTCCGGAGAAACCCGTGTCACGTATTTTTCACATTTTTGCTTATAACTTTTAAACGAAACGTCGTATCACGAAGCATCTCAATAGTGATCTACTAGACAATAATACCTTTCAAACAAAAGTAATAGCGAATGATTCGGTTCAGCCATCTCTGAGAAACAGGCGATAGAAAAAATCATTACATACATACACACACACACACACACACAGACATTGCTCAAATCATCGAACCCTATCGATTGGTATATGTGGCTTGGCCCTCCGGGCCTCGGATCAATTTCGTGTTTTTCGACCAATTTTTAAACCTTTGTTATAGTATAACAAAGGTAAAAAGAAAGGGAAGTATTTTTGCTTTGGTCCACACTCACGCGTTGATAGTTCGGCATGAGATTTCCTGTAAGTGCGAGCAGCCTACGAATTCGCTTTCACTGCTGGCATCGCCATATGCATACGGACAATATGCAATAAATATAATATTTATATGTTCACAACATGTATGCCATCACATGAAAACAAAATAAAACGTAGGTAATTCCCCAAAAATGAAACTTACTGGAGAATTGCGAAAAACAGAATCTTTCGCTACATTCCACTTTGCTAAGCAAATCAATCACCCGAGTGAAGAATTTCGCAATTTAAGTAGGGTTATTGGCAGCTGACTCGCAACTACCGTTTTCAGATCAACCGGTAAAGGCGTTGCGCTATTCCTGCATAGCGACATATGGGAGTGTAATCACGGTCCTGCTAGGCAGCCATGTTTTTGGAGTCAAGATCTAACCATATGCGTAAATGAAACAGCATGACACCGCTATACGTTCTGTTCGTTTGACTCTGCAAAGCCGGTATGCTGGCAGACGGGTAGTATTTTAGAATCTTAGCCAGATTTTTGTAAATAATACCCACGCCGGCAGTAGATGTTGGCTACTGTCAAACACATTGAGTTGGGATAGGGTTGCCAGTCTCTTGAGTGTAATCGATAGCGGTTGGCGACGGGTTCAAATCTCACCGAAGAAGGAAATTTATAAAAAAGCAATATTAAAACGTCAACAGAGGATAAGTTTTACCGTTACCAACAGGCGTTACGTTTTATGCATTTGTAAATCTCCAACATCTCCAAGCACTAATGTAGCCGGATATTTCGCCAAAACCGGCTTTTTAATAGCGTTTCGTAAGCACTTCAGGGAGGGGCTATTGTGCTTAACGCACCCTCTTACTTTCTTAGACTATTACTGGACTATGATAGGCTGTTTATTCGCCGTTGATCGGCTCTCCAGTGGTTTTGTAGCTCAAGTAAAATGTGTGTAGCAGCCGCACTGACCGCTCCCCAGACGACCGAGCTGGAACACATCCTTTTTTTCCAACGTGGGGGATTCCGCATGCCCAAACTTGTGCAGAGACTATCTAAAACAACCATGACAGAATCTGTGTCAGGTGGAAGTTGACTTCGCCCTGGTACCTGTTGACCCACCCGGATACTTCCGGGATAAGTCGATGTGTCCACCGACCTTTTGTGGCATCAGACCATGCCCGCTGCCATGCCATCGAGGTCAATCTTGTGGTACTCCGTATGCCTCTAGTTCCACATTGGTTGAAGCAGTCTACGTCGTCGCTGATGATTTTTTTGTGTGTGTGGATATTATCACTACGACCAGCATTTTGATCTATTATGATCTTATCCAGGTGTTGTTCCGCACTTTGTTGTTGTTGCAGTATCGCTATAGAGTGAGCGAACTGCCTATTATCCGTTCTTAAAGTGTCGGTGTGTTTTCACCCCTTTTTCCCTCTACGCTTCTTACTACTTTTCAACCAATCTAGCTCTAGAGCCAGGAAGTGCGGAGACTAGTTACAATTTGTCCTTGGGCAAGAGGCTTCATTCGCACCTCGAGCAAGTATCATTCTTATAGCCAGTCCCGGCTAAAGGCTTCATGGTCGGTAAAGCAGAGTTCAGCACAGAGTGAGGGTGTGTATGTGTGTATGTATGTGTTCCTTACTACTTATGCATTACCAATAGCCTTCGCTTGTTGCCATATACCGCAGAGCTATTAGACATCATACGAGACAATGCCGAAATAGCTGTGGAAACCTTCTTGCAGGCATAGACGACCTGAACTTGAGCTTGTCGTCGACCATGACTCCCAGGAGTTTTAAGGAGGAGTTTAGGAGTTTTTTTTAGGAGTTTGACGTAATAGTGCAAAAAGGAAAAACTACAAGGTATACAGCCCTAAAGGTTGTACGAAAGGGTGACGTAGGACTATATTAGATCATCAGATAAAAGACTAATGTAAACTGCATTTCTGGCATGTGTATGTTTATAAGAATCTGTGAGTGCCGTTGTTTAAGTGAATGTTTAAAAGAGAAGAGTGAAATATTCAGATTCAATTCTTCATTTAATGCAATGGTGGCTTTGAAAATACATAGACGGGGGTTCATAAGTACAATGCCTGCAACCTTTGAGACATAGAAATTTCTTTTAAACATCACTTGTGTGCATCATGAAGGTTGAAATGGTAATGAATTATCCTCCTACCACAGGGGTGAGTGAGAGGTCTCAAAGCATCATAAAATAAATAAATTCAAAATAAATTCATGCCTCCAAAAAAACCTACACGCCAAATTTGGTGCCATTTGCTTGATTAGTTGTGGAGTTATGAAGAAATTTGTATTTCATTTCTATGGGATCTCGCCTTCTTAAAGAAAACAAAGGTTCTGATCTACCATAGAAAAAATCCCGCCCCCTGTTAAAAAACAGATGGGTCTCACTCATTATACCATTGAAAAAATTCGTGCCTTCTAAAACCCCCACATGCCAAATTTGGTTTCAATGCTTGATTAATTCTAGAGTTATGAGGAAATTTGTATTTCATTTGTATGGGAGCCCCCATTCTTAGAAGAAGAAGGGGTCTCAGTACACCATAGAAAAATATCTTACCTCCAAAAGCCCTCACAAGCAAATTTTGGTTCCTTTTGCTCGAATAGTTTTCGAGTTATGAGGAAATTTGTATATTATTTGTATCGGCCTTCTCCCTCCTAAATTGGGGAGGGGTCTTAATTTACCATAGAAAAAATTCTTGCCTTCTGAAACCCCTACATTCCAAATTTGGTTCCATTTGCTTGATTAGTTCTAGAGTTTTGAGGAAATTTGAGTTTCATTTGTATAGGAGCCCCCCCTCTTACACCCCCCTTAAAATTGCTCTCTTACCCCCTAAAAAATTGCTGGTCATTTTATCTATTCAACGACATATAAATTGTTCAGTTTCGTTCAGTAGTTTAGTAGCTATTAGCATTTGAAATCTTTCATTCAAACGTTACACTTCTATTTTCGTTTTCACAAAGTGCTACCCAGCAGCCACGTAGCCAGAAGGGGGGGGGGGCCGGGGGCCCAATTTTGATTTTAGCTGTTTTATATGCATATTTTTTCGTTTAGAACTACAATACATTAATTGTATTGTACTGTATTATATTTATAAGCAGTAAGATATGCACATAATGTATTAGGAGCCAAGATAGGGCTCCGGGCCCCCACCTCTGGCTACGTGGCTGCTACCCAGTCCCAGTATAGTAAACAAAGACGTAGTCCTACGTCAAAAAAAAGTAATAGTGCAGTACCCGACACTGATATTTGCTTGCTGCACCGACTTGCCGTTGTTCACCACGATAACCTCCGTTTTATAATGCGTTAGCTCCAGTTTCCTGGAGCGCATCCAATCTTCAACAATGCACATAGGAGTATTTGAGCCGAAAAGTTGGCCAAAAGTATTGTTAATCATTTTTATTAGAGTAAACAAGCGGTAATGAGTGCAAAATAGTATGATTAGTTCTATGAAGTATTTTTTTTTATGGAATTATGTTCGTATCTACCTAGTAGTGCAGCACAACTTTTCTGCTATTGCTTTTACTGTAGTTGAAGAATGGAAACTTTTATATAAATTGTGTGAGTAAAGGGAGAGAGAGGTAAGATAGAGAGAGAGGAGAGAGAGATGAGAGAGCGAGAGAGGCGAGAGGGAGAGAGGTGAAAGAGAAGTGTGTGTAAGAGAGACAGGTGTGTGGAGAAAGAGAGAGAGAGAAAAAGAGTGAGAGAATTACAGCGAGAGAAAGAGTGAGAGATAAGAGAGAAAGAGTGTGGGTGAGAGAGAGAGGTGCGATCTTATCGAATGAATTGCGTAATGAAGAGACTAAACGCATGCGCAAATTTGATAGAAAGTAAAGGAATTTGGCGAATTTTTCTTAAAATACCTGAAATTTCTTGTTCAATTAGTTTATAGAGCATTCCTCTGGTGTCTCACAAGTACAATGACATAAAATTTATCTTTCAAATGCTTGAAATTTCATGATAGTATAATTGATCATAAGAAAACTGCTGCGAAATTGAATATTTTATCATTTAGTAAAAAGTGTTTATTTCATAAGATTGCAAAAAATTGCAAAAATTTCACTCACAACCCTCTTCCTGGGATTCTAAGCTATGAAATGGCATCAAAGATTGTGATGAGAAATGGTGAGAACATAAACAAATATCACTTTAAAGTAGCAACATATTTATGCTATTTTGCTATAATAAATACTGCTCGCTTGTCATCACAAATCATTATATTCATTGAAATCTAAAGTATGTATTAACAAATAATTGTAAAATCATTGAGTTTAAAAAGACTTTTTACAGCTGGTCGATAGGATATATACAGCCTTAGAAATGTGAAAGACAACATCCTTACCTATATGAGGGAAAATATATGGCCCTTTTTTATTCGAAATTTGACAGCTCTATGCAAGATGTAAACAAAACAAATGGTTTCAAAATTAACGTTACATTGTGTGATAGGTATCTGGAAAGACAGCGAGAATTAGTTGAAGGGATTGAACGAGTTTTAATTTGCCTCATTTTGGCCAGCTTTTGGGTCCAAATACTCCTCTGTGCAATGCCTATAGAGTGGGCAGAACCAAAGTAACACACTTGGTTTTAAATAAGAATTGACAACAGATTTAAAGCAAATCAAATTGCTGAGCTTTCGTTTACCCATACTTAGTTAAAACCTGATGACGACTGAAACAGCGCAAGAAACGAGCTAAAAAATAACAAGTTTGTGAAATATTTTAAAGTAACGCCTATGCGTTGCATTGTTTTCGTACTACCAACAGAACAGCTTAATCACGCTGTTGACAGGAGTTTTTTCTGATATTTCCCTGTTATAGTTATACCACAGAGAACAGACATCCATTCAGGAACAAATGGTCCGGGAATTCTTGGATAAAATTTCAAATTAAAATCACCTAATATGCTAGCGTCCCCACCACTATAGTTTCCCAACTAAATGATTCTTTTGATTTGTACACTGACAGCCTTTGGCTCCTCTGGCGCTAGTATATATGGACTGTGAGCGTTATGCTAGCGCCAGAAGCTAGCTGTTGTGAGTTTAGTGTAGAGTTTTATGCGCCTTTAGCGACATCATCTCTATAGTTTCCCAACTAATTTGACATAAGTTTTATCCAAGTGGGGACCTTTCGCTTGGATGTCTGTTCTCTGTGCTAATAACTACTAAACTACTGAACGAAACTGAACCATTTATATGTCGTTGGATAGATAAAATGACTATGAAAATACTAAATTGAAAAGTACATTGTAATTTCCCATCCCAAATGAAACTTGACGGGCTTATTGGAAATAATACAAATGAAATCTGCAACATTTACCGAAGAAGACCGCGACCAGGAATATTTCTCATTTATCCCTGAATTTTCTAACGACATATCTGTCTCTCAACTATCAGAAATTGACGTATTTGAAGCACTCAAAGGCCTGAATGCGTCAAAAGGACCGGGGCCTGACGGAAAAGCACCCATATTTCTCAAAAACCTGGCCGAAAAACTTGCTATACCATTACAACACCTATTTAAAATGTCTCTGAAAAATGGGAAATTCCCGGAAATATGGAAATCTTCGTATTTAGTCCTTATCTTCAAATTAGGAACAAAATCAGACATCCGAAACTACTGTGGAATTGGCATTATCTCTTGCATTCCTAAACTATTTGAATCAATTGTAAATGAAAAACTACAAGGTATACAGCCCTAAGGGTTGTACAAAAGGGTGACATAGGACTATATTAGATCATCAGATCAAAGACTAATGTAAACCGCATTTCTGGCATACGTATGTTTATAAGAATCTGTGAGTGCCATTGTTTAAGTGAATATTTAAAAGAGAAGAGCGAAATATTCAGATTCAATTCGTCATTGAATGCAATGGTGATTTTGAAAATACGTGGACGGGGTTTCATAAGTACAACGCCTGCAACCTTACAGACACAGAGATTTCTTTTTAAAATCACTTGTGTGCACATAATGGTTGAAATGGTAATGATCACTGGTCACCACAGATTACTGTATTGAATATGATTATGCGTAGCTTGATATGTTTCAATAATCCTACTTTAAATCGCATGTGGTCTTTAAAAGGGCCATTGGTTACAAATAACATTAAAGCCAAAGCACGTTCATCACAAATATGACGTACCATTCGTATGTTCTTCTCTTTTGACATTAATGGCAACAGACACGTAAGTTAGCGGCGTTGATTCATTGTCTTTTGCTTCGAGGTTTTATTTACTTTTACAGCTTACCGCTTGTTACATAGCAGAAAATATGGCACGTACGCAAAAATTTCTGTTTTATTTGTATGAGAGTCATTATCCTCCTGCCACAGGGGTTAGGGGTCTCAAACCATCATGAAATAAATAAATTCGAAATAAATTCATGCCTCCAAAAACCTTCACATGCGAAATTTGGTACTATTTACTTGATTAGTTCTCGAGTTATGAAGAAATTTGTATATCATTTGTATGGGATCTCTCCTTCTTAAGGTCTTAATTCACCATCGAAAAAAAACCCTGCCTCCAAAAACCTCCACATGCCAAATTTTGGTACCATTTGCTTAATTAGTCCTCGAGTTATGAGGAAATTTTTGTTTCATGTGTATGGGAGCCCCCCTCTTAGAACAAGCAAAGGAGTCTCACTACACCATAGAAAAACATCTTTCCTCCAAAAACCCCCACATGTCAATTTTAGTTCCTTTTGCTTGATTAGTTCTCGTGTTATGAGGAAATTTGTTTATTATTTGTATGGGAGGCCCCCTCCCAAAAAAGGTTTCAATTGACCATAAAAAAATTCTTGCCTTTTAAGACCCCCACATACCAAATTTGGTTCAATTTGCTTGATTAGTTCTAGAGTTATGAGGAAATTCGTATTTCGTTTATATGGGAGCCCCCCTCCCCCCACTTAGAAGGAGAAGGGGTTTCAGTACACCATAGAAAAAATTCTTACGTCCAAAAACCCTTATATGTCAAATTTTATTTCATTTGCTTGATTAGTACTCGAGTTATGAGGAAATTCGCATATTATTTGTATGGGAGCCCCCCCCCCTTCTAAAGAGGGGAGGGGTCAAAATTTACCATAGAAAAAATTCTTGCCTTCTGAAACCCCCACAGTCCAAATTTGGTTCCATTTGCTTGATTAGTTCTCGAGTTATGAGGAAATTTGTATTTCGTTTGTATGAAAACCCCCCTCTTAACCCTCTAACGGGCAACATCGTCAAAACGATGCGATCAAGCTAATGACTATTTTATCATGAAAGTACACTCAAAAGAACCTTAAGTTCTGATTTTCATGCAAAAATAATTATCTGGAGGAGCACTAGGTTATAAAAAGTGCAATTTCTCTTTTTCGTTTTTCATGTCTAACGCTCAACCCAGATATTTTTTCAATTCAAATACATTACAAAATTGAAATAAAGCATGAAATTTACTCATAGAAAAATTTTAAGGTCAATTATTTTGTTCTAGATATCCTTTTTCTCCAAAAGTAAAAAAGGGAATATTCGCGCATTAATTATTTTCGAAATTTTTCGGAAGTTTTATTTTTGAAAGATGATAACATCTGAACGCATAGTCAGAACGTTGTGATATTAATATCAAAATGTCAAGAAATCTATTCTGAACACATTTTGCATATTGTCAATTCAAAACAAACTGCGTATGCAACTCTGGAGCACCAAAAGCGAAGGCCGTCTAGAGACGGCCTTACCCGTTAGAGAGTTAAAGGGGAGAGGAGTCATAATTCCCCTTCTAAAGAGGGGAGGGGCCTCAATTTATCATAGAAAAAATTATTGTCTCCAAAAATACCCACATGCCAAATTTTGTTCCATTTGCTTGATTAGTTCTCGTGTTATGAGGAAATTTGTATATTATTTGTATGGGAGCCCCCCCTTCTAAAGAGGGGAGGGGTCTCAATTTACCATAGAAAAAATTCTTGCCTTCTGAAACCCCCACAGTCTAAATTTGGTTCCATTTTCTTGATTAGTTCTAGAGTTATGAGGAAATTTGTATTTCATTTGTATGGGAACCCCCCCCCCCCCTCTTAGAAGGGGAAGAGGTCTCAGTATACCGTAGAAAGAAATCCTGCTTTCTGAAACCACCACATGCTGGTCATTTTATCTATTCAACGACGTATAAATTGTTCTGCTTCGTTCAGTAGTTTAGTAGTTATTATTAGCATTTGAAATCTTTCATTCAAACGTTTCACTTCTATTTTCATTTTCACAAAGTGCTACCCAATCCCAGTATAGTAAACAAAGACGTAGTCCTACGTCAAAAATTTTTCAACAAGTAAAACACAGAATTACAAGTCAGTAACACGGCTTTTTAAAGGCCGCTCTACTGCCTCAAATCTTCTGGAATTTGTGACTTTTACCCTGAATGCAATGACTATTAGCTGCTATATGTAAACATATGTATTGGGGTACGTTTCTTGGTTGATTTAAACATTAATTATTTTGAATGGATAAATAGGTTTAGAACAAAATAATAATCATTTTATCTAACGCGTTTTTGCTGCATCGAATAGGAAAAGATGCAATGTGTGCCTAACAGACGTCTTGGATGCGTGTGTAGCAAAAGCCCTATGTGAGACTTATAGCGAATTCATAAATTAACCTGGCTCAGGTCGATTAGCACTCAGCTTTAATCGAAGTGCTGTCAAAGCGTTCATAAATTAACCGAGTTGCATCTCGGTTAAACTGACAGCATTCAGTGTGAAGCGCAGGTTAAAACTGTCTAGCATTACGGTTTACGGGTCGATCTGTCAAACTGCCCGTATCGTTCATAAATTTCGGGTTCGAGTTAGCACGAACCCAAGTTAATTTATGAATTCGCTATTACGCATACTGGGGCATGATATAGGGTAGAGTCCATATTTCGCCAGTTTGATGAATCCGAAGCTTTTTTCCATATTTTTGGTCGACTTAAAAGAAATTATTTGATGAATTGGTAAAATTATGGGCATGTACTACCGAAAATAATTAATAGGGTATTGTCGTTATCGTCGGGCCACTGTTACGGTCGGGCCATCACGATTTTACAGTTTTAGTAACTCATGACATCTATGATACAACCATTGTAAAACTCCTTACTGTGATAGCTAACTTTTCACAATATTGAGAGTTTCAATCTTGTATTCAAAACACCCGTACTGAATTCAGTGACTAAATCTTACAAAAAAAGTTTTCCAGGCGCAATGAACTTTTCTTCAAGAAATGATTCATGAAATACAATTATCGAGATAAATTTAGAAAATGTATGAAGTGTGTTGTACTGCATACAAAGACTATAGAAAAATCCCCTCCAGTGAGGTGTTTGGAAAGGCTAAGGTGAAATACTAGCAAAGCGCTATTTGTAAAGGTCGGGCCACTTGAGTAGTCATGGTTGGGCCACCATAATTTTAAGCGCAGAAGTTAATCGCTAGAGAAAGTCAGTCACGTAAAATGTCATGAAATGAAGCAAAATTAATACGATAAAAACCTAGATTTTTGTTGTTTTTTTTTTCATTGTAGTTGAACACTTCGGAAAAGGCGATTGTAGCAATATTGATTTTACAAGATCGCCAAAATTTCGCAAAAATGCAATTAAAAATAAGGTATTTGTACCTATATGAGCCGTTGTTCACGGAATTCATTCTTTTCATGTCTTTATATAGAATTTCAATACGTATGTCTTAGATTTTTTGCGGTGGCCCAACCTGTACAACATGGCCCGACTATGACAACATTTTTTGTCTTCACGTAAATGCCTATAACTTTTTTATTTTTCAAGCAATCAGTTCAAAACTTTCCGGAAATATACTTTATTCTTAGACTTTTGCAACGATGTATTTAGATTTAGAAAATTCCTTTTGAAACGAAAGTTATGGACGAATTCCAAAACGTGGCCCAACCACGACGACACTCCCCTACCTTTGGCTTGTTATTAATTTATCACGTATTACTTACAATTTGAAAATACCATCCCATACTAAGTGTATATTTTTTTACAAAATCAAAACGAGAGGCGAAAATACTATTGAGGAAAAATGTACTCAAACTGTTTCATTATTCAATTATTCTTGACTAATATGATTCTATGTACAATACTTCAACTAATTTTCTACCGATTTCACTTTAAGGGGGCATAGTACTTTTTCAACTTAAAAAAATCGAAATTTTTTTTAATGATTATTTCGAAATATTAACATTTTGACCATATGTGTTTCAAGTCATTTCAATGAATTCCAAAAATTGACAAAGTTACAGCTATTTGTACCGCGCATGTCTGGAGCGATTACACGGCGAATAAAAAGTTCAACGTCGTTTTTCTCGAAACCAGGTTTTGAAAGTCGGTACCATAAATATCTCAAGAACGGCGCAAGCAATTCTCATGATTCTTTTTTTGTTTTAAAGCCAACAAAATTATCTAGTGTTTGACCCATCCTTTTTTTGATATTACTATTTTTGTATTTTTTAAAAATGTTTAAAGTCAATTTTTTCGACTAAAAACCTTACTTTTATGTTTGAATGTCCGCCATTTTGTTATCCGTTCGAATTTTAAAAAAAGGATGGGTCAAACACGAGATAATTTAATATACTTTCATGTCGTTTTGGAATTTTGCAATTCGGTTAAGACCCTTAGCGCCAATCCATGGTACCGCAAATCATGTTTTTTTCGAACGATCATATTCAAGGAGCCGTAGGGGAGAGGGGAAGGGGTTCACATATGCAAACAAAATTGTAAATATTAGTATAAAGTGCAATGTTTGGAATGCAAAAAACCCGAATCGATTCGCTTTTCGCGTTACCGAGAATAAAATATTTGAAATTAGGCAAAAAATATGGTGTAAAAAGTACTATGCCCCCTTAAACTTTGGATAATTTTGAAAAAATTAATCAAAATTTAAGTGGCGAAATATGGTATCCATTTTTAGTCATGGATCCAAATTTCGCCACTTGATTTTTTTTAAACCCGTTTTCGTTGTATGGTCTCTAGTTATGTCATTTCTTTTATAAAATTGCAGAAATTAGAACAAAATCAATAAAAAAGTTAGTTAACTAAATATCGATCATTTATCTTAAATATTACAGTTTCCTTAACGGTACAAAGTTTTGAAAGTGGATTAATAGTTTTATTACTTGATCAGTTGGATTTCAGTGCCATTGACTCCATGAAATTCCTTGCGATTCGATGCTAAAGGGACGACAAGTGAATTATTGTTGTGGAATCTTCGGGAATACAAAACACGTTTTTAAAATTAAACGAAGTGTTTTACAGGGAATATCGTGTTTAAATTAAGTGTAATTAAAGTCGGCGAAGTTTGTAACAGAAAATTCAATGGCGATTTTTTGTGATTAATCGGAAATGTGATTAGGGGGAAGTCCTGTATGGCCGGACACTGGCATTTTATCAAAAACAAAAAATGATAAAAATATTTAAAAAGAATGGAACAATAGTACTTAAACGGTACTATTGTCCTATTCTTTCCCAATATCTTAATATCTTTATTTTCGAGAAATCGCTAGTGCCCGGGTATATGCACCTGTCCAGCCATACAGGACTTCCCCCTAATACAATTTGACAATTTGACAGACAATATTAGGAGAAAGTTATGCTTAAGTAGATTCAAGGTGCTTTTATTTTTTTTTCGTGTTGGGGACTTACCACCGCGACCATTATTTTGATCTATTGTGGTGTGTCCTCTTTTAATTTATGCCATGTCGTATCAGTGAGCTATCAAAGTTTGATGAGCCACCTCAACTACTGTCGGCATTTATCCCAATCAGGTGATGCATTTCGTATGAAATTTATCACCTGATTAGGAGCAGCATTCCAAATATCGCAGGGCTGAGTCAGCCCCTTATCAAGATATCTACGTCGTTTATGATATAGTGCAACACAGTCGCACAACAAATGTTCGGAGCTTTCAATCTCATGATTACAAAAGCGACAGTTAGCTTCATTAAGTTTATCGATGAGTTTCAGGTGGTACTTACAAGGACAATGTCCTGTTATCAAACCGGTGTATGTGCTCAAGACGGGTTTTGAAAGGTTTAATAGTTTTTGTGATTGAAGAGCATTTGGCTCTATAAAACGTTTCGATTGCCGGGCATTCGAGGTAATATTCCAGGTAGACTGTACCTTTAGTTTTTCCCAATTCCTAAGTTCCATTTTAAGGGCACATGAAGATAGTCCAAAAAAGGGTTCGGGTCCTATGAACTGCATAGATGATCCCTTCTTTGCCAATTGATCAGCGGTTTCGTTCCCTTTGATTCCGCAGTGACCTGGAACCCAATAGAGGTTGATCATATTGCGTTTGGAAAGTTTTTCCAACAATTTTATGCATTCCCACATCAGTTTAGAAGTGTGAGTTTTTGATTTCAAAGCATTCAATGCTGCTTGACTATCCGAGCAAATACAGATATTTGCATTTTTGTAGTTTCTTTTTATGCATATCGATACACACTCTAGTATTGCATATATTTCTGCTTGAAATACAGTGGGATGTTTTCCCATTGAAACTGAAACGTTAATCCCTGGGCCTGTTATACCAGCACCTGCCATGTTATTTTGTCTTGATCCGTCTGCGTAGAACACCAGTGATCCTGAGCGAAAGTTAGGTTCTCTGGCATTCCAATCAGAGCGAGTAAAATCAAGAACACGAAATTTGTGATCGAAGTAGTTACGCTTAGGCATATGATCTTCGTTCATTAATATTAAGGGATTTACGGAAAACTCTTTGAGAATACTCAAGTGTCCAACGAGATCACCATCGAAGAACCTCATGGATCGCTTGAGCCTTAAAGCACTTTTCATAGCATCCAATTGGATGAATTGATGTAGAGGAAAAAGATTGAGTAGAGCTTCTAAGGCTTTAGAGGGAGTGCAACCCATAGCTCCTGTTATAGAGATGGTAGCAAGCTTTTGTAACTTGTTCAACTTAATTTGAGCCGTTTTACCTTTGTTATACTATTACCTTTGTTATACTATAACAAAGGTTTAAAACTTGGTCGAAAAACACGAAATTGATCCGAGGCCCGGAGGGCCAAGTCACATATACCAATCGATAGGGTTCAACGATTTGAGCAATGTCTGTCTGTGTGTGTGTGTGTGTGTGTGTGTGTGTGTGTGTGTGTGTGTGTGTGTGTGTGTGTGTGTGTGTGTGTGTGTGTGTGTGTGTGTGTGTGTGTGTGTGTGTGTGTGTGTGTGTGTGTGTGTGTGTGTGTGTGTGTGTGTGTGTGTGTGTGTGTGTGTGTGTGTGTGTGTGTGTGTGTGTGTGTGTGTGTGTGTGTGTGTGTGTGTGTGTGTGTGTGTGTGTGTGTGTGTGTGTGTGTGTGTGTGTGTGTGTGTGTGTGTGTGTGTGTGTGTGTGTGTGTGTGTGTGTGTGTGTGTGTGTGTGTGTGTGTGTGTGTGTGTGTGTGTGTGTGTGTGTGTGTGTGTGTGTGTGTGTGTGTGTGTGTGTGTGTGTGTGTGTGTGTGTGTGTGTGTGTGTGTGTGTGTGTGTGTGTGTGTGTGTGTGTGTGTGTGTGTGTGTGTGTGTGTGTGTGTGTGTGTGTGTGTGTGTGTGTGTGTGTGTGTGTGTGTGTGTGTGTGTGTGTGTGTGTGTGTGTGTGTGTGTGTGTGTGTGTGTGTGTGTGTGTGTGTGTGTGTGTGTGTGTGTGTGTGTGTGTGTGTGTGTGTGGTTGAAAAACCTGCACGTGTTGTACAAAATACAACAGCATGAGTAACAGAAGGTTAATAAAAATTGATGAAAATTATTCAAGAAAACTCTATTGATGTGAATCAAATAGAATGACATTACAGGAAATTATGCATAGTTCAAAAACCTATAAACTAGACCTTTACTAGGCAATGTATATGTTAAAGCATAAGATTTCCTCTTACAACTTACTTTTATTTGCACTTACTCATATTAATAACAACTTACTTATCCTTACTCAGCAATTTCATGAAAAAAGGATTTATCAAAATTTAAAAGTGTTCCTATTCTGTTCAAATTTTGTAAACTTATTCAATTTTCAAAATTTTTATGTAAACCAACGCATTACGCAACGTTAACCAATAGATGAATTATGTTCCGAAGACGTGTCGATTTCTATCTCAAATAGCAAGTAAGACCGTATAACAAAGGTTCCTTTCACCACTAGGTGGATTAAATCGGGTTTTTGTTTTGTTTTCGGCCACTAGATAAGCGATGCATAAGTGATTCTGGGTTTAACTATTGCTGAGTATATCCAGTAAATCATATTTGGTTTAATACCCCATTTTTTACCGAAGGTTCTTTTACAGACCCAAAAGCATTTACTGCTTTACTTGTTTGTTGTTCGATATGCGTGTTCCAACAAAGTTGTGTATCTAAGGTAACGCCCAAATACTTGACATCTGTAGATAGAGACAACTTAACGTCTCCTAGTTTTAGATCAGTGAAAGACACTTTGCGTCTTTTAGTAAATGGCACAATTGTTGTTTTCGTTGGATTTATGCTCAATCCCTCGCTTTTGCACCATGTTAATGTGAAGTTTAATGCGCTTTGCATCGCTTTCCGCGGACTATGATAACAATATCATCCGCAAATCCGATTGTTTCAAATCCTTTGTGCTTCAGTTTAACGAGAAGATCATCAACTACTAGAGACCACAAAAGAGGGGATAGGACACCCCCTTGAGGACAGCCTTTGACAGCTATTACTTTTACTTCTGTGTCTCCAAGATTGGCTGATATTTCTCTGTTTGATAGCATTTCCACAACCCAATCGATTATACTTACGTTGAAGCCACGATTTCTCATGGCATTCTTCATCGATAGGAAAGATGCATTATCAAAAGCACCTTCAATATCAAGAAATGACGCTAAAAGAATTTCTTTGGTAGCGAAAGATTTTTCAATTTTTGTTACAAGAGTGTGAAGAGCTGTTATCGTTGATTTGCCTGCTTGATAAGCAAATTGTTCTTTGGTTAGTGGATTTTTAGGAAGTATTTCAGATTTAACGTACTCATCGATCAGTTTTTCCATTAATTTCAGGAAAATTGACGAGAGACTAATTCTCGCCTGATTTTTGAATAAGTCCTAACTGCAAATGAGAGATTCTCTTTAGGTCTCCTCTCTTACGTCTAATACTGCTGCATGAAAGCATTTCAATGCAATTTTTCTTAACGATTAGGTAGCATATGACGCCAGCAATCATATCGTGCGAAAAAAAGCCGTCAAGTGTTTTAGCAGCGTCGTGAAAGACGTAAGAGAGGCGTTGCAAAGAGAATCTCTCATTTGCAGTTATGACCTATTCAAAAATCAGGCCAGAATTGGTCTGAATATATCCCAATACAAAATTGACCTAAATAGTTTTTCTAAAGCGGGAATTATTACCGGTTTGCACTTTTGAAATGTTTTTCAAAAGCTAAAAGTGTATGCTTTTATTCTTAATATTTTTCAATTTATGAATTGTCTTAACCCCTTAAGGTCTACATCATTTTTAGCATCGAAAATTTCACTAAAATGGTATTTTTTTAAACTTTTATATCTTTCAATATTTTTTCACCAAATTTGGGGGATGTCCCGGAAATCTTTTATATTTTCATAATATCTATAGATAATGGTCATATGTCTTATGGCCCCGGAATTATTCCGGAGTTCCTTGGGGAACCGTGACATGGCTTTTTTAGATAAAGTTGCCAAATTTTCAATTTTTTTAAAATCTGTTGATTTTTGTAAATATATCATCGACTGTGGACATATCAGTTACTTTGCCGCAGTTACGAGCCATGGTTACGAGACACTATAAATCCGGAACCGGTTCCTATAAAAGGAATTTTCAGCATCAGTAAAGTATGTCGTGTCGCATATCAAAAAACATCACCACTCGACAAAATAGCGATTGGCAATCATCTCATGTCTCATGCCATCTCATGTCTCTCAGAAGCCAGGTCTCGGACAAGTTCCTTCGAAATCCGTTTCGTGCATGAATCAGAAAAAAACCCTCCCAGGGGCCGGAACATGTCACATGGCCTCTGAGAGACATGAGATGACCACCAACCGCTATTTTGTCCAATTTTGTGATGTTTTTTGATATGCGACACATGTATTACTGACGCTGAAATGTCCCTTTACTCGTAACTGCGGCAAAGTAACTGATATGTCCACAGTCGATAATATGGTTACAAAAATCAACAGATTTCAAACAAATTTCAAATATTTGGCATCTTCATCTAAAAAGCCATGTCACGGCACCCCAGGGAACTCCGGAATAACGCCTGGGTCATAAGATATATGACCATTATCTATAAGTATTATGAAAATAGAAAAGATACTCGGGAAATCCCCCAAATTTGGTGAAAAAATATTGAAAAATAAAAAAGTTACGACCTTTTTAGTGGATTTTGCGATGCTGTAAATGATGTAGACCTTAGAGGGGTTAATACAGAAGAAAATATTTTGAATTCTTTTTAATTGCTTGAATAAAATGCCGTCGCTTTACATACAGTTCATAAGGCCTATATGATACAATTGCTATTAGACCGGAATTTCGATTCGTATATATTTACCGGAGATGGAGAAAATTAAGCTACTTTAAGAATGAATTTTATTCGATATGTAAAAATATTTCTCCTATTTTGGTGCTTTTCATTGGTTTATTTGTGGTTTTATTGGTATTTTATTGGTTTTCAAAAACGTTTCATAAACAATCACTTGAAAACGAAGCAAAATCTATTTAACAACTAGATTTATTAAAAATATAGATAATTCATTTATAAATTTAACATTAAAATCTATTTGAATCGGGTTTTCTGTAAAGTGGCGAAATTTGGGTCCAGAGGCTGGCGAAATTTGGCAACCAGGTGGCGAAATTTGGGCTCAGAATACACATTTAAATAATCAATACAACGAGAAAAATACACAATTTAGTATGAATATGTTGATTGAATCAGTAAAAGAAATGTCCGAAGTATAATATTTTCATGTTATCAAATATCTGAACTTATAGAACCTTGTTCTGTTTCGTTTCATGTAAATTTTTCGGATAAAAGTGGCGAAATATGGATCCGTTACCCTAGCATACTCTAAACAAGCGTCAGTTTTTGTATTGGACTAACGTAGACTGGAACGGACGTTGTTTGAGTCATATTACGGGGATTCTGCTCAAAATTACCGACGGATACGACAATTTCCAGTGCTTGTCATTTTAGATTTATTTATTAAAACATGATACATAACATAAGACTTGTAAAGTCTTATAAAACGAAAACAAATTGTACAAAATAGGACACCATACGACCCGTTGCTTTTCAAGAGATGGCGCTTTTCTAGTGGTAGTCAAATCAAAATTTCTCACATATCTATGTTTACCTACCTGAAAAACAATCACTAATCATATTTTATTTGTGGTACAGTTACTCTGTAATACTTAATTTTCATGACTTCTGCCTAATTTTGATAAAAAAACAAACTTTTCCTATACCTCTCCATAGCATCTTACTACCAATCATCCGAGAGCCCGGAAAAGTGATTTGATACCGTACGAGAGCCAAGAACAGAATATGTTTGCAATATTTCAATTCGAAAAAATTAAATTTCGCAACATGAACGCAATAAATAAAAACAATGTTTACTAACTATTTATTGGTTCAGGTGTCAAACGTTATATTACGATTAGCAGTGTTGGGCACCGCTAATTCGCTAATTCGCTAACCGACCAATCGAGAAACGCTAGTTATACTTTATAATTTATACTCAAACTAGCCGAATTGCTGCTGGGCCATGATTCTAAATGAAGTGCCGCTGTTTATTTTAAAAATTAATAAACTGTAATCATTTTATCCATCATAATAGGTTTTGATCTTAGGTAAATTAAGAAAAGCCATGTAATAAATGTAAATTACAAATAATTTGTACAGTGATAGATTACAATGCAAGTCATTGTGATCTGTTCAAAAATAAACAGTAACTGTTAATTTGCAGTTTGCGATTAGTGATTAGCGAAATTTCCACGATTATCGAACAAATTGTATCGGTTAGCGAATTAGCGGTGCCCAACACTGACGATTAGCGATAAACACAAAAGAAACTGAGATGCATGCAAGGGGTTTCCAGAAAGGCGTATAGGTGCGTAGTAATCAGAGATTACTTTTGTAATCATTTACGAATTAATTAGGTAATCAATAGTAATCAGTAGAGTAATCAATGATAATCCTAAGTAATCATTGGTAATCATGATTAATTTATGGTAATCACAAGAGATTGATTACTGGTAATCAATGAAGTAATCAAAAGTAACTTTTTTCGAAGGTGCGTAGTAATCATTGCTGTTGGAAACCCCTTGGATGCATGAGAGAGTAATGTTGCTGCTTTGAGTATATTTATTGTCGCGTAAAATTGAGCTTTTTCCGAAACGTACAATATAATATGCGTTACAAAGTACCGACATCTGTTGTATTCAACAGGGAAACATTAATAGTTTCAAACATACTGTTACGGATGGCGCATGATGAAACACTAGTACCAACTTCTGTTATTTATTAACAGAAACTAGAGGCGGTGTCCTATTGCTACCGTTCAAGCTTTACTTCCTATTTTTCATATAAAATTTCTAAGCTCTAGTATCTATTGCTTGGAAAAAGCTCCTATAGATGCGCAAAATTTGTTTGAAATTTGTATAAATTTATTTGGAAAAACTCATTAATATTTTCAATCCTATACACCACTAGAGTAGGGCGGGGCTTAAGTGCGATGTTTGAAGTTGTCATCAATTTTCGTGAAAGAAAGACAACAACAAAATATATTTTATAGTGATGCAGTAACTCCATGTCTTCACATTCAACTACAAATCATCTAGAATGATAGTGTTATGCAAAATAAATTCTTCATTCTTTTGGCCATGTGCCGATTCGCACTTTTACCCCACTAGCGGAGCAAAAGTGCGAATACCGTGGAGCAAAAGTGCGAAGCTCCAATCCATGAAATTAGCACAGCAGTAGCTAACAAAACCATATTTATCTTCAATCTGCAATATGTTTCGTTAAGGAATATTCTCAATTTGAATCCTTCCTATTTTGTGCTGGTGTATTGCAGCCCCCGTCAGATCGAAACTTTTCCAAACGTTTGTTTTTTTTGTATTTCATCAGTGGAAAAACATTGTTTTCTTTCGCCTAACATCTGTAGAGCACACAGTTTTCTGCAGATCTTCCATTTCTAGTATCTGTAATATAGGGCCTAAACCTGTATATAATTAGCTATACCTACATTTTTGCCTCGTCCGTGAATCGCACTGTTATCCCGTTAGGCGCTTGACGGGGTTGATCAAATTATGGAAAAGCGAAATATATTTTGTAAATTTTCACCGTATTTTCAAAACAGATATGTGAATTATGTAAAACGCTGCTACAAATTTTCAACAAGTAGGGTACGGGAGGGTATTCCCATCACGCTACTAATTTCGGCATACATTACCTTTTTTGGCTACACTTTCCCAAATAAAAACTTTGCCGCTATATAACAATACTGAAACGAATGTAGCACTCATAGGCTTTAATGTGTTATAACTATTTTCATAAAAATGTAAGTAGTTTGCTTAATTTTATTCAATAAACATCAAAACCATTGTTTTTCCACTAGCACGTAACCAGGCTGATAAAACTAGCAGCAATCGCTTACGCGTATCCGCTCTTGGTGGTGGTTTGGAAAACACACAATTATGATCACGTTTACTTATTCTAGAAACTAAACAGCTGTGAATATGCTATCACAGAACAATTCTACTTCTTTTTATCACGGAAGAACACAAAAATTCCGCTCTGATATGTAAAAATAAATCAATTTTCATTCACTAGCCGTTAGCAGCATTTTGTTTTTAATTCCAGCGTATGGTGCGTTACTTGCACTACTACCAATATATGTGCTGACATATCTGGTATTTGAGTGACAACTGGCGCTAGTGTATATGACCGATTCAGTGATACACTAACGCCGGCAGCAAGCTGTTGTCACTGCAAAACTAATTATCTTCAATGAGCCCGGAATTTAGGCAATAGCGAGGAGTTATTTTTCGGTTTCTCTTTTCTTGTCTCTTTTGATCTGTTTTTGAAAAGCATTTAATTCCTGTGCTAGCTATTTCGGCCTGTCGGATTTAAAAAACACAGACACCACTATAGAAAATGGGCTCAATTTAGCCGCAGCGACTTCATCATTTCTCGCGACTATAACTCAAATTCAGTAGCGTTTTATTAAGACCAAAATATATCAGTATATATCAGTAAATATTATTTTACTGATTTATTTATAAGTATATATCAGTAAATATTATTTTATCAACTGGTATAAAAATCTTGTCTCGAATAAATATAGTTTCAACGTAGTTCCTGAATATTGTTCAGGCTACCGCTTAATGGGCTGGAAATACCCACCCGTACCCTAATATTGTCAATTGCAAGGAAAATTGTACCATCCAAAGTGCGATATCGCTCATAAAAGTGCTATTTTGCATTAAATCGTTTCGGTATCTTCGGCGCACTTTTTCGTTATCTTCCAAGCAATAAGTGCGCCGTAAACGGTACGCGCGAGTTTTCAAAAAGCTGAAAAATTTGCGCAAAACTTTTCTGCAGTTTACAAATAAAGAACACTGATAATAAAGGATATACAAGTTGCAGACGTTTTGAAAATGGCAGAAAATGTCGCCCGTGACCAGCAATCCCGCCATTCCGCAACGCGTCCGCAACGGCGAAAAGTTCAACTTTTCTCTCGTTGTCTGTGTTATAATGGTATTAATTGGGCAAAAAATATAATAAACTCTTCAATCGTTGTGTGATGCTTAAAAAGTCCGATTGTTTGATTATCATAACTCTAGCTTGCAATAAACTTGCAATAACGCACCTAACGTAATTCTCTTTTCGGTAAATTGGAGTACCGATAACCGCTAACCAGGCACGGCTTGTTCCAACGGACCAGCCAGAAAGCCTCAGCAGCTATACATCGACGAAGCCATTCGTGTATGGTCATGAGTCACGATGAAATACCAGTCCATGGCAGGTGGCCAACTGCAAGTGACACGGCATAATTCTGGTCGTTTTGTTGTCGCGAACAGCATATTGCCTGCCAATTCCATCACGGCAGCGAGACGAGTGCTCCAGCTCCAACAGGCTCAGCATACTTTCCTTTCCTCAGCAGCCGATGAAAACGACCAACTGACGACGATGTGCACCGTAAGGCAATGTTTCAAATACAACCTTTAAAATTATGCCACGGATGTGACTCGAAAACTGCCTGTCCGATCCGATGTGTCGTATGCTAGCTGCTTGCCGATGTGTCGCCAATGAAAGCCGCTGACCGACTGACGATGCGCGGTAAAAGGCATAGCAGTCAAAACCATATCGTTCACTGGCAGATGAGTCGATGGATTCTTCGGTTTGTTGGCGTCTCGCTGGGTAAATTTGGATGTCTTCGTTGCCTTATCCGGGGAAGCAGCAACAGCTGAAGCTCAACAATTTTCGATCGGATTCTATAGGGCGTAAATTAAATACAATCATAAGGAAGCTTAACCAATAGCTTATATCGTATATATTTCTGTTATCCGTACTAGGGAAGCACTGACGTGGGAAGGCAAAAAAATGAAAATAAGTCAATTTACCAATGACGCGCATTAAAAATCAATAGTCTTATATATAAAAGAGGAAAGCAAAAGTTCGACCGCGTTTATTTTCCTCACCGCTATATTTTTACGGCGAGAAAAATCGGAAAATTTACTGTATAAATTGGAAAACTCGAGAAATTTGTTTTTCATATAAAACCCGCCACGCATTGCATGCGCCGTGTCAGTGGATACTACGATGATCACTCGATACAATGTTCGATTTTCAACAGCGCCGTTGCCGCGGTAAACAAACACGTGTTACCTTCATTGAAATCACCACATGTAACATGCCATTTTTGTGGTTTTTCAAGATCTAAAAATAATCAACATTATGTAATATGTTGTAGGTATAACTTATAGAAAAACCTAAATTCAAGCCAAAAGCGTCAGTAATAAAATTCATAGTAACGGTTGAAGCACCAAATTGACTAGGTTGATGCACATGAAGAATACATTTTACATATGTATATAAACAGAATTTCCAGCTATCCAGCAACAAATTAATTGTAAAAGTACTTATATATAAATGAAAATTTTACGCATGTTAATAACTTATTGCCAATTTCATATTGCCCTTCTTAAAAGAGTAAAACAGCTCACAAAATTATGCTTTTGTTTTAAGTAATTTTAGTGTGTGAATTACCAAAGGAATAAAGAGAACAAAAATTGATTTAAACGAAAATGTTAGCATTATCACATATTTGAGGGGGCGATTAGAAATAAAATGAACAATTCAATCCATTTTGTGGATCAGCACTTAAAACTAACGGAGTTTGCTAATTACAGTTATCGATATTCGGTAATGCAATTATTTCGACTAATTCTAATCAACAATTTATGAATTGAATAAGAATAAAAATCGCATGACTATTGACATGAAATACCTATCAGAATATTGAATAGAATTTAAATTTTCGAGGAATTCTAAACAAACCTTCAATTGTGATGAAGGGGATATGTTCGAGTGTCAAAAAATTTTTGGCATACAGAATAGCAAGATGATAATGTGACGAATGTACTAAAACAAATGAAAAGTGTTTGAGATCATTCAATAGAACAATGATATATTGCAGGATCAATTAAAATATAGTTGGTGATGAATGATCCTTAGAAAGTTCTTAGAAAGGTTATAATTAGACGATCAACTGCAGCAGACGAAATTAGGCGCTATTTAAAATATCGAATTCACTTTTACAAAAATAAGTTAACAATCAGCAGAGTTTATAAGACAAGGCTCAATGCAAAATCTACCTACACAACCGTAGTGTATTGGGAATTGACAAACCAACTTTTACACAGACATGTTTCCAATGTGTAGCCGATAATAAACTTTGAGATTTTGTCAGATTGTCATTTCTTATTAATGGCTTAATACGGCTGTTAGATATACACGCTCTCTGAAAATTTGGTGTTAAATCAATTACATCAAACGTTGTACTCTTCAAAAAAAACTACAAAACTCAACTCATATTTTTAGAACACTCCTTTTTCCAAAAACCAGCAGCTCTCTCAGTTCATTTGAAATTTATAATCTGAAACATTAAGTTCAATTTGTGGCAGTACGAAGTTTGCCGGGTCCTCTAGTTTTCTATATTTTCAATATGTTCCAAATCGATGTTCCGAGCAATTGGTGTAAATATCTGGGAAATCTATTGAAAATTGACTGAATTATAAGCCGAAGTGTGAAAACGCATTTCCACTTTGATGACGTCATTTCCAACAACCAATTACGAAGCGAGAGTTCTGGTAAAACATAGGTTCATTATTTTCAATTTTTCAATATTTCAACATCAAGAATGCATACTTTTCTTCATTTGGTCCAATTCTTAGAAGATTTTCCAATCGATTGGTGTAAGAATATTGAAAATCGAGCGTAAAACCGCTGAGCTAGCGCTCAAAACCTATCATTTTTCGTGACGCTCGCATTTTTCGTTTTTTTTTTTGGAATGACACCCTGTCTCAAAACTTGCCGTAAGACTCCTACGTCAATAGAGCATTTCAATTTCAGTCTGAACAAAAGAGCAAAGTTACCAGTATGCCGTTCGCCTTTTGCTGCCATAGAAAAATTACGTTACGTATTATTACTGTAGCATTGGTGATGGATAAATTTGTGTTGCTAAAGAAAACTGAGTGAAAAGCCCTAAGTTCCAAGTTTCCTAGGTTTCATCAATTACCGAAAACCGTTCTTTGAAGAACGAACAAATTCTTATATGAAGATGCAAAAGATGTTACTAAAACAATTTCATTTTATTAAACCCATGGTTTTATGCATTTTGATGCTTGACCGAATACATTTACTTGGAGCTGGTATATTTGTTGGCTGCTTTGCAGTGCTTAAAATTATCAGTTGATCATCATAAAATTGAATATCAACTTACTCCCAATGTAGATGATAATTATCAGCATGAAAATCAATTCCAATATCCAGTCACGATATTATTGGAACAGATAATCATTATTCCCTCTCTAAAACCGAATATCAAATATCAGTATCAACGAATTTGAAAAGAAAAATGATACTCAGTATCAAAAATGTCAGTTACATCTCGAGGTGCTGATATTTTCACTTAGCGTTTTTTCCAATAATCGTTTGATTTCAACGCAAACCGCACAAACAGTTATCTCAACTTTAAAGTAAATTGTCATCACAAAGCCTACTGCAATCTGTTGCGTCCCAATCCACTAGAATATAAATATTCAGTGCAAGGCGCTGAAACCGATATTCATATTCACTGCCATGGAACTGAAAATGACATTCAGCTCTGACCTTTTTGTAACGCAGTATGAATTTTTCGAATATACAATATACGAATATACGAATATACAGCAACATCGTAACTCAGCGGCTGGGTTTATCAATGAATTATTGTTCCAATGATATTCATATTCCTTCTGGAAAGAAGAGTTTTGATATTGCATTGACTCAAAATCAATCATTTGGAGTTTCGATAAAGTGATTTTTCCAGCATTGGCTTTGGTACCTTCCGAGACGACCAACTTAACCAGCAGCAACAAGCGAACAGAAGAGCGAGAGGTGATCTGTTAAAATTATTTGCTAAGAAGCGAACAATTAGAATCAATCTAAATTAAATAGAATTAAAATCAGTGAGCGAAAATTCCTCAAATCTTCATAAACATTATATTTTGTCCTTAAAAGAACATTTTGTCGACGTGATATGTTGGAAATTTAAGCCTTCTTTTCCGTCTTCTTGGGCAGCAACAAAACAGTTTGGATGTTCGGAAAGACACTTCTCTGAGCAATTGTGACATGGGACAGCAATTTGTTCAACTCTTCGTTGTTGCGGATAGTGATGTCCATTAATTGTTCGATTAATCCAACTAATCGAATAACTATAAAAATAATCGAATAATTTTTAATCGAATACTGCCAGCACGAGTAGTTGAATTAATCGAATAGTTCAAAGGAAATAATATGAATACGAATAATGGCCGCAAATCGTTCATAATCGTTCAATTAATCGAATTAATGAAAAGTATTCGAATATTTCTAATCGAATACCACTAAGTAGTACGAATAGTTGAATTAATCGATTAGTGCAGACAACGCTCGCCGATTAATCGGTAATCGAATAATTGAAAATTTCGGACATCACTAGTTGCGGATGGCCAGCTGCAAATGACGACAAATTTGACAGTTTCGTTGTCGCGAGCAGCATATTTAATATGAAGTGAACAATTAGAATCAATCGAATTAAATTGAATATCAGTGAGCGAAAATTCCTTAAATCTTCATGAACATATGTTTCGTCCTTAAAAAACGGTTTTTCGACGTGATATGTTGGAAATTTAAGCCTTCTTTTCCGTCTTCTTGGGCAGCAACAAAACAGTTTAGATGATCGGAAAGACACTTCTCTGAGCAGTGGTGACACCGGACAGCAATTTGTTCAACTCTGCATCGTTGCGGATGGCCAGCTGCAAGTGACGATAATTCGGGTCGTTTTGTTGTCGCGAGCAGCATGTCCTGTCAATTCCAGAACTTCAGCAGCCAGATATTTCATCACGGCAGCGAAACGGGTGCTTCAGCTCCAACACTCGCTCAGCATACTTTCCTTTCCTCAGCAGCCGATGAACACGACCGACCGGGAACTGCAGATGTGCACGACTGCGTCACCGCTCGTATTGCCGTTGGTGGTACATCTCAATAAGGAATTTTCAAGCCAATTAGCAATCAACGAGAAAGGGTTGAATTCCAATTAAATCTCTTGTAACTTTGTTATAGTAGAATTAAATGAAACTTTCCATCAACTTTCTCGGTGATTCCTGAATTGTACCAAGACTTGTTCGATAATAATTTTACTATATTTTCAATATTTTCCAAAACGATACTCCGATCAATAGGTGTAAATATCTTGGAAGCGTGAAAACGCGTTTCTACTTTGATGACGTAATTTCCAACAACCAATCACGAAGCGAGAATTGTGGTAAAACATAGGTTCATTATTTCAACCGCGCCCCACACAATGCGCGTCCGAAACATCCGAGCCATTAATCAACTGCAACTGCAAGCCGATTTTCTAGCAAGAGAGCTTCAATACATCTACGCTGCTGAGGATTCTTCGGTTGAGGCAGATCTACTTACTGCCGAACTTAAGGATCTACTCCAGCATCACGCCCCCGAGCGCACAATCGTCGTGCGTGACAAACGAACACCCTGGATCACGGAAAGCATCAAGCATGCTGTGGAGCTGAAATCATTAGCATACACTCTGTATTCACGTAACCCAAACAGAACCAGAGGAGATAACCAGTGGCAGGACTATGTCCGAAAACGTGACAGGGTCAACTGCCTCATTTTGAAGCCAAAAAACGCTATGCCGAACAACATTTCGATCATACTCTGCCAGCGAAACAACTGTGGTGTAACCTCAGAAGAGAAGGCATACACAACAATGCAAAAAAGGACTCACCTACCGAAGAAAGTAATGCGGATGACCTAAACCGTTTTTTCAGTGATGGCCATCGCCAAGTGCAGAGCGCAAGCCAAGCCAGAACGCCGTTCGCACCTCTCCACCGTTCGATTGATCGAGGTGCAGCCGAGTTCAACTTTTGTCGTACGAACACCGATGAAATAAATCGAAAAATTTTCGAAATCAATTCGAATGCAACGGGCTCGGATGAAATTCCTATCTCCTTCATTAAGTTACTATGTCCATTTATCCTCCCACACCTGTCCCATCTGTTCAATTCAATAATTGAGTCGAAATCTTTTCCTACCAACTGGAAAAAAGCCATAATTACTCCCATCCCAAAACAATCCAACCCTACCCAGCCCAAGGACTTCCGACCAATTAGTGTTTTACCTGCCATATCAAAAGTGCTTGAACAAATACTCCTCACGCAAATCACGGAGTACCTGGACAATTCGCAGGCGCCTCTACCTTTGTTGGCAAAATTTCAATCTGGCTACCGAAAAGCTGGTGGTAGTACTGTACCACCGCTCTGGCTAAGGTAGTACACGATTTGTATTCCAACCTGGATAACAACACGTGCACGGTAATGGTCCTTGTTGATTTTTCCCTCGCTTTTAACTGCGTAAATCACGAAATTCTCAAGACTAAACTTCGGAACGAGTTCTTCTTTTCGGACGCAGCATGTGGCCTGGTGGCTTCATTCTTGCAACGCAGAAAGCAATCGGTCCGTCTAGGCGGAATCATATCAGATGAGCGAGATGTCCCCGACGGGACGCCACAAGGGTCTTGTCTGAGCGCGATTCTATTTAGCTTGTACATAAACAGCTTACCATCGACATTAAAATGCAACTACCATCTTTACGCTGATGATCTGTAGGTCTACTTTTCTGGTCCAGCCTCTGATGTTGACAGGCTTGTACAAGCCATCAACACAGACCTCGAAGCCATCGTGCACTGGGCCGATGCAAACTGGCTGGCGCCTAACCCAAAGAAAACTCAAGCCATCATCTTCAGTAAGACTGGTTTAATTTTACCACAAACCAGCATTACTTTTTGTGGCGAAACAGTGCCGCTATCTAACGAAGTAACGAATCTTGGACTGAAGCTAGATCACAATTTGACTTGGACTCATCAAGTGAACGACGGCGTTATGAAAGCCTATAACGTCCTGCGCACGTTTCGTCGTTTTTCCTCGGTGCTTTCTTTGCAAACACGACGCAAGCTGGTGAAAGCGGTGGTAATGCCCATCTTCATGTACGGCGACATCGTATATTATCCTGGACTATCGGCATCCCTAAAAGACCAACTACAACGCTGCTTCAAATCAGCTGTACGGTTTGTATACAAGCTACAGCGACGTGATACAACTGCCGCCGTTCGAAATACTATCCTCGGAGTCGATCTACCAGCTAACTACCAGCTTAGAATATGTTGCTTCATACGACAAGCTTCCAGCAACCAGCCCGATTATATTCAACAGCTCCTGCAACCTGGACAGCAGCAACGTACGCGATGTCTCATCATTCCTAGGCATACAACTAGTAGTGGAAAAAGCGTGCTCATATACGGAGCCACATGCTGGAACGGTCTCCCAATAGACGCCAAACTAAAGCCAACTATATCGACCTTTAAAAACTTTACTAAAAGATTAGTGTAATTGTTTAATGTTTTTTTATTAGTATTAATTATTAATTTGTGTGTTCGATTTAGTCATCAAGTATCTATTTTCGTTTTTGTGTTTTCCTAGACCTGATATAAAGTTGTAAACTAAAGGTTACCGTAACAAATAAACAAACAAATTACAAATTACAAATTTCCAGTTTTTCAATAGTTCAACATCAAGAATCCATACTTTTCTTCATTTGAGTCAATTCTTAGAAGATTTTCCGATCGATTGGTGTTTTGAAAATCGATCGGAAAACCGCTGAGCTCAAAACCTATCATTTTTCGGGACGCTCGCTTTTTTCAACTTTTTTTTGGAATGACACCCTATCTCAAAACTTGCCGTAAGACGTAGTCCTACGTCACAAACTTTCCGATTAAATTACACTATTAATATTTATTTGCGACAGATACGTATTTCACCTACAACTTGTAGGCTTCATCAATGTCTGTTTTCGAAGCTTATACATATCTGTCGCGAATAAATATTAATAATGGAGTTTAATCGGAATTTCTTTTCTTTAATTTAAGGGTTCGCAATCCACTGAGAAGCTCCAAAAACTACAGAGAATTGACACGTCTCTTACTTTTCTTGAATTTCAATGCAAATTTCAAAATTGCAAATTGTGAACACATACACATACATACATACATACACCCATACATCATGCATACATACATACATACATACATACATACATACATACATACATACATACATACATATATACATACATACATACATACATACATACATACATACATACATACATACATACATACATACATACATACATACATACATACATACATACATACATACATACATACATACATACATACATACATACATACATACATACATACATACATACATACATACATACATACATACATACATACATACATACATACATACATACATACATACATACATACATACATTCATACATACATACATACATACATACATACATACATACATACATACATACATACCTACATACATACATACATACATACATACATACATACATACATACATACATACATACATACATACATACATACATACATACATACATACATACATACATACATACATACATACATACATACATACATACATACATACATACATACATACATACATACATACATACATACATACATACATACATACATACATACATACATACATACATACATACATACATACATACATACATACATACATACATACATACATACATACATACATACATACATACATACATACATACATACATACATACATACATACATACATACATACATACATACATACATACATACATACATATATACATATATATACATATATACAAACATACATACATACATACATACCGGTGAAGGCCCTATCCCAGGTTATGGTGTCGATCAAAGTCAGTTGGCTGTGTACGACCCTATATCACAGAGAACAGACATCCAAGCGAAAGGTTCCCACTTGGATAAAACTTATGTCAAATTAATTGGGAAATTATAGTGATGGTGTCGCTAAAGGCGCATGAAATTCTACACTAAACTCACAACAGCTAGCTTCTGGCGCTAGCATAACGCATATAGTCCGTATATGCTAGCGCCAGAGGAGCCAAAGGTTGTCAGTGTGCAAATCAAAAGAATCATTTAGTTGGGAAACTATAGTGGTGGTGACGCTAGCATATTAGGTGATTTTAATTTGAAATTTTATCTAAGAATTCCCGGACCATTTGTTCTTGAATGGATGTCTGTTCTCTGTGCCTATATAGCCATTAAAATGGGAGCGGGAACAGGGGCGGACTGGGAGCCAAAGGGCCCACCAGGCCTTTGAGATTAGGCGCCCCAGTTTGCAATATTCTCATTATAGTATATCAACACAAAAAACGAAATCTACTCAAAAGACATCAGCGTTACAAGGACAGTAAATCGAATGAATATGGGCTCTATTTTGTAAGTCATGTCGTGCAATTCGACTCGACTCAGGCACTGTCGAGTGTCGAGTATCGGGAGAATGGGCAGCATAGCGGCTTGATGCTCGAAACAAAACAAACTCAGTCGTTATTAGGACCGAGTTACCAGCTTTTAGCGTGTGCGTCATATAAGCGGTTCACGGTACTCTACTTTGGACGCATTGTTCTTCAACCCAATCTTCGCTATTTTGAGTCTTCGCTATTTTGAGTTTTAGTTTGTTCAGCCACCACCACAGATACTGTTCTATCGACAATATCCATTTCATTGGCAAAGCAGACGAACTAACTAGATTTGCTGAAGATTGTGCCTGTGTGTTGCTCCTGTCATAACAGCCTGTAACGGCATGTTGAACAGCCCACATGAGGAACCATCACGTTGATAAAGTCCCCTGCGAGTTTAGAATGGCCATGATTTTACGGTCGATGGTATCATACGCAACTTTGAAATTAATGAAATAATTGTGCGTTGAATTCTGTATTCATGGACTTTTTGGAGGATCTGCCGCAGCGTAAATATTTGATTTGATTTGCGTGATAAATGATAGGATGTCAATAGTATAATATATATGAGTAGCTTACTGCGTCTACATGTCAGAACAGAACAGTTCATAGTGCAGGCGATTCCCGTGCCGAGTTATAGCTATCCCTGAGATTAAACTTTTGGATTCAAGGTATTCTGTGCGAATCCTCTGTAGAATTTCTTCACACGATTCCAATTTGAGGAATGCCCGAGACTCTGCGCGAATCTTTTTGGTTCGTCGTCGTAGAGCTGCGGAAAAAAGAACCCACCGTCTAAAAACGCCAGTACGATGAGCACGTGCTCGCCAGTCCCGAGGAGAGCTTCGTCAGCAACAACACACGGAGTTTCTACAAAACGGTCAGGTGCAAGAATTTTAACATACATAGTGCTGGCAACCTGCTTACTGACAAAACGACGGTAGCAGCCTGGTGGAAGAGTATTTCCAGACGCTTTTGAATAGAGTAGCAAACACGAAGATCAGCAGGTACAGGATAAGAATTTTGAGTGATGGCCAAACTGTGGTGCCACCAACACAGGAGGAGGTCAAAAGAGCAATCAGTGAGCTGAAAAACGGTAAGGTTGCTGTAAAGGATGGTATCCTGGCAGAACTTCTAAACGCGGGGAGCGAGCAGCTGTACGAAACAATTCGCCACCTCGTCAGGAACAGAATATGTGAGGAAAATAAATATCGGAGGAGTGGTTGATTGGCCTCCCCATAATTTTAAAAACGGACATCGACTTGAGAGTAAAAACTATCGAGGCATTACGTTGCTCAATTTTGCCTATAAGGTGCTCTCCCTATCCTGTGTTTAAGACTGAGTCCGTTAGCTGAGTTCTTCGTCGGCGAGTATCAAGCTGGTTTTCATGAGGGTCGCTTCACGATGGATCAGATTTATATCTGATGCGTCTAGTAACTGACGAGTTCCGGGAGTACAACTTGCAGACTCATCATATTTTTATGGATTTTCAGGCGACATACGATTCAGACAAACGAAATCAGCTGTGACAGTTAACGCTAGGACATGGTTTTCCCACAGAACTAGTTACGTTGATTCGTGTGACACTGGATGAGTAAAAATTATGAGTTAGAATAGCAGATGAGAACTCTCGTGCTTTTTGGTTTTGCGGATGACGTCGATATCACCGAAATCAAAAGTAGAGCAGCGAAAGAAGCCTTTAGGTCACTTATTGAGAAAAAGGGACTTAACATTAATACCGCCAAAACGAAGTACATGGCGTGGAAATCCAAATGGTGTTGGTGTCGAAGAGGAACTGAATATATTTTGGAATGCTCGTGACATGTGACAACGATGTAAGTCGCAAAATAAAACGACTAATTGCAGCTGCGAATTGGCCTTTACGCAGGTATTACATTTTGTAGCTGAAGTCCCGTAGCTTGCAAATTCGCATAAAACTGACGCTCTAGAGAACACTAATCCTCTCGGTGACCCCTTACGGACATGAATCATGGACGCTAAAAGAAGCTGATCGACGAATGCTTGGGGTTTTAGCGTAAAATTTGGCAAAATCCAAAATGGAGTGTAGCGCAGACGCATGAACCACGAGCTATATTAAGAATGTAAATTTGCTGTTATAATGAATTTAGTACAGTGTGGTAGTCTGCGCTGGACTGGTCACATGTCTAGAATGCCCGACGAAAGAGTAGCCAAAATTATTTTAAGCAGAGAATCGAGAAGAGGCCGTAGACTTGGGAGTAGACATCGCACTGATAGATGTGCGCTATCGAGGATGATGCACGTTCAGCTGGTGTTCGAGGGGTTTGAAGAAAGGTAGCCCAGGATTGAGTACTGGAGGACCATAATTCATTCGGTGCAGAATCGATAACGGACCGTCGCCACTGAAGTAAACTGTATGGAATATGGAGCTTAAGCCAACAGTTCAATATTTATAAGTAATCAAATAACTGCAGATGAAATACTCATTCTACTTTTAAATACTCAGAATTGAAGCTGGTAATATTTTCGGAGCTTGGACCCCAACAGCTCAACCTAAATGATTTCATGATTCATGGGGTCCCAGCAATTGAACATTCGTGACTCGTAGAAAAAGTTCAATTGAAAGAGAAGTTTTGGTTCAAAGTTCGGACCCCAACAGTCCTATTTGAAGCTGAATTTTCAATCGTCAAATCGGTTGATTTCATAAATCATGGGGCCCCAGTAATCGAACATTCGTGAGTCGTAGAAAGAGTTTAACTGAAATAAAAATTTTGGAAAATCTCGTTTTGTGTAATAACAAAATTTTTACTGGGGCCCACCGGGCATTTGCCCGGTTGCCCGGTGGGCCAGTCCGCCCCTGAGCGGGAACTCTTATCCCTACCTCCTCGCGGTGCCGGCTGGGACGCAACCGGGCCTAGGGTCGACCAAATACCAGTCTTTGGTTGCACCCTCGGTTGTGTGCTAACAGGGAAAAGGGGGAACGTAGTGCCTTCGGGCGGCGTAGTGCAGTGGCGTAAAGCGCGGGTTTAGCTCAGGTCCCATAAGCCAGCTGCAGACGTCGTAGTATCCTGTTATAGCTCAGGACTATAAACTTAAAAGCCATGTCAGGAGTGCCGTGGGCACATTAGGATCGGTTCCAGGAAGATCCTAATTATGGTATACTGGAATGACGGGAAAACGATCGGATTAGACGCTATAGGGCTGACGACTGTGCTATTCTGCTACCTTAGGTAAGGAAGGGTGACACCTTCCCGAAACGGCGAGTAGGCTAATGGTACAGCTGCCATCCGTCCCACTAAACCGTGGTTGGTCTCTAGGTACGTTCAAAGCTCGTCACTCACGTCTAAGTGCGGTGGTGTAGGCTCAGATGATATATTCCTGACTAACGCTGATCGGATACTGACATCCCTATCCCCATGAAGGATAGGGGGAGTGTCCCTAGCCATGGCCTCCCTGCTTGCATAGATCACCATGGGATCGTAAAGGCGACTACACAAATACGAGCGGAGATAGCGGCCTAGAGTTGGGACCAAACAGAAATGATTAATTCAACCAACCAACATAATGAAGAAGGAGATAGCGGCACGAAGGAGGGACCCAAGAGTATGAGTACACCTCAAAACAAAAACAGCAACGGCTGTACGCCACAGAAGGAAACGAACGTGTTTGCGAGAAGTGGAAGGCTACAACGATCACCAGTGCCGAACAAGGATACATTGGTGAGTAGAAGCAGTATTGTGCCTCCAGCAGACCAGAAAGACGGGCATATGTCGCTGATTCAGATGCTCATGCCAAAGCCTGGAGGTTTCGCCCCTCGAGACGGGATGATGGAGATCAGAGCGAAAATCGACGAGCTCTTCGAGTTCGTTAAGGAGAGGCATAACGTCCACACGCAGATCAAGCGGTTGGTGGCGATCATTAAATCTGCTATGACTACAGTTAAGTGCGAGCATATGAAACTCGAGGCTAGAGCTTTGGCTGCTGAAAACGCACTTTGCCAAGCCGCGAAGAGAACGGCTGAAGCATCAGTGACGCCTAAAAGACCTCCAGTAGTGAATTCTCGCACGGACAAAAGGAAGAGGGCAACGTCTGGTGAAGAAGAGGAGCAAAAGAAAGCTAATGGCGTACCGTCGCAAGCAAGAAGGAGAAGCAGAAACAAAATTAAGTGGAGAATGGCGAGCAGAAGAAGCCCAGGCCTCGGCGAGAGTTAGAGAAGCCCCGGAGTTCAAGAAACTTGGAGAGCAAGTGGTAAGAACCAGGCGAACTCAAAAGGGAGAGATGCTTTTTGAACTGAAAAAGGAACTTGTTGCCAAAGCACTTGGAGACGAAACAAACGTGAAAGCGCTTTCCCAAGAAACCGTGATCGAGTGCAGGGACCTGGACGAGATCACGCAGAACAGAAGCTAAGGATTGCGTTGAAGGTACAGTGCGAATTGGGCGACGTACCGATGGTAATCCGGCTCAGAAAGACATATGACGCAGACGGCGACGATTCGTCTCACAGAGGTAGCAGCGCCCAAACTACTAGAGATGGGCGAATGGCTCACGAGCCGTTCAAATGAACCGGTTCACAAAACAGAGCGTTCAAACGAACGGCTCTTGAAAAAGAACCACGGTTCCTCAAACACACCCGAAGGCGACACGAAGTTTGGTTCGGGAATCGCAATTTACCGAACTGTCAACCTGCCGAACAACGAACTGTGAGCCATGAGCCGCTCATTTGAATCGGTTCGCAGCAGCAAACGAACGGTTCGGAGCCGCTCACACAAAAGAGCCGTTTTACCCACCTCTACAAACTACTGATGAAGGGTAAAATTAAAGTTGGGTGGTCAGTGTGTGTTCTGAAAGCCATCCCTCGTGTGACCAATGAAATGGAACGTTGTTTCAGGTGCTGGGGCTTCGGCCATCAGGCGGGTAACTGTGAAGGTCCGGAAAGATCTAGATCGTGTCGGAAATGCGGCGAGAATGGCCATTTTGCAAGCGACTGCGCAAAGCCACCGAGGTGTATGCTCTTCAATAATTCAGAGAGAAGTGGCCACACGACGGGAGGCTTCCAATGCCCAGCGTATAAAAAGGCGAAGGCGGGTCAGCAGTGATGGAAGTGACCCAGATTAATCTCAATCATTGCGACATAGCACAACAAGTGTTGTGGCAGTCGACAACGGAGTCACGGAGTCGTTATGCGACGTCGCGATAATTGCAGAGCCGTACCGAATTCCTCCCGGTCGTTGTAGCACAGATTATGTTGCAACTGCAACGACAGTGGAGAAACGACCAGCGAACTAGCGAAATCCCGAAGAGCAGACAATCTTGACAGACGCATCGGTGGAGTGACGAGCGTGACGGAGCAAACCAGGCTTGGACAGAAACACTACGATGGCGGCCGTGAGAGGATAGATGGTCGCTATTCCTGGATTTGTTCGCGTCTTGATAAATGAAGTGGTAGTGTGGTGGCGAAATCGACGGAGCAGTGCTTAGCCTAACAAGAAACCCTGCGAGGGTGGCCGTGAGGAGATGGAAGTCATGACGGTCGCCATCTTTGAATCGGTGCACGTCTCGACAGGTGCAAGGAAAGTGGACGGTGAAGGAGAATGTAGTAGCAACAAGAATGGCAACACGGTGAAGGAGAATGTAGTAGCAACAAGAATCTAGTTACTGACAAATGGCGAATTCTGCAGCGAACTAATCACAATGGGAAACATGCGGATTGGTCGCTAACAATTGATGAAGCTTCTATGCGTCAACTCGTGAATAGGGACTTCATCATAAATTTTCGGTTCGGCGAAACCCGGCTGAGGAAAACAACTCCGAGGCAACGTCAAATCACAAGTCAGCCTATGGAGGCACAAACCTCTGAGGCCAGTACTAGCGAAGTCAAAGTGAATCAAGGTTCCGCTGGCGCTGAGTCTCAAAACTCCAAGAATCCTAACAACCAGGGGATCCATGGAGCTACTGGAACCAAACAGTTCCACAGAATGCTCAAATGGCTCCCAACAGTGATTCTGGAAAAGAGAAGACTCATCGAGGTGAGTCTCCCATGCCCATGGATCTTGACAGTATGACGGTGCCAGGGCCGAGTGGAACCAAAACAGTGGTCTCCACAAGTGGCCCAGGAAACTCCTGTAAGATCCGTGGAATAAGCGAAACCACTCGAAGCCAGTCCCCCCTCCTCTCGATTCAAACCGAGTTCGGGTACTGGCAGTAAGAAAACTGCCACCATGAGGTCTAATGATGGTCCATGATATTATCATAGCATCGGCCTATTTTCCTGGTGATTGTCCTGAGGCTCCCACTCAAGAGGTTGCGGCGTTTGTAAAATACTGCAGAGAAGTCAACAAAGACTTTATCATCGGCTGTGATGCCAACGCTCATCACACTCTGTGGGGAAGTACTGACATCAACAATCGAGGTGAGTGCCTTTTAGAATTTCTCTCGTCAAACAATATCGATATTGCTAATAGAGGCAATGAACCAACATTCATTAATGCTATCAGGGAGGAAGTCTTGGACCTGACCCTGTGCAGTCCAGTAATTTCGGAGAAAATACAGAACTGGCACGTGTCGGACGAAGCATCGCTGTCTGATCATAGGCACATTATTTTTGAATGGGTGGGTGGCCTAGTGTCACAGGTCGCATATCGAGATCCTAGGAAAACCAACTGGGATCAGTATGCGCTTGAGCTCGAAACGAAAAACCTCACTACAAGAATTAGGTCGGTTCAACAACTTGAGTCGGCCTCAAAGGTCTTAAACCAAACGATAGTCTCTGCTTATAACAGTAATTGTCCACTTAAAAGGGTTACTTCAACTAGGAATGTTCCCTGGTGGAACAGAAGGCTCGAACGGCTTCGCAAAATGGCGCGAAAACTGTTCAATAGAGCAAAGATTACTTCGGACTGGACTCAATATAGGAGAGCTCTAACCGAATATAGCAAAGAACTAAGACGATCAAAAAGGAAATCTTGGGTACACAATTGTGAAAGCATTGAAAGTACTCCAATTGTGGCAAGACTTAACAAGACTCTTGCTAAGGATCATTCGAACGGACTAGGTACTCTCAAGAAAGATGACGGTTCGTTCACAAAATCTCCGACTGAAGTACTAGACTTAATGATGGGGACTCACTTTCCGGGATCTTCCTCAGTTCATGCTGCTGCCAGCTCGGACTCTGATTGTGACATAGGATGTTCTCAAAGAAACTCTTCGGGATCTGAGAGAACAAAAGAGATTGCAACCAGAGTCGCAGGGATGGTTTTCACTAGGGCTAGGATGGAAAACGCAGTGAGATCCTTTCAACCTTTTAAATCGGCAGGTGCAGATGGGATTTTCCCAGCGCAGATTCAAAATGGAGAATCAGCGCTAATTCCATCTCTAATCGAGATTTTTAAGGTAAGTCTGATACTAAATCATATTCCGTCTACATGGAGATTGGTAAAAGTTGTATTTATATGTAGAGGGAGAGTTTATCGACTGTAAATTATTATGCTTTGACGGTTTTTTCGGCTTTCAGTCAAGTGGATTTAGCAAATAGTTCGAAATAGTGATAGCCAACACACCAAGCAACACACCATCCGCGCAGTGACCCGAATAAAACAAACCGCAAAACCCCGCTTTCTGGACCAGACTTCAAATGCAAACAAAACGAAAAACGTACCTTAAATTTCAAATTCAATAAAATACATACAAGTAGACGCCATGTTATTAGGTTGCACAATAGGAATACGACACAAAGATATGACAAAAAACGATTAAGCTTTTAATCCTTAGAAAAAGGTGAAATAAATCACCGAAACGTCGGATAAGTAAAAGCAAAACAATCGTTTGCTAAATCCACTTGACTGAAAGCCGAAAAAACCGTCAAAGTTGTATTTATACCAAAACCAGGAAAACGTGACAAATCACATCCAAAAGCCTTCAGACCAATTAGTTTATCATCAGTATTGTTGAAAATTATGGAGAAGGTATTATATGAATACATTAAGTCTGAATACATGATCAGATATCCATTATCGAAACACCAGTTTGCTTACCAAGCTGGGAAATCTACAATCACAGCACTACACACGCTCGTGACAAAAATTGAAAAGTCTCTTTCAACGAAAGAAACAGCATTAGGCGCGTTTCTCGACATCGAAGGGGCGTTTGCTAAGGCTTCTTATTTATCAATGGTAAATGCGATGAAGAAAAGACAGTTTGATAACTGTATAGTCGAATGGATCCACAGTATGCTCACACATAGGCAAATCACCTCGGAGCTAGGAGGGCTCTCAACAACGGTGACTGCAACCGAAGGTTGCCCACAAGGAGGGGTTCTTTCACCCCTTCTTTGGTCATTAGTAGTTGATGATCTTCTGAGAAGCTTAGAGGCAAAAGGTTTCGAAGTTGTGGGCTTTGCTGATGATTTAGTCATCATGGTTCGTGGAAAATTCGACGACGTGATATGCAAAGATAGAATGCAAAGGGCCTTAAACCTTATGATAGCGCAAAGGATCCGATTCGTTCGGACACTTGAGTGATGAGAACACTTTGGTTTCACTGAACTAAACTTCTTTAAACTAAATAAACTTTATTCTGCGATGCGAAAGCGAGTGTATATTTCGCGACGGTTTGGTTACAACTGACTGGTGCCTCTATGTACTACATTCGGCTGGCCGGCGAGATCGAAATGATAGCGAATTGAGAGAACTCTACACAGCTGATAGCGATCTGTACTGATAAGAGATAGAACGAATAATGCATGTGATAAAAAGGGACCTAATTATCATCGATCGTGTGGATCGTGTTGGGGGTGTTCAATTAGTTTGATATCTATCTAATATTCTCGCAAACATGCCGGTCGCCTTGAAATCTCTCAGATTTCAATCTAAAACTACTGTCTTACTCTAACTGATTAGTAATGAAATTTTCTTATATACTAGTGCACTATTTTGAATTTTTGTTTTGTATACTACGATTGCCTGGTTGACCGATTATATACTGTATGTATACTGTTCAGATTGGTTTATTGTTCTGCTACAGCTGATTCTGCTCGAGCGATCGTCTGCTATTGTGACTGATCGTGATTCAATTCGTGGTAAGCATTAGACTGCGACTGCTGCTGATCTGTGGTGACGATGCATTCGACTGCAGGTAAAATGCATTCGACGGTCATGGTTGATGTTGTTTCTGATCGATTGCTACGTTGTAGAACGGTGACGACTTTCCGTCGTCGGTCTGCTGTTTCGACATTCGTCGACTGGGACTGGAACATCCTGCTGCTTCGACTTCCGACTGCTTCGGGGTTCGATGTTCCGCGCTGGCTGGATTGCTTTATGATCGACCGATGGATTGATTGGACTGACGAGGGTGGTTACAACAGGTTGCGGTTGCGACCTGATCCTCTGCTGAATCCAGTCCCCGATGGTGGTGCGATGATGCTCTGAATCAAATGAGAGGGTGCTTTTTAAACTGAATTTGTGAACAAAAAAAGGACTTGCCTGGAACGGAGGCCTTGTGGCCTCCGCTGACGCCCTACTGGCGCCCGATGATAGCTCCTTCCGCGGTGGAAGTGCTTTACCGACGAAACGTTGATGACTCGTGGATATCTGTCGACGACTGCGATGACTTCATATGGACGACTACTGCGATGAGACCGTTGAAACGGAATGGCCATTTCCGTCGGCGATTATAGCGTAGTGTCCGGGAGATGGAATAGCGCTCTTCAACCTCCGGAATTGCATCGACCGATTGTACCTCAAAAACCATCAAACGTGGAACAGAATTTAGCTTGCGTATTGTGAATTACAACCCTTTTGGCTGCATTAGCGACTAGCACCGACAACTGAACAGGCTGATTTACTCAGCTTTACGGCAACATGCATCATGTAATTGTTCCACCACCGAAACAAAACAGGTTACCTCAGAATTTTGGGAAAGGGAGTGGCCGAATAGCGACCTCAGTTGCTTGAATCAATCGAAGCAAGATAACGATACGACTGCGAATAAAATATTCCATTAACTTTTTGAAATATAAAACAATACATAACTTACTGGGGTGTGGGGGCCTTCCGGCCCCCACCGGTGGAGGAGACACTGTCTCCCCAAGGGCGAATTAGAGGTTGTCGGAGATGGGCAGTACACAGATTTTAATGATTGCTCGTCTGTAGCTGCCATCTTTGGTTCGCACGGTCACTACACGTACGTTGCCGTCACTTCCAGGGTGAATACCAGTAATACGACCCAGGAGCCACTTAAGTGGCAGAAGATTTTCCTCTTTCAGAAGCACCATCGTTCCAATCTTAACATTATCCCGCTTCCTGGTCCACTTGGTTCGGTTGTGCAGATCGGAGAGATATTATGTCGACCACTTTTTCCACATTAACTGTACGTCTTTCTGCATTCTTTGCCATGCTGATAATCTATTTTCTGGCACGTCGTGAAGATCGGGCTCCGGAATTGCGACGAGAGGACGCTGTGCTACAAAATGCCCTAGTGTCAGCGCCTCAAAGTCGTCCGGATCATTACTGAGCGGTGTCAGTGGACGCGAATTTAGGATTGCTTCGATTTGCGCCACAATTGTATGAAATTCGTCGTAAACAAGACTGCGTAAGCCGATGGTCCTCTTGAGGAGTGTCTTGAAGGACTTCACCGCGCTTTCCCACAGACCCCCGAAGTTCGGCGAGCGTGCGGGTATGAAACAAAAGTCAATCTTGTCATCTGCTGCTTGCTTGATGACGCTGTTCTGGAAGTTCTGGTTGTGGAACAATCTGAGCATATCGTCGAGTTGCCGCTTTGCTCCAACGAAGTTTTTAGCGTTGTCACACATGATGATACTGGGTTTGCCGTGACGAGAAGTGAAGCGTGTAAGAGAATCAAGAAACGCACGGGTGGTAAGGTCAGCTGCTAGATCTATGTAGACTGCTTTCGTGACCAGACAAACGTAGATAGCGACGAAGCATTTCACTGGACGGAACTGACGCTGTGGATAGGTGACCTGGAACGGCCCGCAATAATCGATTCCAACACGTTGGAATGGTATACACTTTGTGACCCTTTCCGAGGGAAAATCAGCCATTAACTGTTCTTGGATCTTCGGTCTTGCACGGATGCAGCGTACGCAATCGTGGATTACCTTTCTAGCTAGGGTGCGAACGCTGGTAGGCCAATACTTCTCTCGAACGGATGAGATTAGGACCTGCTGGCCTGCGTGAAACAGCTTCTGATGATACTCGGTGACTACGAGCTTCGTGATAGGGTGACGATTATCGGGAATGTACGGATGCTTTCGACTGGAAGATATGGTTGCGTTTTGTAGCCGGCCGCCAACGGGGTCAACGTGGTGAGGTCAACGTATTCTTGGAGGAAGGATTCTTTCTGTGCCATTCTCACCAATACGCGGAGTGCATCGTCGAACTCCTTAACAGTTATAGGTCCAACCTTCCGCACGCTATTGTTTGCTGGTTGGGAATTGAAGCCAAAACGAAGAGCGGCTGTTGTCGCCTTAACTAACGCAGAGAATGATGAGAACAGATAGAAAATATACCACGGTTCGGTGCCTTGAGCTACCGCAACAACGACGCCTTTCTCCTCTAGGGTAGACGGATCAAATTCTTCGGAAATTTGCTGAGATTGTGGCCAATGATCTTCGTCCAACGATAACCAGTTGGGTCCGTACCACCAAACGGACTGGTACTGCAGCTGTGCTGGAGACATCCCTCTTGATATAATATCGGCAGGGTTTTCAACGCCTGCAACGTGATTCCAAGTCCCTTCCTTCGTGATGTGCTGTATTTCAGGGGCTGGTACCGAATGGCCGAAACACAAATGGCCGAATCACGAATGGCCGAAATCCAAATGGCCGAATTTCAATAACAGGCACAGAAGGCCGAATCACGAATGGCCGAATCACGAAAGGCCGAATCATGAAAGGCCGAATCACGAATGGCCGAATCACGAAAGGCCGAAATTTTTCGGAATGCCTAAATAACTACTCAATAAAAACCATGAATTGGCAAGTAGTTAACAAATAACTTTAATCAAACAAAAAACAAACTACTACTATTAAACAAACAAAACATGCTTTACGAACGCCTTTGTTTAGCGCTTTATAAAACCGCAACTGCGTCAACAAAATTTTTGCTGCTCATTTTGTGAGCATTAACACATTTCGAGTAGATTTTTTCGTCTATTTCTCAGCGCGAATTCGGAACATCCCCTTGAAGAATTCTAAGGATGTTCCTCTCTATCGTCTTTTGCTCCACCCGCAGCTCTGTGATGATCCTAGTCATTGACAGGTGATGGGAACCAACAATAGTTGTGTACATTACCTGCTTGTTTTTATTGAATAGTACCCCATCAATGGAAAGCATCGGTTTTCCTCTCTGCGACAACACAATTTTGACGACAGCTGCACTTTCTTCATCGTTGAAACCAGCAACATCGGATGAATCGCCGGATGCACTCATTTTTCACAGGACAACTACCAACTACCGTGCGGAAAGCAAACCGTGTTCAACAACAATGGACACAACTGTTGGCTTGTCTATGTGCGGTCAACAAAGATGACACGGCGGAATATTGAATGAAATATTTCGGCCGCTTTAGTGATAGTGTAATAAACTTGTGTTTACCTGGTTTTTATCTCATATTTCTTAATTATAAATACATCTTCATTATAAGGTGCGAGACGTATTTACCGTGTTAGTAGCAAATGTTTCCTAGATGATTCAGGGCGAGACGGCCGTAGGCCGCGAGTGTGCGCCGGTGACCCGCCGTCGGAAGCGCCGGCCACTGCGGGGGGGCAGCCCCCCTGCAGAAACCACTACTATTTAGGTGCATGTATTTTCCTAGGTTTACTGTCTATTAGGGATTATCCCTTAGTTAAGTCCGAACGAGCGGCAGCGAGTAAGGACAGCATGTACCCAACGTTTGCGCAGGTTGAAGGCTATGAATATTTTCGTTCAAATATGACATTCGGCCATTCGTTATTTCGGCCATTTGTGTTTCGGCCATTCGTGATTCGGCCATTTGTGTTTCGGCCATTCGTAGGTAATCCCAGAAGGCCGAATCACGAAAGGCCGAATCACGAATGGCCGAATTACGAAAGGCCGAATCACGAAAGGCCGAATCACGAATGGCCGAATCACAAAAGGCCGAAATTTTTCGAGATGCCTAAATAACTACTCAATAAAAAACCCGAATTAATCCACCTAGCCTTTCTACTGCCATAATAATCATTATTTAATTTCTCAGGAACGTCTATGTATAATTAACTTGACTATATTTTTAAATATCCGTTCCGTATTCCTCAAAATCCTTATTTGCCAGTAAAATTACCAACGTATTGCGTAGAATAATTAAATTTTCTTTCCTTAGGTGCGTAAATACTTGTAAAACCTTATTTAGTTTTATAATCGGTCGGCCTTAACTTTTGGGCTTCAGAGCCATATACGAAACTTGTTTTGAATTGACAATATGAAATATGTGTTCATAACAGATTTTTTAATAATTAATTAATACCATGCGTTCAAAAGTTAGCATCTTTGAAAAACAAGAGTTCAGAAAAATTATTATTATACTTCGCTTTTGAAGACAAAGGATATCGACAACAAAATGATTAATCTCAAAATTTTACTATTAGTTTGCTTGGCTTCAATTTTGCGATATATCTGAATTAGAAAAAATAACTGAATAGAGCATTAGATATGAAAAAGAGAAATTGAACTTTTTCTTAGCTGGCGCTCCTTCAGATAATTATTTTTGCATGAAAATCAAAACTTAAGCTTCTTTTGAATGTACTTTCATGAAAAGATAGTCATTACCTTGATCGCATCGTTTTTACAATGTTAGAGGGTTAGGAAAACAAGATGAGGTCGAAAAATAGTGCAAGCTGCGCCTTAAACATGCTTGAGAATAGGAAATATGATCGATATGATTTCCAGTGCTTGTCATTTTTGATTTATTTGTTGAAACATGATACATGACATAAGACATCTGTCCTTTAAAATGTCATTAACGAAAACAAATCTTACAAAATTACTACCGTGCAACGTTTACTTCCTATTTTTCATATAACATTTCTAAGCTCTAGTATCTATTGATTAAAAAGACCTACATGCTTAAATTAACTGCTTTTCTTCGCTGTTTGCTTTTCTTGTACAATTGTGAGTAACAGCAAGTGAACAAAATGACAATTGAAATCTGAAATCAAAGAAAAGAAAAAGCTTTTCGATTGAATCCCACTATTTAATATTTATTTGCAACAGATACGTAGTTCGCCTACGTCGTGCAGGCTTCATCAGTGTCTTATTTCAAAGCGTATACGTATCTGTCGCGTATACGTATCTGTCGCGTATACGTATAGTGAAATTTAGTCGGTAAAAGTTTTTTCTTTTCTTTAATTTCAAATTTCGTATTCCACTAAGAGGCTTCAAAAACTTTAGACAATTGATTCAGAAAAGTGAGAAACATCTTTTCTTGAATTTCAATGCAAATTTACAAATTGCACATTGTCATCCCAAGTAACAATTTGAGTTTTATTACACTCTTATGATAGCATTCAAGACCACAATTGGTCATGAAAACCACCATAAGAGTACAATCAAACTCACATTGTAGCTTGGGATCACATACACACATACATACATACATACATATATACATACATACATACATACATACATACATACATACATACATACATACATACATACATAAATACATACATACATACATACATACATACATACATACATACATACATACATACATGCATACATACATACATACATACATACATACATACATACACACATACAGCACACACATTAAATACAATCAACATTTGTTTTGATTTCACACGTTTTAACGGTTTAATATACGGTGCTTAAGTGTTAAAGTTTAAATAACTTTTGAATGAACCGTCCGATTTTAAATAACTCGGTTTCATTTGATAGATCTCAGCAGTTATTTTCAAATAATAATAAAATGTGTGATGTTTTTCATTGAATTAATGCTTATATGTTACAAAAATATGTTTTAAATACTATTTATTCACATTTCTATATGTAACTTTCAAACTACAAGCCCAATCGTCATGAAATTTGGAAGTTAAGGGTTTGCAAGGCTCCTCTTTCATATGCAATCAATTTTGTTCAAATCGGTTAAGGGACCTATGAGATAATGAAGTCCCATATTTTTCATATTTTTATACATAACTTTTGAACTAAAAGTCCGATCAGTATGAAATTCAATAGCGACCAATGGGACACCTAGACCTTTCATTTGACACTAAGAACATTAAAATCGGTCCAGCCATCTCCGAGAAAAGTGAGTGAGATTAAAAGCGTCACATACACACACACACACATACACACACACACACACACACACACACACACACACACACACACACACACACACACACACACACACACACACACACACACACACACACACACACACACACACACACACACACACACACACACACACACACACACACACACATACATACACACACACAGAAAATGCTCAGTTTTCGAAACTGAGTCGAATGGTATATGACATTCGGCCCGCAGGACCTTCTTTCCATTTTCGGTTTTCCAAGTGATTTCTATACCTTTATACTATATATTTATATAGTAGAAAGGCAAAACCATGAATTGGCAAGTAGTTAACAAATAACTTTAATCGAACAAAAAACAAACTACTACTATTAAACAAACAAAACATGCTTTACGAACGCCTTTGTTTAGTTAATAAAAGCGCAACTGCGTCAACAAAATTTTTGCTGCTCATTTTGTGAGCATTAACACATTTCGAGTAGATTTTTTCGTCTATTTCTCGGCGCGAATTCGCAACATCCCCCTGAAGAATTCTAAGGATGTTCCCCTCTATCGCCTTTTGCTCCACCCGCAGCTCTGTGATGATCCTGGTCATTGACAGGTGATTGGAACCAACAATGGTTGTCCATCGTTGGTGCCATGCTTCCAAGCTGTTTGTGGTCCGCGGTAGCTTGTCAATGACATGCTTAAAATTTGACCACAGAGTGGGGTGAAACAATAGCCTGTTGTTCCCGTTCCTCCCACTTATGTAAGTATCCCGAAAATATCTGAGGAAATTCTCCAATTCTTCAGGCATCGTTCCTTCCATCGCGTCGTACGCCTCCTGTACCCGATTTTGAGGCAGAAAAGACAAAGCCTAGAATTTTTATAACATTATAAAAACATCAAATAGTACTTTATCAATAAACCCGCAGCCGTTTTACCGCCATTAATATGTCTGTGTTGGTCAAGTAATGTTGTTTTAGTCCGCGTATACTGATTATATTTTGTGTGAAATGAAAAAAGCATAAGAAGCATTTAGTGATGTCCGAAATTTTCAATTATTCGATTACCGAACGGGGCCTTCCCCGTAATCTGCAATTGATGTAGGAAGCGGCACAATATGTGTCGATAACCCAACCAAACACGTCGCTATTCTTGAGAAGTGGATTTTGCGGTCTCCTTTTGTCCAGCGCCTCTATGGTTCAAAGGTACAAGTACCAGCGAACCACATGCCCTGGCGGGTGTTGTGAATTCGAATCCGGTTATAATCTCAGATTACAGCTTGGTTCGACTCATGCACCTACCAACATTGGACAAAAGGTAGGAGTCAAAATGACTACTTGTCAAGCATAGCTACCAATACCCCCCCCCCCTTCCTTTCCGCTCTTCCCCTCCTTCACCAAAAAATTTTCAATTCTTTCCCCTACCGTCCATTCATCAATTGTAGAACCTTTCAAAAAATATTAATATATATGTATGACCGCATTTCAAGGTCAAGACTAAAAACTTGAGATTAGTCTTTAAATGTTTTCTAGATGATTCAGGGCGAGACGGCCGTAGGCCGCGAGTGTGCGCCGGTGACCCGCCGTCGGAAGCGCCGGCCACTGCGGGGGGGGGGGGCAGCCCCCCCCGCAGAAACCACTACTATTTAGGTGCATGCATTTTCCTAGGTTTACTGTCTATTAGGGATTATCCCTTAGTTAAGTCCGAACGAGCGGCAGCGAGTAAGGACAGCATGTACCCAATGTTTGCGCAGGTTGAAGGCTATGAATATTTTCGGTCGAATATGACATTCGGCCATTCGTGTTTCGGCCATTAGTGATTCGGCCTTTTGTGATTCGGCCATTCGTGATTCGGCCATTTGATATATTATGCCATTCGTTATTTCGGCCATTTGTGTTTCGGCCATTCGTGATTCGGCCATTTGTGTTTCGGCCATTCGTAGGTAATCCGAAACTCGAGGTAGGCAGCGATACCGTAAGCTTCGGAAGGACGAAAAACTGCATGTGTTCTTCGAAAGAAGAGAATTTGCGGGACCTCGGAGCTACTTCTGCGGCCACAAGCGTTGTGGACACACACTGGGAGGATCCGATTCCCTGAACGGAGAGGTACGTAGGAGTAACTCGGAACTTAAGTTTTCTCGAGAACTCCTTAGTCATAAGGCAGTGCTGAGAGCAGGAATCCAGCAATGCTCTTGCCAGTAAAGTGTTTCCGAAGCGGTCTTTGACCTTAACGATGGCCGTCGATAACAGAATTTGATGTGGTCAAGACGTTTAAGGAAGTGCAACATAAGTCTGACTGGTACGACTATCGGTAGCATGACTATAACTGGTACTGGCTTGTGAGTCTGTATTGTGTGAGTTGGTTGTGTTTGCAAGTGCAGTGTCTGAATGAGTATGTGCTTGTTGGTTTGAGTGCTGCGGCTTGGACTGTGCTTGTCGTGTATTTGGGTTTGTAGTAGGAGGTTTCGTTTGCGAGGGTGGAACGGAAGATCTTACCGGCGCAGCATGCAGCATCGAATGGTGTTTTTGCCGGCAGTGGTGACGGACTCCTTTCTCGCAAGACCCAGCGTAATGACCAGGATAGAGGCAGTTTCTGCACAGCCTCGCTTTCATCACAGCCTCGTTTCGCTCCGATACTTTCATCCTCTGAAATTTCGTACACTGAAACGGTGAATGCCGCGGTTCTCCACAGAACGGGCATTTGTTAGCAACCTTGACAACGGAGTGGCAAACTGATGATTTAAACTGTCGGGTTTCAGCAGCGGACGTTTTCTGCGGAATCACGGACTGGAGAACTGAACACTGATTCCGAAGAAAGATGATCAAATCCTGGTATATTGGAACTTCTTTGCTGTTGTGTTTAACTTCCCAATGACGTTGTGTGGTTGCATCCAGCTTAGAGCACATCATATAAGCTAGAAGAATACTCCAGTTGGCAGTCTTTTCTCCCAGCTTGTCCAACATTTGCAAGTTTTTCTCGAACTCACTCACTAAATGATGTAATCCGTCGCATGTTTCCTTCCTGAGTGGTTCTAGCGAGAAGATTGCGTCTAAGTGTGACTTCACGATGAGTTTTTTATTTTCGTACCGTCCTTGAAGAGCCTTCCAGGCTACTTCATAATTAGCAGCAGAGAGTTCGATAGAATTTATTTCCTGAAGTGCCTCTCCTGTAAGCGACGACTTGAGATAAGTGAACTTGTCCATCGAGTTTAAGTTTGGATTTTGTTGAATCAAGCTCAGAAAGGTATCACGGAAAACTATCCACTCGCGAGTTTTTCCGCTGAACGAAGGTAAACGGATTTCGGGGAGCTTGACCTTGGTGAACGATGCCGTTTGTTCAGCTTGGACATGATTCGTACATGTGGCTTGATGGGGTTCAGGTATAGGACGTAACTTCAAAAGCTGGGATTTCACAGCACAGTATTTGTTTTCAAATTCGGCAAGCTGCTGTGTGTTTCTATCGTCACGGATCTTCGCCTCTTCTATGGATACCTTCGAGCTACCTTCAATACTACTGGGTCTATCACTCTCATCCAACATCAGCTCTATCGATTCACGAAGTGGGAAAAAGTCATTATAAGCATCCTCGAGCACCTGCAATCGCACTTCAGTTTCGCACTGATTACTCTCATGGTAATTTTTAATGAAAGCTTCCACAACAGCTATCCTTTTATAAATCATACGCTCACGCTTCAGCAGTGTTCGTAAATCGTCATTCAAACTCATTTTAATCACTGATAACGTCACTGAAGACCGAATTCAATAATGAACCACTAATTACTTTCACTGCAGCAACAGATGACCACTTAATTGACAGATCGACTCTACGTTCCACCTACGCGGCCTCACGGTACAGAAATTTGACTATGCAACCCAATTGACAGCAGCAGGGGAATCGACCAACAGAACAATCGACAGCAGCGGAACCCAGCAAATTACCAGACCAATCAAAGCGGACACATCTCATGCAACTTGCCAAAGAAAGACTCACATGCAATTTATAAGTTTTATTGACCAGTTTTCGAATAATCCGGTTGGCTACATGCAACAAGCCACCGGTAACATGCATAACTTCCCTGGAATCCGAAATGTAGACCGAACAATAGCTCCTACGAATGGCGGCGATGATCTTCCACGATGGCGCGGAACTGCGTGTCACAATGCGCTGAATTCCTGTTCACAATAGCGTTTTGTACTTCTGCAGGATGGCGTCCCAACGCGCACCGCGATGGCGTCGTAATATGCACTACGTTGACACTATTGTTCCGTTTAAACCACTCTGTTCATGCACTTTTTCAGAAGTTATTTGGTTCAATTTCTGATTGAACTACACTTTTTCTGTGCATGCACTGCACCTTTCACTTAGTCCGTGTCCGAATGTTCAATAACTCGCAATTAAGGCGAGTATTTGAATCACCACACAAAAGTCTTCTTCGAACAAGTGTCCGCGAATCGATCCTGTCTGGTACCGGATTATCCGGTTCGAAGGACCAGAAAATGATAGCGCAAAGGATCCGATTTGTTCGGACACTTGAGTAATGAGAACACTTTGGTTTCACTGAACTAAACTTCTTTAAACTAAATAAACTTTATTCTGCGATGCGAAAGCGAATATATATTTCGCGACGGTTTGGTTACAACTGACTGGTACCTCTATGTACTACATTCGGCTGGCCAGCGAGATCGAAATGATAGCGAATTGAGAGAACTCTACACAGCTGATAGCGATCTGTACTGATAAGAGATAGAACGAATAATGCATGTGATAAAAAGGGACCTAATTATCATCGATCGTGTGGATCGTGTTGGGGGTGTTCAATTAGTTTGATAGCTATCTAATATTCTCGCAAACACCTTACACTATCTTGGTGTAGTAAAGGAGGCCTGGGCATTAATCCTTCGAAAACAACCATTGTTCCTTTCACTGGGAAGAGAAAACTGAAGTTACAGTCTCTGCACCTTGGGAAAGAAGAAATTAAATGTAGCGTCTCCCTTAAATATCTGGGAGTAATCCTAGACGCTAAATTATCTTGGAACGCACACTTAGATTCAATAATCAGCAAGGCAAACACTGCCCTATGGGTATGTTCAAAAATGGTGGGAAAAACATGGGGCCTCAAACCAAAAATGGTGTTGTGGGTCTACACCGCCATTGTGAGACCTAGGATAGCTTATGCTTCGTTGGTATGGTGGCCAAAAACTTCAGAAACCACGGCTATTAAAAAGTTAAACAAACTTCAACGATTAGCATGCATGGCCATAACCGGAGCAATGAAAAGCACACCTTCGAAGGCTCTAGAAGCTATTCTCCACCTGCTACCTCTGAATCAACACGTTCAGTTAGAGGCTAAGAAAAGCGCCCTAACACTTAAACGATGGAAAACAATACTCGACGGGGATAAAATCGGACACTTGAGTATCCTGAAACTTCTACCTGTTGGCCCAGTTGCGGAAATGAACAGTGATTGGATGGAAGCTAGAACCAACTACGACATCCCATACACGGTGAACGAACCATCACGTTCGGTCTGGGACGAGGGGGGACCTAGCGTCCGCAGTGGTTCAATCAACTTCTATACCGACGGATCAAAGGTGGGAGTCAAAACGGGTGCTGGAGTGTACGGCCCCAGAACTAGAATATCTATAGCAATGGGAGATTGGCCAACAGTTTTCCAGGCTGAGATAGCAGCTATAATAGAAAGTGCAAACGTCTGTCTCAAAAGGAAATACAGACATGCCAATATCTGCATTTTCTCTGACAGTCAAGCGGCACTAAAAGCGCTTAAAGCTTTTAAGTGTTTCTCAAAACTTGTCTGGGATTGCATTTGTCTCTTACGGCAACTGAGCCAGGTAAACTCGGTAAACCTGTACTGGGTCCCTGGTCATTGCGGAATAGATGGAAATGAAGTCGCAGACGAACTAGCCGGATGTGGTTCTAACTCTAACTAATGGGAGAGCCGAATGATTATGGCCAATTGGATGGCTGTACAGTCGCTCAAACAATCAAAGAAATTTATAATACCTAGTATTAAGGTTACTCAGAAGCTGCTGAGTCTCAATAAGAGAGACCTCAGCACGTTTACCGGTCTGGTGACAGGACATTGCCCGAGTAAATATCATCTTCGGAATCTCGGTTTCGTGCAAGATGATATTTGTCGCCTGTGCAATACCGAGAGCGAAACCTCGGAACACTTACTCTGCAATTGTGGAGCACTAATAGGACGCAGACTGCAGTATCTCAAAAAGGCCCTACTAGAGCCTAGGGAGATCTGGTTTGCGTCGCCGATCAGGACTATAAGGTTTATAAACCAAGTCATCCCTGATTGGCACCTGTCTTGCTCCAGCTACCAGCCTACCACTTCTTCAATAAGTGATAGGTAAGCCTGAAGCGTACAGCAAAAGAAACAATGGGGCATACCACAATAGTTCAAAATAATGGACGCAGTGGTGAGAGTACCCGACAGAAGAAGAAGGAAAAAACAAGAATGGCAGAACCCTGCGAGGGTGAATGTGAAGGAGTGGACGTTATGACGGTCATTTCCGGATCGGGGTGTACAGACACAGCCTCCCTCCGAAGTAATACTTAACGGTAGTTTCGGGGGGGTTAAGGTCAGACGCCCGTGAGGTTTTTAGTGGGTTAGAGTCCCACACTGAGCCACGTGATGTAGCAATATATCATTAGTGTGCCTGGCAATGAGCGTTTCCTCACAAAAAAAAACATACATACATACATACATACATACATACATACATACATACATACATACATACATACATACATACATACACACATACATCCATACATACATCCATACATACGTACATACATACATACATACATACATACATACATGCATACATACATACATACATACATACATACATTCATACATATATTCATACATACATACATACATACATACATACATACATACATACATACATACATACATACATACATACATACATACATACATACATACATACATACATACATACATACATACATACATACATACATACATACATACATACATACATACATACATACATACATACATACATACATACATACATACATACATACATACATACATACATACATACATACATACATACATACATACATACATACATACATACATACATACATACATACATACATACATACATACATACATACATACATACATACATACATACATACATACATACATACATACATACATACATACATACATACATACATACATACATACATACATACATACATACATACATACATACATACATACATACATACATACATACATACATACATACATACATACATACATACATACATACATACATACATACATACATACATACATACACACACACACACATACACACATACATACAATATACTGGTTACTGGAATGCACGATTGGATTTGACGCTAAGAAGCCGGCTTCTGAGCCATTCTACTCTCTGAGTAAGGAAGGGTGATATCTCCCTGAAATGGCGGGTGGGTTAATGACTTGGTTGCCTCAGTCCCGGTAAAACCTTGGCAGGCCTTCGGGTACGTTCAAAACTCGTTTCCAAAGTGGTGCTTTGGTAGTACTAGAATCAGTTGAAACATTCCTGATTGCGCCGATCTGGCTCTGAACATGGTTTCCCATAAAGGACCATGTCAACCCTAGCATGGCCTCCCTGCTTGCATCGACAACCATGGGATCACATTCAGGCGACTATGTACAACGAGTGGAGATAGCGGCCTGAAGGGGGGACCCAACAATATGGAAAACAATCAAAACTATCAGAGAGGTGACGACAAAGGTGAGATGGACACGACTGACAGTGGTGCAAATGTGTTTGCTAAAAGCGGAAAATTATTACGATCGCCAGTGCTGGAACGTGCGGTGTCAACAATATTCAACAACTGCAGTGTTACTGCGGAGCAGCAAGAAGCGCACATAGACGGTCACGACTTTACCGATATGCTTTCACCGAAGTCTAGTAGAGGAGATGAGGAGGCTAGGAGATGATTTCAAAAAGACGAGGCTGGCACAGGCTATGCATAGGGTCACTAACCTCTACGAGTTCGTTAAAGCGAGAAGCAACGTCCACAATGAGATTAAGCAGCAAGTGATAAGTATTCAAACTGTACTGAATGCCGCCAAAACGGAGTACTTAGCGCTGAAGAACAGAGCCGCAACTGCTGAATTAGCGCAGTCAGATGGTAGAGGTCAGAGCACAGGTTACACCTCGGGCATTTCGTAACCTACGCACCGAGAAACGAAATCGTGACTCACCAGGGGACAAGGAATCCCCAGTGGACAAAAAACGTAAGGACGACCAGGAGAGAGATAACGAACAGGAAGACTTTGACGAACTCGAAAGCCCAGCAGAAGAGAACGAGTACAGCGACTGGCAGACCGTCGAAACGAGAAAAAAAAGAGATGGAGAAAAAAGCGAAAGAAAACGAGCGAAAGGAAAAGGAAAGGGAGAAGCGTCGTGAGAAAAAAGAGGCGATGCCCTAATCGTTGTTGCAACGGGTAAATTGGCATATGCCGACATCCTCCGGAAAGAGTACAGCCTTCAAAGAGCTCATTGAAAAGGCTCTCAGCGAAGAGGCGAACGTGAGAGCCTTGTTTCGGGAGTCAGTAGTCTTATGTAGAAACTTAGACGAGGTCACAACAGAAGAAGAACTAAGGAAGGTGATGATGGAAAAATGTGATCCTTCAGGGTGTACCAATGGCAATCCGATTAAAGGAAACCTATGGCCGCACGCAGACGGCAACGATACGACTCTCGGGATGGCAGCTGAAAGGGTTCTGAAGCTGGGTAAAGTGAAAGTGGGATGGTCTGTGTGCCCACTCAAAGCCATTCCTCGCACGAATAAAGAAACGGAGAGATGCTTCAAATGCATGGGCTTTGGCCACTTGGCGAGCAGCTGCGATGGACCTGATAGATCTAAGCTAGGCAGGAAATGCGGTCAAGAGGGACACTTTGCTCTGAATTGCAAAAACCCACCAAGGTGTTTGCACTGCAAACAGAAAAAAACCACGCGACGGGAGAGTTCAGATGCCCAGAGTTTAAGAAGGCGGCGGCGTGTCAGAAATGATAGAGGTAGTCCAAATCAACCTCAATCATTGCGACACTGCGCAGCAACTGTTGTGGCAGTCGACGACAGAAACAAAGTGCGATGTTGCAATTATTGCGGAGCCGTATCGTGTTCCTGCCGATAACGGTAACTGGGTGACGGACAAAGCAGCTACGGCTGCAATTCAAATAATGGGAAGATTCCCGATCCAGGAGGTGATTGACATATCGCATGAGGGGTTCGTGATTGCCAAAGTCAATGGAATCTATGTATGCGGTTGCTACGATCCACCAAGATGGACTATGAATCAGTTTCATTATATGCTAAATGGGCTAACTGAAGAGCTTATCGGACGAAGGCCGCATTGTTTGTAAACAAACCGTTTGTGAACGTTTTTTCGTGACTCTTGTATTTTTTGTAAATTTTACGTTGTATTTATATTACTTACCAGACAAATTTTATTCTATCATTTCGAGAACTAATTGTGACTAAAAGTGACACTGAAGTTTAAGCAAATCAATTCCGATAAGTGAACTATTTTTTATTTCCAAAGATGAAACCTCTATGCCATTCGTGTGCCACTGATATTAGTGATGAAAATCAGACAGTTGTGTGCCAAGGTTTTTGTAAATCTGTTTTTCACCTGAAATGTGCGCAACTAAATGTGGAACTGTGGGCGGAGGCGAAATCAAATCCCGCTATCTTCTGGATGTGTCCAGGATGCAGAAATCTTATGAGTGGTGTTCGCTTTCATGATGCTCTCGGCTCAACGAGCTACTTGGAGCCAGCACAATTCAATCCTTGAAGAGCTAAAGGCAGAAATAAAAAACAACGCGGAAAAGATAAACCAAATTTTAGTGAAGCATCCTCTAACTCCTGTCAATATAAACTCCTGGCCGAAAATAAACGACAGGCCCCAAAAGCGTCCGCGTATTCAAGTTGACACTTCCCCAGTTGAACCGATTGCATCTAAAATGCTGTGTGGTAGCAAAGACGCCGGTTCTAATTTGATCGTTCAACCATCGAACTCGAAATTTTGGCTGTTTTTGTCTCGTTTCTCTCCACACGCCACTGTGGAAGAGATTTCTAGACTGGTTCAGCAAAATCTAGAGACCGATGAGCCAATCGAAGTAGTAAAACTAGTGCGTAAAGGTGCGGATCTGAACCAACTAAATTTCGTTTCATTCAAAGTTGGGATTAATCCAGATCTGAAAGAAAAGGCGATGCAGCCAGAAAGCTGGGAAAAGGGAATTTATTTCCGTGAATTTGTTAACACTAAACGCAGTATCTTGAATTTTCGTGACTCCGGAACCGATGCCGCATACAACCGCATCCACTATACGGAAAGCTTCTCCACTCCATGCACTGGAAACTGACCGGGAAGATGAACAACAGCAACTGACGATAAATATACGACGAACTGAAATTAATATTGACACGAACATTATTGATACGGAAACGAACACAGCGCACAATATTCTTTCACCTTTCATTGACCAGCAGCGTGTCGCCTGCTCTGCGACAATTGTTCGACCAAGCATATCGCCTAGTCAACTATCGCGTATAAGAAATCCGGGCAAAAAAGAATCTGAAATTACAATCTACTATCAGAATATGAACAGTATAAAGGGAATTGAACGACAGAAGGACGTGTACATGTCGGCTCTAGCTTTAGATTATGACGTGTTCGCGTTTACGGAGACTTACCTCGATCAGTCGGTGGTTGACGAAATGTTATTTCCAGCTCATTTTTTGGTCTACAGATGTGACCGAAATCTATCCAATAGCGATAAACAGTCAGGTGGAGGGACGCTTATCACAGTCAACAGGCGCCTATCCAGTTCGGATCACATAACAGCTGAAAATAATGAGGCTTTGTGTGTAAAAATTAAACTAGCAGCAGAAGCACTGTTTTTGTGCTGTTGCTATATACCACCTACCTCTCGCATCCAGCGGTACAGTTCGTTCGTATCATTCGTTGATTCCATTGAGAGTCATCTACAGCCTGAAGATGATTTAATTGTAATCGGGGACTTCAACCTGCCAAATTTAAATTGGAATCAATATCAAGAAGATGAAAGTGACCATTTTTACTTACCCGAACAAATCAGCTCACAAAGCGAGATCACTATTGTTGATGGACTGTTGGCAGCCGGTCTAATGCAAATTTGTAATTTGCCGAATCAAAATAATACTTTCCTGGATCTTGTGTTTACAACAGATACATACATATGCAATCTGGCTATCACGAATCCGTTGATAAGGCACGAAATTCACCACAATGCAATGTTGTTGTTTGTCAAAACACTTGCATCTCGTGAGCACGCATCAGGGGTGTGCAGAACGCGCTTGAAATTCGAATTAATGAATATTGAAGCGGTTCAGTTGGAATTAGCAAGTACCGATTGAAACAGCATTTTTATTTCCCGACAATGCTTCGAGAATAATTTGGAATTATATCAAGGGCAAGCCACATCACAGCTACATTTTCTTCGCTCAATCGATGTATTTAATTATGATATGGATCATCAAGCGATAGTGCGTACTTGGATGGATGTTAACGTTATTTCGTTCTACAATAAGCTTTATAACATTTTCGTTAAACACACGCCGTCTTCTGTGTGCCGTCAACGTACAGATAAAAGGTATCCTGAGTGGTTTTCTGCCTCGTTGATTCGATTGATGAAGGACAAACGAAGGGCATTCAAATACATGCGTCGAGCTGGGACAGCGGAGAGTATTGCCGCTTATAAACAACTGTTGAGTTTGTTTAAGGCGGCACATAGGGAAGAACATCGTGCGTACATTGGAAAACTGCAGGAAAACTTAAAGAGTGAGCCTAAATGTTTCTGGAATTTTGTCAATAGCAGGAGGAAAAAACCTGTGGATCTAGTGAGTATGAAGTATAAGGAAAATTATTCAGTAGACGCCAACTCGTCTGCTGCATTATTCGCTAATTTTTTCCAAAGCGTGTATCGAAACACAGCGTTACCTGATCCCGATGTTGCTTCGGAAGATGATGAAATATTAGAAATTCCACGAGATACCATTAAAAAGTATATACTTGGCTTAGATAAAAACAAATCGGCAGGTGCTGATAACATTACGAATCGTGTGATAGCTGACCTTGTCCAAGAAATTGTGGAACCGTTGGACATTCTATTCAATTCTTCCCTTCGTACTGGCTATTTTCCATCTCTGTGGAAAGTTTCGCATTTAACACCGATATATAAGAAAGGTAATCGTTCAGACGTAGAAAATTATCGCGGAGTGGCAATTCAGTCGGCTATTCCTAAATTGTTCGAGGCAATCGTGTACGAAGGTCTATATGACAAAGTATGTGGGCAAATATCATCGATTCAGCATGGGTTTCTGAAGGGTAAATCAGTCGTAACGAACCTGTGTGAATTTCATACAACCGTGACAGATTACATATCAAGAGGATATCAAGTAGACTGTATTTACACGGATATGAGTAAAGCTTTTGATGCAGTAGGAATTCGTAGTGTACTCGATGCAGCTTGTGATTTCGGCATTAGAGGCTCACTGCTAAACTGGTTAAACTCCTATTTAACATGCAGAACGCAGTATGTGAAAATTCACGGCGAAGTTTCACAGCCGTTCACCGTAAACTCAGGTGTTCCACAAGGAAGCCATCTAGGTCCGTTACTCTTCGTACTAGTGATGAACAATCTTTCCACTTTCATCGTAGAAGCGAATATTCTGGTATACGCCGATGATGTCAAACTATTCTTACCAGTAAAGACCACCAAAGAATGTTTTGCCCTGCAACAAGATCTAGTTAACTTTGGCAGATTCTGTGCTGCCTGTGGGTTATCAGTAAATCCCAGGAAATGTTCTGTTTTGACGTTTACAAGAAGATCAGCGCCAATTGTATTTGATTATAGCTACGAAGAAACAGATATCCCGCGAGTGACAGTGATACGAGACTTAGGAGTTATATTTGACGAAAAGCTCTCGTTCAACTGTCATATAAATAATTTGGTTAAAGAATGTTTGCAGATGTTTGCACTAGTGCGCCGATTTGGACGCGAACTTACCGATCCGCATGCTTTGCTAGCTATATTTATCGGCTTAGTCCGATCCAAGCTGGATTTTGCGAGTACCGTCTGGAGGCCGCAGTACTCTTATCAAATAAACCGTTTGGAAGGCATTCAGAAAAAATTTGTGAGATTTGCCCTAAGGAACTTAGTACGGAACAACGACCCCCTCCCTCCATATGAGCAACTGTGTATGCTTGTCGATCTGGATACCGTGACCGCCAGACATAAAATAACGGATGTTGTCTTCTTTGTGAATGTATTGTCTGGTCGAGTAAGAAGCCAAGTGTTAAGGGACAAATTAAGTTTAAATAGGAGTCCCGCTGTACTTCGTCGACGCAGAACATTCGAGCCTCCTCTTCGAAGCAGAAACTATACGCAGCATGAAGCGACATGCAGGTTCATGCACGAGTTTAACGGACTTCGAGAGATTATAACTTTGGATATGACACCGAATATGTTAAGACGAAGACTAAGTTTGTACTACAGAGGTCAATTATATAGTGTTTAGATTTTATGTATTTATAATTATTTAAGTCAATGTTTAATTTTTAACTAATTCAATTATTGCTTAAGGGCAAAACGCCTACAAAAGCCAGAACAAATACAAATACAAATACAGAAGGCCGATCATCATCGGAGGAGACTTCAATGCCTGGGCAGCGGAATGGGGAAGTAGATGTATAAAAGCAAGAGGGTACAGTCTGCTAGAAGCTCTAACGAAGCTAGAAGTTACACAGTGTAACGTAGGTAACACTAGCACATTTAGAAGGAATGGCCGTGAATCCATTGTCAATGTTACTTTCTGCAGCCCGCCGGTAGCAGTAAGCATGAACTGGAGAGTCAGTGAGGACTTCACGTACAGCGACCACCAGGCGATTCGATATACCATTGGGTGCAAGAATCCCGTGGTACCACAAAGAATTAGTAGGGATTGCGGACGGAAGTAGAAAACGAAAATGTTTGACAGAGAACTTTTTGTCGAGGCTCTACGTGTCGATAGTGACTCCCTGGACCTGACAGCGGATGAACTGATAGAAACGCTCGCAAAGGCATGCGATGTAACAATGCCTAGAAAACGGGAGCCTAGAAGCATACGAACCCCTGCTTACTGGTGGAAGGACGCACTCAGGGAACTTCGTGCTGAATGCCTTAGGACCAGAAGAAGCTTTCAACGGGCAAAGAACACCTCTGAGAGAGAAACACGGAGAATAGTGCACCGGGTGGCCAAGGCAACACTGAAACGGGCAATAATTCAAAGCAAATCTAACTGCTTTAAGGAACTTTGTCGAGATGCCGATGCTAACCCCTGGGGTGACGCATATCGAGTTGCAATGGCAAGGAGAGGCTAAAGATCATCATTGAAGCACTTTTCCCGGAGCACGATACAACGATCTGGCCACCTTGTCCATACGGTGAAGTTGAGGAGATTGACGCCGATGAAAGACGAGTCTCCAGCGAGGAACTCGTAGCTGCCGCGAAATGTATGAAAGTTAGGAAAACGCCTGGCCCAGATGGAATCCCCAATGTAGCGCTGAAAGCGGCACTGCAGGCGTTTCCAGACATGTTTAGATCGGTTTTATAAAAATGTTTGCAGGAAGGCTGCTTTCCAGATCCATGGAAGACACAGAGGTTAGTACTCCTACCGAAACCAGGAAAGTCCCCGGGAGATCCAGGTGCCTACAGACCCATCTGTCTGCTGGACACACTCGGTAAACTCTTGGAGAGAATTATTCTCAACCGACTTACAAAATACACGGAGAGCGAACATGGACTGTTAGAGAGGCAATTCGGATTCAGGAAAGGAAAGTGTATGGTAGACGCCATACGTACAGTGATCGTAAAAGCTGAGAAGGCAATTAAGCAGAAAAGAAGAGGAAATCGATGCTGCGCCGTAATCACGATTGTCGTTAAGAACGCTTTCAACAGCGTCAGTTGACAAGCTATCGCTGCAGTGCTGTACGCAATGAGGGTCTCTGCCTATCTGTGTAGGATCCTCAATAACTATTTCCAGAACCGCTTTCTGGTTTATGAAACGAACATCGGCCAGAAGGCGTTCAGGGTTACCACAAGGGGTTCCACAAGACTCACTTCTCGGTCCATCGCTCTGGAATGCTATGTACAACGGCGTTCTAACACTGAAACTGCCTAGAGGTCTGGAAATCGTCGGCTTCGCGGACGATATCGTAACGACGGTAATGGGCGAAACTTTGGAGGAGGTTGAAATGCTGGCATCCCAGACAATAGACGCGATAGAAACCTGGATGAAAGGAGTAAAGTTGCAAATAGCCCACCACAAAACAGAGGTACTATTAGTTAACTGTAGAGCGGTGCAATGGTTGGAAGTCAACGTTGGTTGAGCACACTATAACCTCTAAGCGTGTGCTGAAATACTTGGGTGTGATGGCTGACGATCGGTTGAACTTCAACAGCCACGTCGACTATGCCTGCAACAAGGCGGCCAACACGATTTCCAGAATCATGCCGAATAGTGCTGGTCCAAGCAGCAGCAAAAGGCGTCTTCAGGCTAGCGTATCCTGCTCAATCCTGAGATTCGCGGGCCCAGCATGGAACGCAGCACTGGAAACCCATCGGAATAGGACAAAGCTGAACCGTACCTTTCGGTTGATAGCCATACGAGGTGCTACTGCCTACCAAACCATCTCGTCGGAAGCAGCTTGTGTTATCGCCGGAATTATCCCTATTTGCATTACGCTGGCCGAAGACAGTGAATGTTACAGGCGGAAAAGTACTAGAGGAATACGTAAACGGATGAGAGCGGAGTCGATAGCCAAGTGGCAACAAGAGTGGAATACTGCTACGAATGGAAGATGGACGCACAGGCTGATACCGAACCTGGTCAGTTGGGTTAACAGGAAGCACGGAGAAGTGAACTACCTGACGCAATTTCTTTCAGGGCACGGTTGCTTCAGGCAGTATCTGCATCGGTTCGGACATGCAAGGTCCCCCCTATTTCCCGAGTGTGATAATGAGGAGGAAACACCAGAGCATGTAGTTTTCGTCTGCCCAAGATTTGAGTCTGCGCGACGCGAGCTGCCATCTCTTAACGTAGATAATATTGTCAGGGAAATGTGTAGAGATGAGAACATATGGAATATTGCCAACAGGGTGATAACACACATCTTGTCCGATCTGCAGCGAACATGAAGAGCTGAACAGCGTTTCAGCGGCACCAACTAGCGTCAGAAATCCAGTAGTGCTAACATCCAGTCGGGACGGATAATGACGACGATGCAGCCAATCGAACAAACGTCCTTGGGCCGCCTATGACATCTTAATCCAAAGCAACGCGATTCTGGGCGCGGTAAAACCCTTGACCGGACTCATATGTGTGGGGACGGCCTTCGTACCCTAAATAATCCCGGTACCCATTTTGTACAAATGTTCATAACTGGCGGAGATCCCTGCGAGGGTGGCTGTGACGGAGTGCGCGTCGTGATGGAGGGTACTTACCAATCAGTACACGTCTCGAAGGGAGCAAAGCACCACGAGGGTGGCCGTGACGGGGTGCATGTTATGAAAGTAGGCACTTTCCAATCGGTACACGTCTCGATGGGAGAAAGCATCCATCATTAATGTGAAATCCTGTGAGGGTGGCTGTGACGGAGTGCGAGTTAATGGTGAAGAGCACTTCCCAATTAGTACACGTCTCGACGGGTAGCAATACCCCGCGAGGGTGGCCGTAGCAGGAGCACCGTTATTGGAGCAGTGCATAAGCACAGTCTCTCCCCGAAGTAGTCGCCTTGTAGCGGTCCCGGAGGGATTTCGGGCCAGAAGCAGTGAGGTTTTTAGTGGGTTAGAGTCCCACACCGTGCCACATGATGATTACCATCATTAGTGTGCCAGGCATCGAGCGTTTCCTCAATTAAAAAGAAAAAAGAAACAAAAAACCCGATTTAATCCACCTAGTGGTGAAAGGAACCTTTGTTATACGGTCTTACTTGCTATTTGAGATAGAAATCGAAATCGTCTTCGGAACATAATTCATCTATTGGTTATCGTTGCGTAGTGCGTTGGTTTACATAAAAATTTTGAAAATTGAATAAGTTTACAAAATTTTAACAAAATAGGAACACTTTTAAATTTTGATAGATCCTTTTTTCATGAAATTGCTGAGTAAGGATAAATAAGTTGTTATTAACCTGAGTAAGTGCAAATAAAAGTAAGTTGTAAGAGGAAATCTCATTCTTTAACATATACATTGTCTAGTAAAGGTCTAGTTTATAGGTTTTTGAGCTATGCATAGTTTCCTGTGATGCCATTCTATTTGAATCACATCAATAGAGTTTTCTTGAATAATTTTCATCAATTTTTATTAACCTTCGGTTACTTTCTCTGTTGTATTTTATACAACACGAGTAGGTTTTTCAACGCCATATTGTTATAAAGTTACAAAACGTTGTTTAACTAACGTATATTCTTCAACAAACTTATTGTGCGCAAAATGTCATAATTATTCAATGCATTAATAATTTGAATTGTTGGGAAACTGTATGCAGCAAAACTATCAGCAAATGTAAAATGTTTGAAATGTATCCGTCTGCTGGAAGTCGGGTAATTCGGAGTCAAAGTTAGGGTAATCAAAGTTCTACAGTTCCTAAACAAGCAAACATACAGGTATACTATTTTCAGCAAAGTTGTATATTTTTACTATTTGTACAATTTTGTAGTACATGAAAAAGTCATACAACAATTACAAAAAGAGCAAAAATAGAAAAACTGATTTTACAAATCCATATACAATAAATAAGATTTTTCTATCTTCGCTGCAGAGATAGAAGGTTACTGTCTTTAGCAAAATATCTTATAATAATATGCTCTATAACTTTGCAGAACACATCAACACTGACACATTGACACTGAAGAAAAATATTTTATTTATTTCACTTTTAGGGGGATTAATCAACATTTGGATTCCACCAAACGATAGAGCTTTCAATTTCAAGAAACTCTTCCAAAGGTTCGATAAACCTAAAACCAAGTTTTCTCAGCCAAAACTCTAGTAGTCTACAAAAGTTGGCGCGAGTGTTCGAGGGTTAATATCTTTTGACCGGTAAAACCAATTCTTATGAAATTTTGCATGTATATTTGTAGTGTCAAAACCTCTCGTTTGATATAAAAATAATTGAAATTAGGTAAATTATCTTGGTTAAAATCAGTATAAATTATTGTTAATTTTGGTATGGTGTATACGATTACTCATAACTTTCAAATTAAACGTCCAATCAAAAAATCATTCAATAGTGATCAATTAGGATATATTATCTTTCAAATGAGACTAATAGCGCATAAATCGGTTTGGCCATCTCTAAGAAACAGGCGATAATTATTACCTTGTCAAAACAGGTTTTTGAGCATAACTTTTAAACTACTTGTTTGTTTTCAATTAAAAATTCCTGAACAATTTAGCTTCATTTAGGTCATGTAGTTCCGGAGAAACCCGTGTCACGTATTTTTCATTACATACACACACACGCGCGCGCATACACACACACACACACACACACACACACACACACACACACACACACACACACACACACACACACACACACACACACACACACACACACACACACACACACACACACACACACACACACACACACACACACACACACACACACACACACACACACACACACACACACACACACACACACACACACACACACACACACACAAACACACACACACACACAGACATTGCTGCAATTTTTAAACCTTTGTTATAGTATAACAAAGGTAAAAACACGTACATACATACATACATACATACATACATACATACATACATACATACATACATACATACATGCATACATACATACATACATACATACATACATACATGCATACAAACACACATACATTGAATACAATCGACATTTGGTTGATATATTTTGATTTTACACGATTGTACGGTTATACGATGGTTAAGTGTTAAAGTTTGAATAACTTTTGAATGAATCGTCAGATTTTCAATAACTCGGTTTCGTTTAAAAGATCTCAACAGTAATTTTCAAATGATAGGGCGTTTCTCATTGAATTAATGCGTATATGTTACGGAATGTATGCTTATCCACTGTGAAACTATATTTTTTGGGATGGTTTTTCGGCTTTGCAGTCGTTTGATAGCAGCTTAAACAACGTTTTGCTTCTAATAATCCAATGTTTCGGTGATTTTATTTCATCTTTATCAAAAAATTTAAAAAAATTTGACAATTTGAGCTAATTTACATTTTTGGAGAACGTTGATTTGACTTACAGAGGCTGCGTTTTGTTGTCATATGTAATATCTGTAGAGCCCACAGCACAGTAATGACTATGCAATGTGCCTAAATTTTTCTGCGTTAGTTTATTTGTTTAATTGCTTACTGCATTTAACTAAATGTTAGTTAGTTGTGAAAACCTGAATTAATCCACCTAGCGGCGTGACCTGGCCTTTCTACTAGATCATTTTTTTATTTCTTAGTATCTGGAATATGTATCTATAATTCAGTCATATTTTGAAACTTCAATTTACTGCGAGCAACTATTGCATTTTCCTTACTAGATTCCAGAATGAATATATGTAGTATAAAATCAAAAATCCAAAAACCAAGCTGGAATGAAAGGGATACTGCAAAAGTAGCGCCACAAACATTTCCGATTGCGGGTAACAGTTAGAGAAGAAAATTACGATTGAAATGTTTTTGAGCACTTCCTGCTTAAAACAACGGTAAAAGAGCCATTTTTGTTTCGACTATTTTTAATTGAAACGAAATTTTGCTGTTGTGTTGGATACCACGTTAGGATTCATTTTCCATGAAAATTAATTTTTTCGTCAAGCGTAACTGTTCAAAAGGGCGTATTTAGAAAAGAGGGTAATATTTATAAACAAAACAGATCTCAAAAACTACCTATTTGTTCAACATGACGACAATGAAAAAGTTGCCGGAAATTAAGTGCATGTTCAATAAAAAATAACATTGACAGAAAAAACCTCAAGATTTAATGAAAAATCATGATAAAGATAATAAAATGTGAATTATCTCAAAACATGTCTCCTCAGATTTTTCTCATTTTTTTAAGATAGCCTAAATTATGCTGTAAAATTTGGCGAAGTGATCCATGGACACTCCTTCGAATTTAAAAAAAATCTTTAAAATTTGACAAATTTTTCGAAAATACCCAAATTTTACTTTCAATAAAACTCAAACAAAATTAAATTCGACGTACAATTGTGAACAAAATATGTCATAAACTTTTGACGTAGGACTACGTCTTACGGCAAGTTTTGAGATAGAGTGTCATTCCAAAAAATCGAAAAATGCGAGCGTCACGAAAAATGAAAGGTTTTGAGCGCTAATAGCTCAGCGGTTTTCCGATAGATTTTCAATATTCTTACACCAATCGATCGGAAAATCCTCTAAGAATTGACCCAAATGAAGAAAAGTATGGATTCTTGATGATGAACTATTGAAAAATTGAAAATAATGAACCTATGTTTTACCAGAATTCTCGCTTCGTGATTGGTTGGAAGATTCTTAACGATGATCTAAACCTATACCAATTTGATATCTGTGCTTGGGAAGTAAGCCAAAACAAGTGACAAAGTTTCCTCATTTTAACAAGATTTCTTAACAACGCGATTAAACCTAGACCATTTTGATGTCCTTGCTTGGGAAGTACGCCAGAAAGAGTGACAAAGCCCCCTCGTACCAACAGATTTCTTACGAACGCGATCAAACCTAGTCCAATTTGATGTCTGTGTTAGGGAAGTGTGCCAGAAAAAATGACACAAGTTCGTTGTCTCAACAAATCGCAAATTCTTTACTGCGAGACGATTAAACCTAGGCGAATTTGATATCTGTGTTGGAAAAATATGCTACAGCTGTAGTGTTCGGTTATAATATGACTTTGTATGAATACGCATGCTTGTCGTTTCATTAGTGTGGTGAAAAGATGTGCTGTTGATAAAATAGGATTGAATTGGTAATAAAAACAATCTTCAATTTCAGTAAGGTAGCAGGAAAGCAATAGTTTGTGTCCTTGAATTTGTTAAATTGTTTTCAAATGCACATAGAAATAACTCTGAAATCTTTTGAGAATCGAACGTATGCAATGTTACTACTTTGATAAATGTTACATACAACATAGTATGTATATATGTTGCATATAGCATGTATACATGAAGAATCGAATGATTACATGCATGAATACATGCTACTATCACTACAAAGAGACTTACGTAGTCCTGCATCACCTATATATGCGGTTGTGTCTTGTACACAACCCCTCTGATTTTTTTTTCTCAGGCCTAGCCGTTCTCAAGTTATTGTTAATTCAAGTTAATGTTAAAATCTAAAAATTATGTCCTAGACCTAGGGTTCTACACGAGGTAACCGAAAACCATGTAACCGACCTTTACAAATTTAAAGCAAATTTTATCAGACTATTCGTTTTAGGTCAAAAAGCAAAAACTCAAAATTGGAACCGGTTGGTCCTCCCCACGGTTGATGGGAGCACCTCCTTTTTACAGAAAAGAAGTTTTTGTAAAACTTTTTTATTTTCTTTTGCATGTATCTCCGGAAATATTTGGTTTAAGAAAAAATCATGCTATCGGCAATCCCTTCTCGCCCACTGCAGCTGACTTAGTGATGGAAACATTGCTAAAAGAAGTGGTCGAACGATTGAGTTTTCCGCTTCCACTTTTGAAAAAATATGTTGACGACTTGATCCTGGCGGTGCCTGAAGACAAAATTGACGAAGTTCTAGAGGTATTTAACAGCTATGAAAACCATCTACAATTTACCTGTGAAAAAGAAAAAGATGGTAGACTTCCATACCTTGACATGGTGCTTGTTCGTCAAGCAGACCAGTCAATAAAGACGGAATGGTATTGTAAACCTATGGCCTCAGGGAGATTTTTAGATTATTTCTCTTGCCACCCATTACACATGAAAATGAACGTAGTCGCTAACTTCATAAGAAGGGTGCGCAAACTGAGCAGAAATTTGTCTTCCGATGAGATTAAAGATGTCATAAAAAACACCTAATGGTAAACCACTACCCATTATCACTGGGTAACAGACTGCAGAATAGAGCGGAAAGGAGCATACGAGAGCATCCAGTAGAAACAGCCCAAACAACATACAAACCGACGCCTTATATCGATCTGTTGACAACACGCATAAAAAAATCGTTACGTGTAGATTTTCCAAATGTCACTATAGCCACACGCAACGAACATACCATCAACTGCCTGTTCACAAGCACGAAAGATCGTATAGCACCGTTAGATCGGAATGTTATATACAGAATCCCGTGTGCTGAATGCGATTCGTGCTATGTTGGCCTTACTACACAGTATCTGAAAACGAGAATGAGCAACCATCGATCTAATATTAAAAAGTTGGATGAGCTTAAAACCAACATGCATGTTAACAGCTCATCCACCACTGCCAAACTGGACGCCTGAAAGAGAAAACTGCGCTACTCCAACACAGCATCAAACACGATCACTCGTTCGCACTGGATAAGGTTCATATCCTGGATGAACATCGACGAACGGCAGCGCTAAATGTGCTGGAAATGTGCCACATTATCACGACCGATCATACGGTAAACAAACGTAGTGATGTTGAAAACTTAAGCTCAACGTATGCAGCAGTGTCACAAAGTGTAAAGCAGAGTAAGAGTAAAAACAAAACATCGGGAAATGTCAGATGATTGATGACAGCGAAAGTGACAGCTACTAGTAGACATAACTGAGCACAACGAAAACTTGCACACAATAAAATTGTGCTCAAACTTGCATGTAAACTCTTTTATTACAGCAATCCTTTTGTTTTTTCGTTAGTTTTTTCAAAAAGTGCTACGAGTTCGAAGTTTTAGTTTTGAAGTGAGTTTGAAAATTATATTGTAATAGTTTAATGCTTGTAAAATTTGTTCCTAGTTGCTAATATTGTTTTTCTTTTAAATATTGTTAGGCTAATGTGTACATGCGATGATATAGTGACCGTGCAATGATGAACCACTTGACAAAGAAATGGTCCATTCTCGGTAAAAAAGTTTATATTAATTTTGTAAGAACAAATTGAAAAATGTTTTGATTATTTTGATTATTTTAGAGCCTTGATAAAGAATACATATTATTCGAAACGTTGGTAGAAGGAAAAACACCGTTTTTCTGCTTATTTACTACGACTGCGAAGCCGAAAAAGTTTCCATTAAGTAAATCACCAGTCGGTAAAAGATTGTAGTGAAAAAATCATCTTCACATTTCCAAAGAAAATTGAACAAAAAATCCAAAAAAATAATTTTTTTTAACGGCAGTGCTACCAAATATGTACTTTTCAATTCGATTTGAAAACAAAATTACTTTTCGATAGCTTTTCACCAAATTTTAGAGTATAATTTAGGCTATCTTTAAAAAAAATATGAGACAAATCTGAGAGAATATGTTTTGAGATAATTCTTATTTTATGATTTAAAGTTTTTCTCTTTCAGTGAATTTTTTTATTGAAAATACACTAGTTTTTTCTTTTGAACAAATAAGTAGGTTTTGAGATATGAATTTTCAAAAACATAATAACTTCATTTCTAAATACGTCCGTTTGAAAAATTACACTTGACGAAAAAAAATAAGTTTCATAGAAAATGCATCCTTGCGTGGTATCCAACATATCAGCAAAATTTTATTTCAATCGAAAATAGTCGAATCAAACCGTTTTGTTAGTTGAGCTGGAATTGCTCTCCATCACTTTTCCTGTATTTCAATGCAAATTACAAAACTGCAAATTGTACACATATACATCATACATACACACATACATATACGCACATACATACATATATTGCGAAATTTCAGGGAGAGAGGGACACCTAGACCTTAGACTTCTGGTCTACCAGGTGTCTGAACGGCCCGTTGGGACCCATTGGAGCCGATGCCAGTAAGGTTTCAACTTCGGTAAACTGGCGGCTATGTTATTGGACATGATTCGGACACGATATACAACACGACTTAGGGCTGGCATTTGCGACGAGCTCCCCTAGTAAAGTCACGTGGTAGCGACTTGAAACGGCGAGATGGCAAACGGTGCATGTGTCTCCGTCCCGTAAAACCTGGCAGGCCTTCAAGTACGTTCCAAATCTATCGAGCGGCGACCACCGGGCGGGAGTAGGTTCAGATGCTTTTTCCTGATTTACGCCGATCTGGCTCTGAGGTGCAGTTGCCCATAAGGCGCTGCCTCAACGCTCGCATGGTTCTCCCTGTTCCATAGATCGCCATGGGATCATTAAAGCGACTACTTCAAATGGGTTTGGATAGCGGCTTGAAGGGGGACACTTTAGAATCAAAATGAGTCTTTTAAACAAATTTACAGCAAGTGCAGATACGGTGGAAAACCCGTTCGCGATGGAAGGCATCTAGCGTTCTCCACCAAGGGTGGAGAAGGATGCAACCTAAAGTGCTAGTGTGGGTGGCAAGGGCAGCGGTACGCCTGCCACGCCAGACACAGCGATGAACGGCCCATCGCTAATCAAGGCGATGGGAAAGAATAGGGAGGAACTACCCAAAGTGGTAGCCGGTAGCCGCGTCACAGCAGCTCGATATAATCATCGAGTTCACGTCAGGTCGCGGCAATTTCTCCAAGGACTTGAAGCAGAGCTTGCTCATGCTTCGGAGAACCTTGTGTGCAGCGACCAAAGTACACAATGACCTCGTGGCGCGTGCAGGAAAGGTGAAGACCGTGAAGGCGTTGAAGTCAGTACAAACGGATGCCTGCTCGTTTACGGCGTGTCGCAACGTGGCCCTGGAAGCCACGGAGCGAGCTACCAACAGCGGCATCTGCCAAGCGTCTGAGACAGTCCCCGGGGGATGGCACCCCTGGTGGACCAAAAAACACATGATCGGTAAAAGCCCTCAGGCTAGCGAGTTGGTGGAGCCAACAGACCAAGCAGCGGGAAACACCAAGACGGATGGCCCGTGGGTCGAGGTCAAGGCCAAGAGGAGGAAAAGAGGAAGCTCCACCAAAAAGAAAGCTTCACCTAAACCGACAGGGAAGCGAGCGAAGAAGGGCGACGCTCTTATCCTGAAAACCGACGGATCGAAATACTCGGAGGTTCTGAAGGCCATGGGAGGAGATGCCCTACTCAAGGATCTGGGCGCGGACGTGCGAAGCATCCGCCGGTCACAAACGGGAGAAATGATCCTTGAGTTGAAGAAGGATGTCACCAAGAAGAGTTCCGCATACAAGTCGATAGCGGAAGGAGTGCTCGGGAGGGAGTGCAGATACGTGCTCTCACACCAGAAATGACTCTCCAGCTTAAAAACCTGAATGAGATCACCGATGTGTGTGAGGTCGTACAGGCCCTCAAAGAGCAAAGTGGAGTGGTGGTCGCAACCGAGGCGGTTCGCCTGCGTAAGGGTCCTGTCGGGACCCAGGTAGCCACCATACGACTTCCGCTGGCGAACGAAAACGAAGCCCTGAAAGCTGCTAGGCTAAAAGTGTTTTTGCCCACTAAGCGTGCTGAAGCAATCGGAGGCTTGCTTCCGATGCTTCGAACACGGGCATAAGGCCTGGAACTGCAAGGGGCCAGATACGAGCCAATTGTGCAGGAGATGTAGCAGTGCTGGCCATAAAGCAAGGGACTGCGCGGACCCTTCCCAGTGCTTGATCTGTACCGGTAAACGGGACGCAAAGCACGTAACGGGAGGTCCAAGGTGCCCGGCTGGTGTGCCGGCGACCAAAACACGATCATAGTGCAAGTGACACAACTTAACCTGAACCACTGCAGCACGGCTCAGCAGCTGTTACACCAAGCAGTTTCCGAGTCAGCAACGGACATTGCCGTCATCTCGGACCCATATCGCGTCCCTGCCGGAAACGGCAACTGGGTCTCGGATGGGTCCGGGACGGCGGCTATATGGACGACAAGCAGGTTCCCGGTTCAAGAGGTTATGTTAACCGCAGACGAGGGATTTGCGGTTGCCAAAGTGGGTGGAGTGTTCTACTGCAGCTGCTATGCTCCGCCGAGATGGTCTATCGAGCAGTTTACGCGGATGGTAGACCGAGCACAACTGATGCTGACTGGTCTAAGGCCGGTGATTGTGGCGGGAGACTTTAACGCTTGGGCGGTAGAGTGAGGAAATCGTCGCACGAACCATAGGGGTCGGATTCTGCTTGAAGCTCTGGCAAAGCTCAACGTAGATTTGGCCAACGTCGGCACCATAAGTACCTTCAGTAGGAACGGTGCGGAGTCTATCATCGACGTGACATTAGGCAGTCCTGCTCTGATAGGAGACTGGAGGGTAGACAATGGCTACACTCACAGTGACCATCAGGCAGTCCGCTATGGTGTCGGTCAGATAACGAGGTGGCAGGTGGCAAGTAGTGCCAACACTCCAACCACCCGTGGATGGAACACATCATACTTCGATCCCGAAGTATTTGTGGAAGCGATCCGGAGAGAGTGCGGTGATCGCGGAATGCCCGATCCGAACGCTGATCATTTGGTTGAGGTACTGTCGCAATCGTGTGACGCTACCATGCCTAGGAAAGGTCGACCCAGGTATGGCAGGTCACCGGCTTATTGGTGGACAGATGAAATTGCGGAACTCCGCGGAGCGTGCTTTCGTGCGAGGAGAACTATGCAAAGAGCTCGTTCGGACGAAGGCAGGGTTGAATGTCGAGTAGCACGTGTTGCTGCACGCGTAGCGCTTAAGAGTGGCATAAAAGCTAGTAAACGAGCCTGCTTTGAAAGGTTATGTGCTAGTGCCAATGCGAACCCGTTGGGTGATGCCTACAGGGTCGTAATGGCAAAGACTAAGGGCGTGATGGCGCCCGCAGAGCAATCGCCAGAGATGCTGGAGCGGATCATCGAGGTCCTCTTTCCGGGCCACGTGCCAAGGCCCTGGCTCCAGGCCGCTGAGTCGTCCCACGGCCGACGTTCCAGTATCTCAGACCATAGCGTAGGATGGTCGGCCTCCCAGCCGAACATCCAAAGTAACGTGGGCGACGGCGGTTTGGAGGTCGGGGAGGAAGTGACGGTTACGAACGAGAAACTCATCGAGATCGCTAAATCCCTAAAGGTGAGCAAGGCACCGGGGCCAGACGGTATCCCGAATATGGCCATTAAAGCGGCTATTCTAGAGGCTCCCGAATTATTCGGGGCAGTAATGAGTAGATGCCTGGAAGATGGCCACTTCCCGGACAGATGGAAGCGACAGAACCTGGTCCTATTGCCGAAGCCGGGAAAACCTCCGGGTGTCCTCTCGTCACATAAGCCGATCTGTCTGCTCGATACTGCCGGCAAGGTACTGGAGAGGGTTATCCTTAACAGACTCGTACAGTACACTGAGAGTACAAACGGTCTGTCAAGGAACCAATTCGGCTCCCGAAAAGGCAAATCTACGGTGGATGCCATCTTGTCTGTCACTAAGACAGCCGAGGTGGCAATCCAGCCCAAGAGGACAGGTATCCGTTATTGCGCAGTTGTCACGCTCGACGTGAGAAATGCGTTTAATAGCGCTAGCTGGGACTCCATAGCCAACTCACTTCGGAACGTCCAAGTGCCTGTGTCGCTGTTCAGAATTTTGGAAAATTATTTCCAGAATCGTGTGCTATGCTACAATACGGAGGAGGGTCAGAAGTGCGTTCCAATAATCGCAGGGGTTCCGCAAGGTTCCATACTGGGCCCGGTGTTGTGGAACGTCATGTATGACGAGGTGTTGAAGCTAAAGTTCCCAGTAGGAGTGGTGATTATTGGCTTTGCGGACGATATCACCTTGGAAGTCTACGGTGAATCTATCAGAGAGGTTGAATTGACGGCTGCCCACGCTATAAGCATTGTTGAAGATTGGATGCGATCCAGGAAACTGGATCTAGCGCATCATAAAACGGAGGTTATCGTGGTGAACAACCGCAAGTCGGTACAGCAAGCCAATATCAGCGTCGGGGACTGCACTATTTCGTCAACGCGGTCCTTAAAACTCCTTGGAGTCACGGTCGACGACAAGCTCAAGTTCGGGAGCCACGTCGACTATGCCTGCAAGAAGGCTTCCACAGCTATTTCGGCATTGTCTCGTATGATGTCTAATAGCTCTGCGGTATATGGCAGCAAGCGAAGGCTATTAGCCAACGTGGTCCAGTCCATACTCAGGTATGGCGGGCCGGTGTGGTCATCGGCAAAAGCTATCCAGCCAAGCTGGAAAGCACCTATCGTCTCATGTGCCTAAAAGTGGCGAGTGCGTATCGCACAGTTTCACATGACGCAATCTGCGTCTTAGCGGGTATGATGCCTATTGGTATCATCATCAGCGAGGAAGTAGAGTGCTTCAACCAACGTGGAACTAGAGGCATACGAAGTACCACAAGATCGGCCTCGATGATTACATGGCAGCGGGCATGGTCTAATTCCACAAAAGGCCGGTGGACTCATCGACTTATCCCGGAACTATCCGGGTGGGTCAACAGGCGCCACGGCGAAGTCAACTTCCACCTGACACAAATTCTGTCAGGGCATGGTTGTTTTATACAATATCTGCACAAGTTTGGGCATGCGGAGTCCCCCGCGTGTCCCGAATGCGTGGACGTTGAGGAAACTGCAGAACATGCTTTCTTCATATGCCCTCGTTTCGCGGGCGTGAGATGCAACATGATGGCAGTGAGCGGACAGGACCCTACTCCGGATAACTTAGTCCAAAGGATGTGTTCTAGCTCGGACGTCTGGAGAGCGGTCAATGCGGCTGCTACCCAGATCGTACTTGAGCTACACAACCGCTGGAAAGCCGATCAACGGCAAATAAACAGCCTAACTACCATAGTCCAGTAGTTATCTAAGAGTG